>NW_027137637.1:0-600000 GCF_001692895.1 Cenococcum geophilum 1.58
ACTAGGTGATACGTTACCTGATACACTGGCTGATACACTGGCTGATACCATCTGATACACTAGTTGATACACTAGTTGATACACTAGTTGATACATTAGCTGATACCATCTGATACACCGCGTAAAGCCGTAGGGTTCTTCCAGGGTGTCCTTATGTAATGCTTACATAAGCAACATCAGAGATCATCATTGACATACCGTATTTGTAAGAGAAGTCCATCCTCAATTGTCAGCCTTATATTGGCTAAGGCTTTTTGGTCAATTTCCCCTTTTGGGGTAACTCCTTCTTCTATAGCATTACTAAGCGATCCTTTTACAAGAAGTGATTGGACCCGAAGGCTCCAGACTTCGTAGTTAGATTGCCCAATAAGCTTTTTGATTAAGATTTTGTCTGACATTTTATTTTTCTGCGAATAGATATTTAGAATTAAATAATAGGATTGGACAGATAAAATCGAATAATAGAATTAAGCAGATAAAATAGATTTAAGCAGATAAAATTGAATGATGGGATTTGAACAGATAGATTAAATGATACACTTAAGACTCAATCAAGATTCGATTAGGATTCAAAATAAATTCAAACAAGATTTAACTAAAATGAAATTCAAGTAAAAGTAAAATGGAGATAAAATTAACTCAAGATCTAGTTTAGATTTAATCAAAAAATTGGTCAACAATTGATTGATATTTGGTCGAGGTCAGATTTTAGCGTTTTAGTCGAAAATTAATTGAGATTTGGTTAAGGTTAGAGCAGCCGGGCTCATAACCTGTTAATTTGCGTAAGCGGAGGTCGGAGGACGACAGGGTGAACGATATAGTGAAGTAAGTAAAGTGGATAAACTTGATGCAATTAATGATGTCTATCTACGGGGTATCGAGTCTCTATATACCTAGAAGACCCTAGTTCCGGAACGTCTACGTTCCGTCTTGTATTCTAATACGTTACCTAATACACTAGGTAATACGTTACCTAACACACTAGGTGATACATTACCTGATACACTAGGTGATACGTTACCTAATACACTAGGTGATACGTTACCTAATACACTGGCTGATACACTAGCTAATACCATCTAATACACTAGTTGATACACTAGTTAATACACTAGTTGATACACTAGTTGATACACTAGCTAATACCATCTAATACACCGCGTAAAGCCGTAGGGTTCTTCCAGGGTGTTCTTATATATGCTTACATAAGCAACATCAGAGATCATCATTGACATTATATACTTGGTTTGCATTTTCCTATTAAAGCCATTAGATTCGGGTCATTTCGAGTCCTGGTATAAGGCGTTCCGTTTGTCTTACTATCTCCTATATAATTGCTGTGTTGTTCGCCTAGCGTCCCTTTTCTACCCTAAGGCTTATAGGAACCGCTGGGATAATAGAGATATATAATAATAGCTAGGATATAATATAAATCTAATTATATAGGGAAATATAGTAGTAGAAAACTATACTAGGCTAAACTAGGTATATAATAGGTATATTATATAGGTAAAACAATATAGCGCTAAATTCGTACTAGATAAATACTAGCTTATCTACTTTATAAGGAGAAAAAGTAAGTAGTGACCTAGCTTTAATAGTAAATATCTAGAGCTGCGAAGTAAAACTAGAAGTTACCCTTAAGGTCCTAGGGGTTTAGGTAGACTTTAGGTTAAGCTAGAACGAGTAATATTAATATAGGCAACTTATAGAGGAGTAGTAGTATTTTTAGTAGTATTATAAATTACTACTTTAATATAGAGACTCCCTTTTAAATATATACGCCTACTATATATATGCAGTAGTAAGGCTAATAGTGCTATACGGCTCCTAGACCTAGGGCCTAGAACTAGGCGGTAAGGTACTAGTAAAAAGCTTTTAGCGCTACTAGCTAAGCTACAAAACATATAGAACTATAGGGGCCTATAGGAGAAATACTACACGCCGTACTAGAACGCGAAGTAGTAGTTCTACTACTAGACTTATGTATTAACTTAATAGAAGAAATATATATAAGGAACGAGATATATATATAAAGCAATAGCCCCTTAAAGGGGCGATACGCCTTAATATACTAGTTAGGAAGCCCGCTACCCTATAAAGTAATAAAAAGAGAAAAGGAAATATAGGACTACTAGCTTATTAGGTAAGAGACCCTTAGCGCTTATACTAATAGAGCGCTATAACGGTATAGAGGATAGGAAGGTTACTAATATAAATAGAGATCTACTATACTAAGTATAAGATAAATAGATCTTAAATAGAAGCGATAAATAGAAGGAGGTAGCAAAATATAAGACGTAGCTATAAAGAACACCATAGTTAATACTAATAAAGGCAAAATCTATAGCGCCTTTCTACTATAGATAAAGGTTCTAGGCCTAAATATTAAGCTAATAAGTATCTATATTTAAATACCTTACCTTAATATATATATAGGTGGCCTATTTAGTTAATACGCTATATATTACTAATTTTATAGCTACCGCTTAGTAAGGGACTGGTTAATTTGCGTAAGCGGAGGTCAGAGGACAACAGGGGTGAACGATGTAGTGAAGTAAGTGAAGTGGAATGAACTTGATGCAATTGATGATGTCTATCTACGGGGGATTGAGTCTCTATATACCTGGAAGACCCTAGTTCCGGAACGTCTACGTTCCGTCTCGTATTCTGATACGTTACCTGATACACTAGGTGATACGTTACCTGACACACTAGGTAATACATTACCTGATACACTAGGTGATACGTTACCTGATATACTAGGTGATACGTTACCTGATACACTAGCTAATACACTGGCTGATACCATCTGATACACTAGTTGATACACTAGTTGATACACTAGTTGATACACTAGTTGATACACTAGCTGATACCATCTGATACACCGCGTAAAGCCGTAGGGTTCTTCTAGGGTGTTCTTATGTAACGCTTACATAAGCAACATTAGAGATCATTATTGACACGCCCCCATAAACAATATATTGTATTGCAATATTTTATTTATCAATTTTGTTCATCAATTTTGTTTATTGATTTTGTTTATTAATTTTATGTATTAAGTGACCCAAGAAGTAAGTTAAGTAGCCTTAATAAAAACCTTAGTCTATGGCCAAAACCCAGTGGGAATAAAAGGTCTAATTAGGAAGGAAAAGAGTGTCTGCTAATTGATTTTGTTTATCAATTTTATTTATCGATTTTATTTATCTATTGGTAGCAAGTTCATCTGCCTGACCAAATTCTTAAAAGTAGGTCCACTTAGTGCTTTGGTAAGCATATTAGCTAGCTGTTCTTTCGTACTTATATGGCTTAGCTATATTGTATTATTTGTTACGTGTTCTCGTATAAAGTGGTATTGTATATCAATATGCTTGGTCTTGGCATGATGTTCTGGATTATTCGCCAATTTAATTGCTGATAGGCTGTCTGTGAACAAATGGAATTTTTCTTTGTTTTCTATATTAAGCTGTTTAATAACGCTTATTAAATATAGATATTCCTTTACAGCCTCTTTTAGGGCTATATATTCAGCTTTACAGCTAGACAGAGCAACTGTTTTTTGTAATTGACTTGCCTAGCTTATAGGGCTTCTACTAAATGAGAAGTAGTATGCGCTAGTTGATTTTCGACCTATTATATTACCCCCCCAATCTGAATCGCAGTAACCTAAAATATAAGGTTCTGATTGTCTAGAATAGGTAATTCCTAAGGTAGGGGTGTAATTTAGGTATTTCCAAATTTGATTTAGTGCCTGGTAATGTATTTTGTTTGGATTTGACATAAATCTAGCGCAGGTATTTACGTTGTAGGCTATGTCAGGCCTAGTCTTTGTAGACTAGGTGGTTATACCATATTCTTGGTGATTGTTTTAGGCCATATAGAGCTTTATTTAATTTATATACCTTATTTGGTATTACAGTAACACCTTCTGGTTGTTCTATATATAGCTCCTTGTCTATATCAGTATGCGTAAACGCATTTTTAAAGTCCCATTGTACTATTTCCCAATTATAGTAAGCTGCTAAATATAGTAGCATTTTATACACTTCTGGGCGGCAAGTATTTGCGAAGGTTTCTTTATAATCTATGCCATATTGCTGACTAAAGCCTTTTACTACCCATCTGGCTTTGTATTTGATTATTTGGTTATTTTAATCTGTTTTAATCTTATACACCCATTAAGTTTTTAGAGCCTTTCTATTGGGTGGTAGATTAACGATATTCCAGGTCTTTTGTTTTTTAAGTTGATCGATTTTTACACCCATCGCTGTTTACCAATTTGGCCAATCATGCGATTTTATAGCTTCTCTATAGGACCTTAGTTTATTTTAATTGGTTCCTAGGAGAGCTAGTTCGTCTATATCATCATCCTCTAATTCACTGGATTAATTTTGTCTAATAGATTGATTTTATCTAATATATTAATTTTGTTTAACAGATTGATTTTGTTTAATAGCTCAATTTTCTTTGATAGCTTGATTTTGTTTATTTATCTGTTCATCGTTTAAATCAAACAGACTTTCTTCGTTGACTTCTAGGTCGGCTTCTTTGCTAGTATTAAAATTATAAAACTGGTTTTCCAGTATTTTGATATCTCTAGCCCAAGTAAGCCTTTTTAAATCTATGTTATATAATCTGTAAAGATTACTTCCAAATCCAAGTAATATCGCCTTTTTAGCTCTAGGCTCTAGTTTTTTAAGTCCTTTGGCTTTATTTTTATAATACGCAATTAATCCAAATACTTTAATATTTATAATATCTGGTTTTATATTATAAAGTGCTTTATAAGGCGTCTTAAATTGCAATTAACTATATAGAGTCCTATTATATAGGTAAACTGCTATACTTACTGCTTCCCCCCAAAGGTTCTTTAGTAGTTTTGCAGTAAATAAAATACAGCATACCTTTTCTAGTATTATTCAATTTATTCATTCTATCAACCCATTTTGTTCGTGGGTATAAGCAGCCGAATATTGCTAAACAATACCGTATGTAAAGCAGGCTCCTTTAAACCTTTTATTTACAAATTCACCCCCCTAATCTGATTTCAGGTATTATATTTTCCTTTTTAATAGATTTTCAGCTCAATTTTTAAATTCTATGAAAGCTTCATAGGCTTCTAATTTAGATTTCAGTAATTTAAATTCTAAATATCTAGTAGCTGAATCTAAGAAGAAAATGATGTATCTTTCACTATTTATAGTTTCAGGGGATATTGGTCCACATAAGTCAGTTACTACCTTTTCTAGGTAAACTTTTGCTTTTAGTGTAATTTCTTTATTTCGCTAACTTGTCAGCTTTAATTCTATACAAATTTCGCATTCATCTAATGGAATATTTGATTATAGACCTAGAGTCTTTTGTAGTAAAATAGGATTTATATGGCCCATTCTTTAAGTGCCAAAGTTTAATTTTATCTGCTTGTTCAAGCAAATTAATTTTGTTTGTTGGCTTAATTTTATTTATTTACTTACTTTTTAACCTTCTTAGTTTTTTCACTAGGCAGATTGTTTTGTACTATATCTATATAGTATAGGGAGTTTCTTCCCATAGCTAAGATAAGCAGTTGTTCATTTTTGTATATATAGGCTTGACCGCCCTTAACAACAATTTTATAGCTAAGTTAATCTAGCTTACTGACAGAGATAATATTATATTAAAAATTGGGTGCATATCTGCAGTTTTCTAGTATAATTTTGTTTCCTTTGTTTACTAATTTAATATTTCCGATTCCAATATAATCAATTAATGCATCAGTTCCCCAACCAATTTTCCTATAGGAATCTTTAAAGCTTATAAAGTATTTCTTTTTGGTTATTAGATGCTTAGTAGCTCCTGAGTCTAATACAAAATTAGCTCCTTTTTAATTTGGTTAGGGGTTTTTATTAGTAATAAGTACCTACTACGGGGGATCGAGTCTCTATATACCTGGAAGACCCTAGTTCCGGAACGTCTACGTTCCGTCTTGTATTCTAATACGTTACCTAATACACTAGGTGATACGTTACCTGACACACTAGGTAATACATTACCTGATACACTAGGTGATACGTTACCTAATACACTAGCTGATACACTGGCTGATACCATCCGATACACTAGTTGATACACTAGTTAATACACTAGCTGATACCATCTGATACACCGCGTAAAGCCGTAGGGTTCTTCCAGGGTGTTCTTATGTAATGCTTACATAAGCAACATCAGAGATCATCATTGACAGGGACTAGCTATTTACTAGTATAGGCATAAATAATATTACCTAAACACTCTCTATAAGTAGAGGCCTATAGGTAATAGTAAAATAGCTTATACGTTAAAGAATTCTTTAATAGTTTTAAATAGTATATAAGATCTAATAGGAGGATACTAAAGGATACGCCCTATGCTAGCCCCTTAAGGACTAAATACCCCCGCCTAATTATANGCGGCTTATTAGCAAATCGCTAGACCCTTCTACTACCTCCCCTTAGATCTTCTAATATATCTAAAAAGTATAGTACGTAAGGTAGACTAAAAGATATAAAGATATANATTAGTTTAGTAAAGGTAAAACGTATAGAACTAGCTAAGAGGAAATACTTAGGTTTTTCCCCTTATAGGGCCTATTCCTATATAGAAAGGTAGAAGTATATATAGATTTAAAAAGNAACTAAATTNGGCAATAAATAGAATTAATATAATAATTATATACTTAAGCCTAAAGCTTAATATAAAGTTTTAAATCTCTTTATAAATATTTATATTAATTATATTNATTGCCTAATTTAGTCCCTATTTAGGTCTTTAAAGGCTTTTACCTTTCTATATAGAAAAAGGCCCTATAAGGGGAAAACCCTAAGTATTTCCTTTTAGCTAGTTCTATACGTTTTATCTTTACTAAACTAATATATTTATATATCTTTAGGTCTACCTTATATACTATACTTTTTAGGTATATTAGAAGATCTAGGGGAGGTAGTAGAAGTATCTAGTAATTTACTAGCGTACTACCTATAGCTAGGCGGCGGTATTTAGTCTCTAAGGAGCTAAAAGGGGGCATATCCTTTAGTGTTCTCCTATTAGATCTTATATACTATTTAGAATTACTAAAGAACTCCTTAACTTATAAGCTATTTTAATATTATTTATAGGCCCCTACTTATAGAGAGTATAAGTAATATTATTTATACCTATATTTATAAATAGCTAGTACCTTACTAAGCAGTAGCTATAGAAAAGTAGTATATAGTATACTAACTAAATAGGCTATCTATAAGTATATTAAGGTATAGTATTTAGAATATAGATACTTACTAGCTATATATTTANGCTTAAAATCTCNATCNNTANTAGNAAGGCNGCTNTAGATTTTACCTTTATTAGTCCTTTATATAGGGGGAGTATTAGTATTAACTATAGGGTATTCTATATAGCTATGTCTTATATTTTTACTACCCCCTTCTATTATCGCTTCTATCCCTCCATGAGGGCCTATCTGGTATCCGGTACACCCAGGTGACTCAGAAGAGGGTCTTAATAGGCGTGGTGCGCGCGACCTGGACGACGGCGACGCGCCGGCGACGCGACGGCAACGCGACGGCGACCGGACGGCGACCAGACGGCTCAACGAGGTGGAAACACGGGCAAAGCTCTAGGCAGCGGAAACACAGGCCAGCTTCGACGGCCCCATGGCGTTCGACTCACAGTCGACTCACGGTCGACTCACGGTCGACTTACAGGCGACTCACAGGAGGGTCTTAATAGGCGTGGTGCACGCAACCTGATGCATATATATGGGGGAGGCTACAGGGGAAACACAGGCCAGTCGGACGAGGACTCGACAGTTAGAGACACAGGCCAGCTTATAAAAAGGGGGGACACAAGCTTAGTTAGTAGGAGGGGGGAGAGCAGGTCGCCCGGTGCGGGACCTGGTCTCTACGGCCCCCCTCCTACAAGACACGGTCAGCCTATTATAAGGAGACTCTTACAGGCAACGCGAAACGGGAACTAGTAGTATATAGGGTGTTGCGCCCCTATATTACTACTAGCTTCCCACAGGGCGTAGTATATAGTAGCCACTACTGGCTCTAAGGACCTTATCCCTTAACTAGGCTCTAACCTTTAGTGCACCTAGTAAGCAGGCAGGATTATACCCTAGCTGGAGAGACTACTACGTGGCTTGAGAGAACGGATGCGCGTGTCGGTATATTAATAGACGGAACCGTTCGCCTCTAGGGCGGCTCGCCGGTGAGATATACTTAAGGAGTAAACAGGAGTTACTTAGGCGGAAAAGGCAGTGGCTCGGCCTCGTCCGTAGAAGGTATACCCAACTATATTACAAGATACAGCTACGACGCCTCTATAGGATTACGTTAGTAGGCGCGAAGATAGGAGTCATAACCCCTAGAAACGGCAGCTTATGCCCACGCCGGCGGAAATAATAAAAAAGGCGTAAAACTAGAGGCTATAGAAGGCTCCTAAGCCGTACAAAAGCGTACTAACTCTAGGAGGAAACTCTTATATAGACTACTGGGGGGTAGACTGGTACTCGGGTAATACCGTTATAAGATATCCAAAAGAACTAGTAAAATTCCCCGCAATTAGTAGTGGCAGCTAACTACTTATAGTTTGGGACCAAAGCACTAGAAAACTGGGGTAGAGGCCTAGATAAGTAGGCATATTAAACTCTACTATATTACTAGCTAATATATAACTACCTACTAGAGCATGCTTTGCTATAGGCTACTACCCACAACTCGGAAGATCTATAACGACGGTTATCCTACAAAAAGAAGGCAAAGTAGATTACTTAATCCCAGAAAGCTACCGCCCTATTACCTTAGAAAACACCCTTAGCAAGATCTTAAAAAGGGTAATAGCGGAACGTATAGCAGATACGGCAAAGAAACACGCCCTACTACCACAAAGCCAAATAGGGGCAAGAAAGAACCGCTTAACACTATCAGCACTTACGCTACTCGCTACCACTATTAAATCTACATAGGCGATGCGAAAGGACTTCGTAGTATTAATACTTAGCCTAGATATTAGTGGTGCCTACAACAATGTACCCCATAAGCGTCTCCTGTATATCCTTAGGGTAAAGGGCTTCCTAGAATAGATTATACAATTTATCTAAGGGTTTATAGGCCAGAAAGAAATATTACTGGTCTTTAGCGGATACTAGAGCCCCCCTATTACAGTTACAACAGAAATACCACAAAAATCACCCCTCTCGCCTATACTCTTCCTTTTCTTTATAAGCAACCTACTTAACTCCTTTAAGGAAGGGGCGACCTAGGGGATAGGCTTCGTTAATAACACAAACCTAATTATATACGGGCTAATAGCCGCAGAGAATTGCAGAATACTAGAGAAAGCCTATAATACTTATATAGAATAGGCAAAACGTTATAGAGTCCAATTCTTACTAGAGAAATACCAGCTAATCTATTTTATAAGAAAACGCAACCAATCTGCAGATCTCTAGCATATAATTCGCATCTAAGGCTTTAGGGGTTAACCAGTTTAGGGCCTAAGGGTATTAGGAGTATAGGTAGATAGTAAGCTCCGGTAGAGCGTATATACGGTATAAGCGGCCCGTAAAGGCCAAGCACAGTTTATCGCTTTATCTAGGATTGTTAACTCTATATAGGGTCCATGCTTCTAGAGGTCACGCCTACTATATACAGCAGTTGTCCGCCCAACCATAACATATAGATCTAGTATTTAGGCCATTAGAGAAACTAAAAAGGGCCCCCCTAAATTACTCCTTAAACTACTTTAAAAGGTCTAGACAGCCTGCCTTTAGAGTATTACAGGCGGGTACAAGCGAACGGCCATAGTACTACTTAAGAAGGAATCCAATATCCCCCCCCTATAGTTACATATTAAAGCCGCTGCAATATAAAGGATATAAAATAAACGCAACTCTAATATTATAAAGTATATTAAAACACGCCTAAGTAAACTATAGAGGGACCCTAGGGTGCCCTATAGGAGAATAAACCAATAACCCCAAAGTAAGGAAGAGATATTAAAGAAACAGGTAAAGAAAGCAGAAGAAGAATAGTACCACTTTAGGGCCCAGGCCCATATAAAGGAGAAAGGAAGACGCGTAAAAGGTTAGTAAAGACAATAGTAAGACAGAGAAAGGAGCCAAAGTAAAATATATAAGAACGCTAGGAAACCATCTACCATAATATAATACTGGTTAGACCAACGCTAGAGAGGCAAATAGGAGTTAAAGGTATAGAGGCTAACTTAGGCAAGACAAACCTAAGCTATAGCATAGTTAACGCTATAGGGGGTAAATACCTAAGGGCTCTAAGAAGGCCTAATAAAGGCAGAAAACATAATAGTAATACTCTTAAGAATAGGAATAATAGGACTAAAAGATTGGCTTTACTGGGTGGGTATCCTAGTAGGTAGCCTAAGATGCGAATATAGCTGGCTAAGACAGACACCAAAACACGTAATACTGCTATGCCCCCTACGCACCAATTAAGAAATAATACTCTTAGCAGCTGGCACAGAGAACTATAATACACTACTCTCAATATAAAAAGGCCTTAAGGCGGTCACCCAGTGGCTTATTAGTTAAAATATGCTAAATTAGTTCTGGGTTACAAGGGAAATAGTAATAAAAGGTAAGGGGGCGAGCAGTAGGTGCCCCCTAGTAACTCTACAGTAGTAGAGTAATAGTTTATAATACTAGCGCGTCCGTAGGCTTATTACGGTAGCAGTAGTTCCTAAGGAGGTCAAATAGTAAGGTAGTAAAGCACTATAGGCGACTCGTAGGCGCTAAGTAGGCGAGTCCTAAAAGGCGGGGAGATGGATTATAGGGTTTTCTCATTTTTCTTAAATAGAGTTTTCTCCCNATATGTAAATAAGGAGTAGTCCGCGTGGGCCCAATAGGGATCCGAATCGGACGTTAAGCAATGAATTATTATTATTATTATTATTATCGCTTCTATTTAAGGTCTACCTATCTTGCGATAAGTATAGTAGATCTCTATCTATACTAATAGCCTCTTATCCTCTATTACTATATACTAGCAAGGCTTGCCTATTATTATATAGGTAGAACAGGAATAGTCTTTAGATAAATATGCAGCTGTATAGTATCTCTGTAGGCCCTAGTAGAGCACCTATCTCCTATATAGCCAAATTTTTAGCAGCTCGTACACTGCGTAGTAGGAGAGGCTTTAAGGTATTTTACTACCTTAGTAGGTTTCTTTAGTAGGGGCTACCTCCTTACGGAGAGCTCTTACTTCTTCGACTAGTCCTTTTAGGACATCTTTTGTCTCTTCTTTTCCTTTTATAAAGAGATTTTTTCCTACTAGGACACTACGTGTATAGTCCTCTAGCTGTTTAACTTATTCCTTTTTATCTTTTTCTTCTTTTTCTTTTAGCCCTTTATAGGCCTAGGTTAGGCTATCTAGAGCCTTTTATAGGTATTATTCTGGAGAAAGGGGAGAGAAAGATATACTAGGTTTTTTTTATATTTTTATATCCATTATATTATACTACGTACAATACTGCGCATGCAGCCTCTAGGCTATAGCGCTATAGTTCTATATACATAAATCCTTCCTAGGCAGCTTAACATGTACTAATAGCTAAGTGGACACTCCGGCCCGTTTTTAAATACTAGGGGAGTCCTAGCCTATTAGTGTTTTGTCCTAATATTTTGCTTACTATAGTCCAGTTTATACCAAGAAAATCACACGAAAATCCTGGCTCTTTTATCTATTTCTGCCGTATTCTGCCGTTCCTAGAGTAGAAAAAGCGCTCTAAAAGGTAGATTTTTAACATAGTTTTGCATATAAGAATAAGAGAAACCATATAGCTTACTAGCTTGAAAGTAGCTATCAATTACCCCATACAACTGTTTAATTCTATACCCTATTCCTTCTCCTTACTAAAGAAATAGGTAGGGAATTAGTAATTAGTAGGTACTCTCCCCAAAAGTAACCTACTAATCCTAGAATTTACGCTCTAGAAAACGGGGTATTTTATAAGGGCGAACCCGTTACGTAAACCCACTCCCATAGGAAAAATTTTCACGAGGTTGTTCTATATATAGGGGTATAAACACCAATTCGCCTATACACCTTTATATTTAACGTGCTAAGGTAACACGGGCCGGCCCCCTCCCCTTATCCCTACTATAGCTACCCTAGCAGTGCATCGTCTGCGGTACGCCTACGGTGCGCCTGCGGTACGCCTGCCGGTCCTCTATAGTTTGATTACCTATAGCGCGACAGCCGTTGGACCGGTTGTAGTAGAGGTCGTCTGCTCTGCCAGCAGACTGGTTTATAGAGGAGGGTCGGTCTGCCCTGCAGCAGACTGGTTGTAGAGGAGGTCGTCTGCCCTGCGGCAGACGGGTTGTAGAGGAGGTCGTCTGCCCTGCGGCAGACGGGTTGTAGAGGAGGTCGTCTGCCCTACAGCAGACGGGTTGTAGAGGAGGTCGTCTGCCCTACAGCAGACGGGGGTTGTAAGAGGAGGTCGTCTGCCCTGCAGCAGACGGGTTGTAGAGGAAGGTCGTCTGCCCTGCCGGCAGACTGGTTGTAGTGGAGGTCGTCTGCCCTGCGGCAGACGGGTTGTAGAGGAGGTCGTCTGCCCTGCGGCAGACTGGTTGTAGTGGAGGTCGTCTGCTCTCTGTGGGCAGACCGGTTGTGGTGGAATCGTTGGTTGTGGTGGCTAGCGTCGTGGTGACGTGTCTTTAGGGGGTATACAACCGGCGGCGCCCTTGCGACGACGGACGGAGGAGCAAAGGGGAGGCGACGGACCGATATACTAGGTATACCAGCCGTAAAAGTTATTAGTTTGGTTGTCTTTTTTATAAGTTTTTGGTTTTCTTTTTTAGTAGAAGACTAAGAATATTCTCTTTTTTCTCCTATCGCAAATAGGCCAGGAGAAGGAGAAGGGCTAGAAAAAGTAAATGTAGATATAGACTCATTATCACTTATTTCTATAGGAGGTTTCTTTTTAGGCCTATTGGGCCTTGGCATTTTGTGTCTTATAGGGGGGTTTTCCTAGTTTTTACTATCCTTATACCCTTTCTCCTTACTAATCCTACTAGAAGATTTCTAGGGAGATTAGGCTAAGAGGTAGTAGAGAAACTAGCCCCTATTTTATAGTTTTGGTATTAATAGTAGTAGTAGTAGTTTTAGTATTCCTGTCCGTGCCTCGCTTATAAGCTAGGGCCACCCTTAGAAAAAAAATTCTATTAGGAAAAAGGGGTAAAACGATAAATAAATCCACCTCTAGCTCGCTAGGCAGTAGGAATTAGGTCTTAAAAGTAAGAAAATCAATTGTTTTTAATAGTAAGATGGGTATGCGTAAGTTTTGGAGTGTGGTGCTACCTTTTAGTAAGGTTGTATGTGTGGTGCATTATGGACCTCTTTTATAAATATAGTATTCTAAAACATCGCTAAAAGCATAGAATCTATTTAAAAAGCCTTTTAAGACCACCTTATTTAGATACTCTTTTATAAAAGAGTATTTAAATAAAGTAAAGCAACTTACCAATTAATTGTTACGGCACTATAACGCGTAACCTAGACAGGGAGCCTAGTTAGGGGTTCGGCTAAGGACTTGGCGCTATAACGCGTATATATTACGTCTCTACCTCCTATATATACCTCTCCTCTTCTCCTTAGCTTATTATCTTCGTAATACAGCATTCTATAAGCTTTGGTTTAGAGGCATTTATATAAGCCGTAACATTATACTAAGCTCACCCTATACTGCCTGGGAAGGCCTTAATAATATCCCACCCTAAAAGAAACTTCGTTTGCAATAACGCGTTAACGCGCTATACTTAGACACTAAAACAACTCTATACTGCCTGGGAAGGCCCTTATAATATCCTACTCTATTAGCCAGATAGGACTAGACCTATACCCCCGGATTTAAAACTAAAGTATATAATACTAATAAACCTTAGGAAGCTAACGATGGCACCTAAAGCGAGCTTATTTAAAAGAGCTGCCCCAACCTAAGAAGAATACGAGATTTAATTAGGATCTGAAATTAAAGATAATAATATTATTATGGACGTATATAAATAGATTTATGCCCTAATAGTTAATTAGGAAGCTGACTATCTTTAAGCTTAAAGTATACAGGAGACCCTATAAGAGATCCTAAATAGCCTCGCGGCCCTATAAAGTAGCTTAGCTCCCCTTCTAGAAGTCCTAGTTATCCTATTTACTTAACTAAATATAATATACTAAAGAGTATAAATATAATAATGAAGTAATTAAAGTCCGTTAAGCTTTTTAACCCCTAACCACTGTCTGACGGGATAGACCTTACCTTTAAAAATTAGAGGATTTAAGTATAAGGAAAGCTCCGCGTTAACTATAATTATTTCCTTTCTAAAGAAGCCAAAATGCTCTACCTTTTTAGTTAAACTATAGGGGACGCCTAACGGCACCTCTAAGCCAAGTTTAAGGACGATTCCCCTATCGGATTTACATTTGTTAATAAAATGCTATAGTACCTAGCTGCTATCTATATTAACCTAAATAAAGTATAAAATGCCTAGCATAACTATAATCGCCTAATAATAAAACTAAACTAACCCTTTGCTAAATTTTAGACTTAATTCCTATACCTTATAGAAGATAGCTAAGTCCCCCTTAAAAATTACTAATTAGACCTATACGATAAACTAATAATTAGGCTGTAAGAGAAGATTATAGTAACCTTAGATAACCTACCGAACTATAAAAGACTTATAGCTTATTACCTCTTATTAGATTTAGAACTAAAGCGAATTAATACCTACCTTAATTGGTAGAAGTAACCCTAAAACCCGTTAACTACACCTATAGGAGCTAGAGTAGGAAGATAAGCTACTATAGTCCCTGCTCTAAAAGCGGTTACTACTATATATTTACAAGCCTCGCCTAACCCGCCGCGTACTACGCCCTTAACTAGCAATTACCGCAATACCCTAATTAACCCTGCTACGGTTATATACTATAACTACAATAAGGATAGTTACTTTGCCTTATCTTGCCTAAAGCTAAAGGATATAGGCGATATTAAGGAGATAGAGGAAGGAGAGACGTCCGACGAGTCGGGAAAAGAAGAACCCTAGGGAAAGACTCCCCCCTAGGGTACCCTATTAATCTTAAAGAGATTAATTTAAGTTAGTTAATAGGTAGAAAATACTTTATGGTTCTATATATAGTATATTAAAATAGATATAGTGTTAATATAATAATAATAATTCATTGCTTAACGTCCGATTCGGATCCCTATTAGGCCTACACAGACTACTCCTTATTTACATATGGGGAGAAAACTCTATTTAAGAAAAATAAGAAAACCCCATGATCTATCTCCCCGCCTTTTGGGACTCGCCTACTTAGCGCCTACGAGTTGCCTATGGTGCTTTACTACCTTACTGTTTAACCTCCTTAGGAACCACTGCTACCGTAACAAGCTTACGGACGCGCTAGTATTACAAACTATTACTCTACTACTGTAGAGTTACTAGGGGGCACCTACTGCTCGCCCCCTTGCCTTTTATTATCATTTCCCTTGCAACCCAGAACTGATTTAGCACATTTTAACTAATAAGCCACTGGGTGACCGCCTTAAGGCCTTTTTGTGTTGAGAGCAGTGTATTATAGTTCTCTGTGCCAGCTGCTAAGAGCATTGTTTCTCGATTGGTGCGTAGGGGGCATAGCAGTATTACGTGTTTTGGTGTCTGTCTTGGCCAGCCAGAATACATATGCATTGTAGAACTACTATACACAGCAAGTTTGCCTGAACTGCTTGCCCAGTTCCTTGCCATGGTTAACGCAGCAGCTGGTGGACAAAGCCAGCTCCTACCCGTGTGCACCTGATTTGCTCCATAAGCCTATCCTTACAGCCTGCCCCTGCCTAAATAGACCAACACGCGCATCCGTCCTTTCGGGCTATACAGACAGTGTCGTCGACAAGGTATTGATCCTTCCTCCGAGACAGGTCCACCAGGAGTTAGAGCCCAGTAAAGGGGTAAGGTTCCTGGAGTCGTCCGTCGCTGCCATTGTATACCACACCCCACAGCCATTGGCTGCTTCGCGTTACCTGTGACGCTCTCACGACGACAGGCCGACCGTGTCTTGCAGGCGTGGGCCCATAATAACTCAACGCCGCGCAGCTACCGTCCCTCAGCCGCCTACTAACCAAACTTGTTGTCCTCCCATCTTAACCAATACCTGCATCTAAGTCCGTTCCAGCCTGCCTATACAGGTTCGTCCTAGCTCTTTCTTGGTCCGTTCCGGATTAACGTCGCCGCCTAGAGAAGGGTGCCCCCAGCTCTTTCTTGGTCCGTTCCAGATTAACGTCGCCGCCTAGAGAAAGGTTAACGCCGCTGCGTAGAAAGGGAGGATTAACGTCGCTAAATGTGGTTGACGGTGTTGAGATTTGACGATGGTACTGGAGGAGTCCTCCACATGCGTTTCCTGCTTACATAAGCAGAGTCCCTTCTTGTTCGGTCTCCGCAGCAACTACTTCGGTATCCGTAGTAGTCACCCCGGACCCCNTAGATATAGNCCTATATCAAGGCCTATATTCCTCGTAGTTAGATTCCATAGATTCATTCATTCATTTATCCTCAGATCCAGTTCATCAGGTTATGAGCACTCGTTGCTACCAAGCTGCGACGTCAGAAGATTGACACCTTACCACAGGTTGCATCAAGGGTTACCACACCCGTGCTAGGTCATTCCTTACTGCTCTGCATCATTTCTTATTATCAAATCTACGCGTCAAGTTCGTGTATTTACGCGTCAAATCCTTTTATTTACGCGTCGCCATGGGTAAAGATTATCCAGGCATTCAACGCCTCAAGAAAGACGGCTCAAATTGGCCCCAATATTGGACGCAGCTCAGCACGTACCTACGTGGTGAGGGCCTTTTGCACATCATTCGGGAAGATGCGGGCCCACCCCTCTACCCAAAGCTCCAGGAAGAGAAGCCTACGATATCTATCGATCGAGTACCAAAGGACGCCGACAAGGAGGAGCGAGACGAGATCCTTGAGAGGTCTCAAATTATTGCAGATACCAATGATTCAATTCGCTCAGCCAACAAGGCACTCTCCTACGAGTACGATAAGGAGTTCAAACAGTACAGCAAGGAAGACGGCAAAGTCTGTTCAGTCATCCTTGGTACAATCGACAATGAGATCCTTACTGCCTTGGAACACAAGCAGACGGCAAAGGACTACATTGATCACCTCAAGCAGACGTTCGAGGCCCGTGGCTTGATCCATGAGGCCAACGTATGGGAGACTTTTGTTAAGCTCCGTTTTCAATCAGACCAAGCGGTCACTACTTTCTCAAGCCGTTACCAAGAAGCGGTTCAAGGAGTCAAGCAGGTAAAGCTTGCCCTAGATGACAAGATCATCAACTATCAATTTATCAACGCCGTCGACGAACACTTCCCTATGTGGGCTCAAATCCAACGTGATAAGATTCGCGACGGCCACACGATTACACTGGTCCAATTGATCGCTGACCTCACCGACGAGGCTCGGCGAAAGGACTCACTCAAGAGCTTCGCCTCAGTCAATAAGCCACCAGGTGACTCCGGTCGAGGACGCGGCAACAGCCGTGGTCGCGGCAATGGTCGAGGCAGAGGCGGGGGAGCCGGCCGTGGTGCCTCATCAGGCAATCAAGGCTCTGCCAAGGATGCTTTAAACAAGTGTGGATGGTGCAAGCTAGGTCATCCAGGTGGCGAGGACGATTGCTGGATGAAGCACCCCCACCTAAGGCCCGAATGGTGGAGACCTGGAGAGAGACGACCGCGCTCAGGTGACGGAGCAGCCTCAACGACTACCAATGAGGCCTCCAAGGGGACATCCAATCGCCCCTCTCAAGCTACCAATTCGGCAACCAGAGGGATCTTTGCTACGCAGGCCATTGGGCCAGCAGCTATGGCTTCAGGAACGAACATCAAGGACTCCTGGATAGCCGACAGTTGCTCGAATATTCACATAGGCAACGACATCAGGAAGTTCGTGCAGTATGAGGAAATTGAACCTCTCCAAATCCAGACAGGAGGAGGCCTAATAAAGGCCATTGGCGTTGGATCAGTTGAGCTCACAGTCGCCCGAACTGACCACTCAGCCTATACAATTACATTCACCGAAGTGTATCACTGTCCTGACTTCTTTACAAATGTCGTCTCGCTCAATATTCTACGGGGGAAGGGCGCGTTCTTCGACGGTCTCCACAATACGATCAACTTCGTCAAAGACCGGGCGGAAATAGCCTACGTCCCATGCGTCAACGGACTCAATACGTTTATACTGGTAGACAACCCTACGGAGGTTCCTTTCGCAATGGCTCTGGCTACCGCACGATCGCGCCTCTATGAGAAAGGCGTGCTTGCCAAAGCTACTATGGAGACTTGGCACAAGAGACTACAACATCTTCCTCCTGACCAGATACGTCAACTGGCCAGAAGCACGAAGGGGATTGTGGTTACTGAGGACAAGCCATTTCACTGCGAGGACTGTCACCTCGGAAAGGCCAAGAAGCAAATATCAAGACGCCCTCAACGACGTAGCAATCGCATATTTGAAAAGGTGCACGTCGATGTAGTTGGGCCATTAAAACACGAAGGTCTCCACGGTGAAAAGTACTGGGTACTATTCACTGATGACCGAACACGCTTTAGATGGATCTACTGTATATCGAATAGAGGCTCCGCGGCCTCTACCTTAAAGCAGTTCGTCCGTATGATCAAGACTCAAACAGGGATAACGATTGGCTGCTTCCGATTGGATGGAGCTGCTGAGTGGTTCAGTAAGGATATGACCGATTTCTTCAAGAACGAAGGCATAGTCACTGAGGCCTCTACCCCGTACACTGCACACCAAAATGGAATAGCAGAGAAGGCCAACCACCTGGTTGAAGAAAGGGTTAGGGTGATGTTGATTGAGACTCAATTGCCACCAAAGCTCTGGCCCGAAGTCGCCAAGGCAGCTATACACGGGCTCAATATGTTGCCTACATCAGTTAATAAGGACAAAGCTCCGCCCGCTCAAGCAATGGCCCTCGCCCTAGGGGACACCGATTCTACAATCACGTACGCCAACTGGAAGATCTATGGCTGTCCCGCCTACGTCCACATTAATGAAAAAGACCCTCAGCGGCAGCGGGGTGATAAGTTCGTTGCAAGAGCTCAGAAAGGACGATTGGTTGGCTACGAAGGTTCACACATATATCGCGTCTATCTACCTCACAAGAACAGGGTCGTTCGATCAAGCAGCGTCACCTTTGACGAATCAGGAACCTTTCTTACTACACCGATTAGTGAGGAAGAAGGTGGCGACGGTGATATCTGCTGGGTACCACTCGAGGAACTTCCTACCAACGACACTGCACCAGAGGTCTCTCAGTCACTGCGGGGAGAAGGCGAGGTCTCTCGGTCACCGCAGGAAGGAACTGAGGCTGCTCGGTCACTGCAGGAGGCAGACGAGGTCTCTCGGGCCTCGCAGTCGGGGGGTGACTCTCAGTCGGGGGGTGCCTCTGGCGATCACGATATCGCACCGCAGCCCAATCGACCTCCCCTCACTGACGACGAACAGGCAGGCCTTGACCAGCAAGAGCTTCCTGATCTAGGAGGACACCTCCATCAGGAAGGGACTCCCCCAAGGGACATCTACCAGGAGGATCTGGAGCAGATTCTGCCTGAGTACTCGGATGACGAACCTGAACCTATGGCGAACACTCGTACACGGTCAAAGCCACGGCTTGACTATAGCGTACTCCATAGAACCGGAAGGAAGGAGCCGGCCACAAAGGCCACCTACCTCACCCCGTCCTTCGCCTATACGTTCGCAAGTGCTCTATCGCAGCCTCAGTGGACAAGAACAACTAAAGGACTACCTCCGGAACCTCGCAACTGGAAGGAAGCCGTGAATTCAATATTCGAGAAGGAGTGGAAGGCTGCGGCAGATGAGGAATGGGAGTCTCAAATGGTGAATGTCTCATTCAAGATCGTCGAACTTCCACCTGGAGCCAAGGCTCTACCCGTCAAATGGGTCTTTACATACAAATTCGATGAGAACAACGTCCTATTTAGATGGAAAGCACGGCTGGTATTACGCGGTGATAAGCAGCGCCCAGGAATTGACTATGGCGACACGTTCGCAAGCGTCGTTCGACCTAGTACATTTAAGCTACTGATGGCCCTGGTTGCCGCATACGATCTAGAGTGCGAGCACTTGGACGTAATCACGGCCTTCCTCAATGGGAAGCTTGACCGCAAGAACATCTATATTCAGCTGCCAGAAGGATACCGTCAGTATCAGAAGGACGGCGTTGCTCTCGTGGGCCTACTGCTCAAGGCTCTCTACGGTCTCAAGCAGGCCCCACGTCTTTGGTATGAGGAGCTCAAGAGCTTCCTTATCACCCTCAAATACATGCCAATTCCAGCTGACCCATGCGTCTTCGTCAGTCAGCAAAGCGGCCAAATTATCATTGTCTACGTCGATGATCTTATCTTGATTGGACGAGACATACGGACGATCGAACTCCTCAAAGAGGCACTCAGGAACAAGTACAAAGTGAGAGACTTAGGCCCAATTGCGTACTACCTAGGTATTCGAATTATAAGGAACCGCCAGGCGCGATCAATTCGACTGGTACAGGACGCCTATATTAGGAAGATCCTACATACGTTCCATATGGAAGACTGCGCACCGGCCTCTACACCAATCCACCCATCTGCGGTAGACTTCAAGCCACGCGAGCTTGAGGATCAAGCTCCGCCGGAGCTGGTAAAACGGTACCAATCGCTGATAGGCTCTCTATTGTATCCATGCAATTGGACTCGGCCCGATGTGGCCTGGGCTGTAGGGAAGCTCTGTCAGTTCCTACACAACCCTACCGAACTACATATGGACGCCGCGATGCAGATACTCGCCTACTATGCAGGGACGATCGACTTAGGCATAGAGTTCGGCTTACCCCAAGGGCAGCAGCCACCTCCGAAAGCCTTCGCCGAGGCGTCAGCTACGGACCATACTACCCCTAATTGCAATAGGGAGTATAGCAGAAGCGCACCAGGTGATATACCTGACCTACAACTACACGGCTATAGCGATGCAGCGTTCGCAGATGCGGTCGACAGGAAGTCAACTTCTGGCTATATCTATAAGCTAGCGGGTGGCCCAGTTTCACACAAGTCAAGCAAGCAGTCAATTCTTACAACCTCTACTACAGAGGCTGAGTACGTAGCGATGACGCATGCGGCCAAGGAGGCCTTATGGCTCCGTCGATTGCTCACTGATTTGGGCTACACCGGAAAGGATCTACTACCGATACATCTGTATGGTGACAATCAACCAGCCATAAGCCTTGCTAAAAGCGACGACTACCACGCGCGCACTAAGCACTTTGAGCTATACTGGCACTACATTCGTGACAAGGTTCAAAGCGGCGTAATCCACCTACAGCACGTTCCTACGGGCAGTATGGTAGCAGACGGTCTTACAAAGCCACTATCGACGACTCAGTTCAGGAACTTCGTCAAGCAGCTAGGCCTCGTTCGATGCGACATAGACACTAAACCCAAGTAGGAAATCGTACACAGGTCGGCAAAACCTCGGAGGGTACGCCATTCAACGACTCTGACCAATGCTAACGACTTTCAAATGGGGGATAGGAACGATGTAGAGCTCATAACGGGTGATCGATTACAGCTCAGGGAGAGGTCAAATAGGACCCACAATACACTCGGAGGATTACGAGGTGTTTCTTTTATATATAAACAAGTTCAACACTGATTTAGGAAGGGTCTGCTTCTGTTTTGGTGGAGCACTGGGGGGTGTGACGATAGTACTGGAGGAGTCCTCCACATGCGTTTCCTGCTTACATAAGCAGAGTCCCTTCTTGTTCGGTCTCCGCAGCAACTACTTCGGTATCCGTAGTAGTCACCCCGGACCCCGTAGATATAGACCTATATCAAGGCCTATATTCCTCGTAGTTAGATTCCATAGATTCATTCATTCATTTATCCTCAGATCCAGTTCATCAAGATTCTTCCTGTGCCCTCGCTGTAGGTACAGTCTCAGAGCGGAACAAGTACAGAGGTGCCCTGTCGTCTCCTTAGATTCCTATCGCTTCCACCAGCAAATGCAAGCGCTGGCTTGTGGCCCTAGGTCGGCGCCTAGGTAGAGATATAGTGTTAATATAACCGCCCTTATTAATACTAGAGTAAATAGCTTTATTTTTATAAATACTGCCTATATAAATAACGTCGCTAAGTTTCTAAATATAAAAGCTACTAGACTAGAGAAGCCTATTTAAGTAAGAGGATATAACAGTTAGGCTAGTAAGCTGGTTACCTACGTCCTAAAATTGCATATTACTCTTAATAGATAACGCTAGTATAGCATCCCCTTTTGCATTCTAGACCTAGGGTTCTATAATATAATCCTTAGCCGAAAATAGATGTCCTATTTTAATATTTGGCTAAATATACAATAAAGACAATTTATCTAGCTAGAGGATAGACCGAAATTACCTTCCTTTATTAGGGAAATCTGAACTAACTATAAGACACTAGCCGCGAGGGCTAACCCTACCTATTAGTAGGATGTTAGGGACTGCGACCTAGCCTTTACCTAAGAAGATGCCCGTTATAAGGCCGGAAGGAACTCTTTTATACTAATAAAGATACTCCCTTAGAGAGCTCTACGGTTAACAAAGACTTTATATACGGTAGCGGGATAGATAGCAATATAGATAATATCTAAATTACGTAAATTTAACTAATATGGAAGAGAAAATACTAATAGGATATAAGAGATAACCTTTGAAAGATACGATAGGAGCTAAAAGGAGTAATAATAACGCCTTTACCCTGGAAGCCCCTAAGGTCCTATATACCCCTATTATTACATAACTCCCTATAGTAGATATTGCGGCAATTAGCGCTATAGTATTCTACTTTAATATATACAGGAAGGATAATAAGGTCTTTACAACTAGCTTATATAAAATTAACCAGATTATTAATAAGAGGGAAGAAGAGCTAGCTAAGGAAACTAATAAGGGACTAGTTAAACGCCTCCTCCCTACTATTTATGCGGGATATAAGAATGCATTCTTAAAAGCGGCTTCGGACGAGTTACCTCCTCACTAGACGTATAATTATAAAATTTAATTAAAAGCTAATAACTTGCTAGGATATAGCCCTCTGTACTAATAAATAATAGATAAGCTAAAAGTAATAAAGCAGTACTTAATTAAGAACCTTAATAAAGGGTTTATTAAGCTAAGCTAAGCCCCTTTTACTTCCCCTATTCTATTTATAAAAAAGCCTAATAGAGGCCTTTGTTTCTATATCGACTATTAAAAGCTAAACGCTATTACTTAAAAGGTTTAGTATCCTATTCCTTTAATTAACGAAACCCTTACACATTTAAGCTAGGTAAAGATCTTTACTGAACTTAATATCCGCTAAGCTTTTTACTAAATTAGGATAGACCCTGTACCTAAAGATTTAACAACGTTCCGTACCTATTATAGGTCCTATAAATATAAAGTCCTTCTTTTTAGATTAATAAATGGGCTAGTTATATACTAAAGGTATATAAACGACGTCCTTTTTAACTACCTTAATAAATTCTGTATAGTATACCTAGATGATATTCTTATATACTTAGACAATAAACTTAAGTATAAAGTTTATATAAAAAAGGTCCTAGAAAGACTACGGAATGCAGGCTTATAAGTTAATATTAAGAAATATAAATTTAGAGTAAAACGTATAAAGTATCTTAGGTTTATTGTTACTATAGAAGGAATTAAAGTTAATCCTAAGAAGGTTAAAGCAATCTATAACTAGAAACCCCCTTATACCGTAAAAGGGATCTAGTCCTTTCTTAGGTTTTATAACTTCTACTACTAGTTTATCCGTAACTATGGAGTTATAGCTAAGCCTCTTATATAACTTACCCAGAAAAACACGTCCTTTATCTTTAATAGTGACTATATAAAAGCCTTTAAAAAGTTAAAAAAGCGGCTTATCTCTTCTTTAATTCTTTATTACTATAACTTAGACCTTAAATTAATATTAGAAACGGATGCTTCTAATAAAGTTATAGCAGGAATCCTATTACAGCTATACTAGGACGGTAAATGGTACCCTATTACCTTTTTTTAAAATAATAATAATAGACCTAGCTAAGTATAACTATAAAATATATAATAAAGAAATGCTAGCTATTATTTAATCGCTATCCTAATAGCGCGCGGAGCTTAAAGGTATAAACTCCTAGATTAAGATATATATAGATTATAAGGCCCTAGAGTACTTTATAACTATAAAGCAGCTTACTAAACGGCAAGCCTAGTAGGCTAAAGTACTTATTATATATTATTTTAGCAAGTAAAACTCTAAGGCTAATACCCTAATTTAAAGAGAATAAGATATAGAACCCTAGGATGAGTTAAAGACCTAATACCGGACGCGCGCGCTCCTTTATCCTAAATAGCTTAACCTATAGATCCTTAAGGAGCTAGACTCCTAGTAAAATAAGCTAGTACTAATAGAGGAGTCCTTAAATAAACTAATAAGGCTAATTAACTGCCTTCTAACTGTAAACCGCACGGCTAATGCCCTAAAGGCTCTCCGTAATTAAGCTATAAGAGGAGACCCCAATTTTAAAATAGAGGAAGGATTGCTCCTATATTAAGAGCAGCTTATAGTCCCTAATATTAACAATCTACGGACTAAACTAATTCGCGAAGCCTATTACTAAGTCTTTACGGTATACCCCGGCAAGAACAAGACCCGTAAAATTATTAGCGGCCGCTACTACTGGTTTAGAATAGTTATAGATATTAATTAATATATATGGAACTGCGACAACTACTAAAGAGCTATAATCCTATAAGATAAGACCCTAGAACTACTAAAACCGCTCCCGATATTAGAGCGCCCTTAGTAATATATCTCTATAGACTTCTATAAACTACCTATAGACCGTAACAGATATAATATAGTTATAATCCTAGTTAACCGCTTTAGAAAGCGCCCATTTTTAATCCCCTACTATAAGAATATTAATGCTAAAGAGGCGGCCTAGCTATATATCCACTACGTCTATTAAATTTATGGACTGTTAGATACTATTATATCTAATTACGGGCTGTAGTTTATATTAGCCTTCTAGAACGAGTTTACCTAGATCCTAGGCATTAAGCTAAAGCTTTTTACGGCGTATTACCCTTATATAGACGGTTAGATAGAGATTATAAATTAGTATTTAGACTAGAGACTCCGGCCATTTATTAACTAGTTTAAACTACTCCCCCTAATAGACTATACCCAAGCAACCCTACCCTATAACTCTATAGGGTTTGCCCCTATTTAGCTAGAAATGGGCTACTTACCCTATATAAGCTTTAACTAAAGAAGACCGGAAGAACCTTAGACTATACGCGAGAAACTATTTTATAGTAAGGCCTAGCAGTACGCTAAACGCTTAAAAGAGGCCTAGATGGTAGCCTGTAAGAACTTAGAAAAAGCCTAAAGGTTAATAGAATAGCAGGTAAATAAACACCGCTAGAAACCTAACTTTGCCCCTAGTAATAGGGTCTAGGTTATAATAAAGAATTAAAGGACTAAGTGGCCTAGCTATAAGCTAGACTACTAAATAGTAGGACTATATAAGGTCCTAAAGAAGGTAGGCAACTTATATAAGGTAAAGCTCCCGGATTTAATTAGAGTTTACCCTATTTTTTCGCTAGATAAGTTACGGAAAGCTATAAGTAACCTATTACCCAAGCAGAAGAACGAGCCTCCCCTACTAATTTAAGTTAATGGCGACAATAAATAGGAAGTTAAGGAAATACTAGTATATAATAATAATTCATTGCTTAACGTCCGATTCGGATCCCTACTAGGCCCACGCGGACTACTCCTTATTTATATATAGGGAGAAAACTCTATTTAAGAAAAATGAGAAAACCCCGTAATCCATCTCCCCGCCTTTTAGGACTCGCCTACTTAGCGCCTACAAGTCGCCTATGGTGCTCTACTACCTTACTATTTAACCTCCTTAGGAACCACTGCTGCCGTAACAAGCCTACGGACGCGCTAGTATTATAAACTTTTACTCTACTACTATAGAGTTACTAGGGGGTACCTGCTGCTCGCCCCCTTGCCTTCTATTACTATTTCCCTTGCAACCCAGAACTGATTTAGCATATTTTAACTAATAAGCTACTGGGTGACCGCCTTAAGGCCTTTTTATATTAAGAGCAGTGTATTATAGTTCTCTGTGCCAGCTGCTAAGAGCATTATTTCTTAATTGGTGCGTAGGGGGCATAGCAGTATTACGTGTTTTNGTNTCTNTNTTNNCNAGCNANATTNNNATNTNNGGCTANCTACTNGNANACCNACCNAGTAAAGCCAATCTTTTAGTCCTATTATTCCTGTTCTTAAGAGTGTTGCTATTATATTTTCTGCCTTTATTAGGCCTTCTCGGAGCCCTTAGGTATTTACCCCCTATAGCGTTAACTATACTATGGCTTGGGTTTGTCTTGCCTAAGTTAGCCTCTGTACCTTTGACTCCCATTTACCTCTCTAGCGTTAGTTTAACCAGTATTATATTACGGTAGATGGTTTCCTAGCGTTCTTACGTGTTCTACTTTAGCTCCTTTCTCTATCTTGCTGTTGTTTTTACTAACCTCTTACACGTTTCCCTTCCTCCTCTATATGGGCCTGGGCCCTAAAGCGGCACCATTTTTCTTCTATTTTCTTTACCTGTTTCTCTAATATCTCTTCCCTACTTTAGGGTTGTTGGTTTGTTCTCCTATAGGGCACCCTAGGGTCCCTCTATAGTTTACTTAGGCGTGTCTTAATATACTTTATAACATTAAAGTTGCGTTTATTTTGCGTTCTTTATATTGCAGCGGCTTTAATATATAACTGTAGGGGGGGAATATTGGATTCCTTCTTAAGCAGTACTGTGGCCGTTTGCTTGTACCCGCTTATAATACTCTAAAGGCAGGCTGTTTGGACCTTTTAAAGTGGTTTAAGAAGTAATTTTGGGGGGCCCTTTTTAGTTTCTCCAATGGCCCAGATACTGGATCTATATATTATAGTTGGCCGGACGACTGCTATATATAGTAGGCGTGACCTCTAAAAGCATGGACCCTATATAGAATTAACAATCCTAGATAAAGCGATAAACTGTGCTTAACCTTTACGGGCCGCTTACGCCGTATATACGCTCCACCAGAGCTTACTGTCTACCCATACTCCTAATACCCTTAGGCCCTAAACTGGTTAACCCCTAAAGCCTTAAATGCGAATTATATGCTAGAGATCTACAAATTAGTTGCGTTTTCTTATAAAATGGATTAGCTAGTATTTCTCTGGTAAGAATTGGACTCTATAACGTTTTGCCCACTCTATATAAGTATTATAGGCTTTCTCTAGTGTTCTGCAGTTCTCTATGGCTGTTGGCCTATATATAATTAGGTTTGTGTCATTAACGAAGCCTATCCCCTAGGTCGCCCCTTCCTTAAAGGAGTTGAGTAGGTTACTTACAAAGAAAAGGAAGAGTATAGGCGAGAGGGGTAATCCTTATGGTATTCCTGTTGCAACTGCGATGGGGGGGCTCTGGTATCCGTTAAAGACCAGTAATGTTTCTTTCTGGCCTATAAACCCTTAGATAAATTGTATAATCCATTCTAGAAAGCCCTTTGCCCTAAGGATATATAGAAGACGCTTATGGGGTATATTATCGTAGGCACCACTAATATCTAGGCTAAGCATTAATACTATAAAGTCCTTTCGCATCGCCCATACAGATTTAATGGTGGCAGCGAGTAGCGTAAGTGCTGATAGTGTTAAGCGGTTCTTTCTTGCCCCTATTTAGCTTTATAGTAGTAGGGCGTGTTCCTCTACTGTGTCTGCTATGCGTTCCGCTATTACCCTTTCTAAGATCTTGCTAAGGGTGTTTTCTAAGGCAATAGGGCGGTAGCTTCCTGGGATTAAGTAATCTGCTTTGCCTTCTTTTTGTAGGACAACCGTCGTTATAGATCTTCCGAGTCGTGGGTAGTAGCCTATAGCAAAGCATGCTCTGGCTATATCTGTAAGCCAAGGTGCTATAAGTGGCCCACAGGTTTTTAGGGCCTTATTTGGAATCCTATCTGGTTCTGGTGCTGTATTGTTTAAAAGGCGGCTAATAGTTCTAGCCATTTCCTCTGTTGTCATGTCGCTGTCGACCCGCAGGCGAGTCACCGGTGTTTCGCCTGTGATATTACTAAGGTCTGCTGGAATACTAGTATATAAGCTAGTACGAGGAGCGCTAAAATACCGTATCTAATAGAAGGGCTATAACCTAGACTTAACTTAGTACCCTGCTTAGAACTTTATAGGCTACCCCTAAAAGCTTAAAGAGTTTTATAATTAATACCCTAACTTACCTAGACTTCTAAAGTACCTAGATAAGTAAATAGAATATTAATATAATAAAGATAATAAGTTACCAGAAGAGTATAGAGATAAAAACGCCCTAAGGCCTAAGAAACGAAGCCTACTATAACATACAGCTACCTAGATTTGCGCGTCATATAAGGCCTTTAGATGTTTAGGAACTTTAACCGCCGGTTAAAGTTCTCTAATTAGCTAGATCCTTGCTAAGAGTTTTAGCGGCTACCCTTTCTACTTTAGCGCTTTTACGTAACCTACGGTTGCCTTATATACTTAGTCCAAATGTACTTACGTCTCTTTTTTTTTAGTTCTACTTTGTTTCTAATAAAGCCTAAGGGCAGGCTTTCTTTTAAAGGGGGGGGTGATGTTACGGCACTATAACGCGTAACCTGGATAGTGAGCTTAGTTAGGGGTTTAGCTAAGGACTTGGCGTTATAACGCGTATATATTACGTCTCTACCTCCTATACATACCTCTCCTCTTCTCCTTAGCTTAGTATCTTCGTAATATAGCATTTTACAAGCTTCGGTTTAGAGGCATTTGTACGAGCCGTAATAGTAAAGCAACTTACCGATTAATTAAAAGCCAAAGGCATAGAAATGCTAAGTTAGGTAATTATGGCTTATGTTTTAAATAACCTAACTAGTCCTTATAAGGGATTTGTTATAATAGTTACTTAATCTTATAGAACTAATTCTAGTACTATTAATTTAAAAATCCTGTTTTTTAACTTAATAGATAAATCTAGAAGATAGGTATTTAAAGATTAGGAAATAGCCTTAGTTATAGGGTCTAGACAACCTAGGACTAATTAGATAAATTAAATATATAAAAATAAGTACTATAAGAAGTGTAGAATAACTACGCATTTTATAAAGGACTATTTTTATATATTCCCAGAAAGGCCCTAAAAGGCTTTAAAACCACGCACTAATATAAGCTAAAACCTTAAGAAGCTCTCGTGTCTATAAATACTAGTAATAGCTATACTAGTAATACAGAAGAAGACGACTTTAAAATTAATCTTTATATAATAGATACCGAACAGGTACTTATTACCAATTAAACCCCCTAACTAAATTAAAAAGGAGCTAATTTTGTATTAGACTTAGGAAGTATAAAGCATCTAATTACTAAAAAGGAATACTTTATAAGCTATAAAGATTCCTATAAAAGAATTAGTTGGGGAACCGATGCATTAATTAATTATATTAGATTTGGAAATGTTAAATTAGTAAATAAAGGCAATAAAATTGTACTATAAAACTGCTAATATATACCTAATTTTTAGTATAATCTTATCTCTATTAGTAAGCTAGATTAGCTTAGCTATAAAATTATAGTTAAGGGCGGTTAAGCCTATATATACAAAAATGAACAACTCCTTATCTTAGCCGTGGGAAGAAACTCCCTATACTATATTGATATACAGTCAGTTGCGAAATATCGTCGACAGTGCGCACAGACGCAACGCCGCGTATCACGCCCCACCAAATTTTGTACGAGACGCGATGTTTTGAATTTCAACCACTACCAAACGCGTTAATACCTTGCTTAATACGTTATTCTTATTTAGGGGACTCTAGTAGAGCGTATTCTAAGGTCCTATTATTAATATCTATAGCGTTAGGGTGCCTAGGTTAGGTTAATAACTTAGTAAGCTTTTATAGGGCTATTATATTATATTAAGGGGCGGGCTTTAGTATTAGGCAAAGTATATTATTATACCGTTTATTAATAACGTTTATGCAGGCATTAAGGGCTTTTAGTAGGTCTACGCCTATTAGGGAGGTTTTTAGTTTAGGGCTTAAAGATTTAATAAGGCTATTAATTAGTGCGGAGTTGTTCTAGCCTGTTTCCCTTATATAACGGTTAAATTTGGAGAAGTATACTAGGAAACTTTTTATTCCTTAAGCTATGTAGTTTATCTTTCTTTAAGTAGTAGCTTAGCGGTTTGGGTTACTATATAAGGCTTTAAGAAGTATAACTAGGCTTTATACTAAGTTTAGCTAAAGAGGTTTAATAAGGTTAGCTACCTTTTCTCCTAGTTAACTTAGGGCGTAATAGAGTTAGTTAGCTTTAGTTAGGTAATAGTTAGTGTTACTAGTTAGCTTATTTTTAAGCTAGCTTAGGAATAATTAGAGTTTTTATTATTTACTAGTAAATACTAGGGGATCTAGTAGTTATTCGAATCGTTTTAGTATAGTAGTTAGTTTAGGGTAGATAACTACTATAGGTTTGGGACTCTCGTTCTACGTATTTGTCTTTATAAATAGCATTTAGTCTTAGGGCCCTAGCGTGGGTATTTTAAGGGTACGGACTTCTTCTTAAAGGTCCTTAATTAATTATCAGTGTCGTGCTTCTTATTTAGCTTATTATTAATTTAAAGTAGCTTAGTTCTATATAAAGGCGTCTATAAAAGACTTCTATATCTCTACTAATTATTCTTAGAGTGTAGATATAATACTAGCGGCTATTATAGGAGCTTTAGGTTTATTCTGCATATTAATAGTAATATAGTATTACAGAGTAAATATAAGCGGAGATAATATATAGTAAAGTAGATATTATTAAGCTATATATATAAACCATATAAGGAGATTAAGACGTTACGTAAGGAAAGAAGGTAAGAAATGGGAAAAAAGAGTATATATTATGGACTTAGTTGCTTAGTTAATATATACATAGAGTAGAATAGGATTTAGGTAGTAGTCCTGGCAGAACTTAGTAGGATTTAGTAGAACTTAGTGGAACTTAGTAGAATATAGCAGAATACGGCAGATTTCTATTAGATTGCCGCAGATTGCTACTAAATTGCCGTCTTATGGTTGGTCTCTAGTTGCTAAGTTAGTAAAAATAGGTAGATATATATAAGGTATTACGGGGGTGTCCCGTAATAATTACTTACCTTTAATATATACTACTTAATAACCTTATATACTGTTTCTTTATCTGCATCTATAGATAGTAGAGGTATCCTTTATAGATAAACTATATAATTCCTTCTTTTTTAGTTACTAAATATTCTAGCATTATAATATGGTCTATTACCTCTTAAACAATAAATTAATACTTACCGTTAGAGCTAATAAGTACTTTATAGTCTTAGAGTATGTTCTAACTATGCTAAGTATATATATAGCCAATATATAGAGCCGTAGGGCTCGATGAAATCGGCCTCTGCACCTCCACGCGGTGGAGCCCGGGAACCTGGCAGCTACTATTGATGTTCCATTTGGATCGTATCAATAGACTACCAGAGCAAACGCAGAGACGTATGTACGGCTGCGCAGCGCCTGCGCAGCGACGTGGTGGTAGTGGTGTGAAATTTTTTTCGCTGGGGGGTAAGCCCCAGCAAAAGTTTAAACACAGCTACCACGTCTCCAACGTATACGTTTGGTCATTTAAATCGACAAGCATTATCCTCCGGCGTACCCCCTCCCTCCTACAAATACTATAAACACCACATAGCACCCGTATATATACGTATGCAATCCGCGCCCTAAGCGTAGCAGAGGCCCCCTATTTTAATATTACCCGGCAACCTAGGTATCTAGTTAATAGGGACTAGTCCCCCCTAAATACTAGAGTGTCCTTCTATACCTCACGAATAGGTATAAGGGCCTAGGTTTGGGCCCCAGGGCAAAAGCAATACTAAGTCATATATACCCCGTTGTAGAAACCCTTTAATAAAGGAATGGATAAGAGACCTTAGCATACAGGCCCGGGCGGAACGCAAAAGCGTTATTATTATCAGGAGATATTCATAGGAGACTTGGAAAAGGAGCTAGGGACAGGTATATAACTTCATATAGGTAATACATAGACGTGGCAAAAATGGTTTAAATGGCAGACGGGGCAAGATAGGCATTTTGGACACTCCTATGGAGTCTCAGAGCAGTAACCTGACGGTGTTTTTCCTCTTATTGATGTAGTACGGATGCTATCTGGAAGTATTACCTCTCATGTTTCCCCTAGAGGTTTTTTGTACACCTAAAAAATGGGGTTTTTCTCAGATAAGGAGGTTTTTCCCATAGGAATTAGTCTATGTGGACCCATTAAGGGGACCAGGTTAAACAGTAAATTAAATCTATTATATAGAGCCGTACGTAGTCTTACTTTAGAGAGACCTATATAAAATAGAACCCGCTATTATATACTATCTTAACCCTCCTTCTCCTTCTCTTCCTCCTCCTCCTCCTTAATATTCTCTCTGCTAATTATATTATCTTAAGAACTATTATCTTTATATTTAATATTAGGTACGCTATAAGCTGCCTATATATACTTAGCATATGCGTAGCATATAGTTATTTATACTAACTAATAAGCTGTTTAGCCACCCTACTATACTCTCGTTTGCTTTAGTATAGTTTTTGCTTACTATTAATATAGCGAGGTATGTATAAATACGTATATATATATACGTATATTTATATATCTATATATCTGCGTGTATATAATTAGTATATGCTCTAGATATTTTAGTTTATATGGTCGCTTAATTTAAATATGGCTACCAATACGTACTATCCTTTGCAAAAGATCGTGAACTCGCTTAGGGCCGAACGTCGCGCATCTCCCACCCTATTAAAACGATACACCCCTTATAACTCTACTAATATAGCTTTATATTTTATAAATAGGGCCTTATTTTATAGCCCTTTACTAAAGCTATAAAACTAGCCTCTATTTATATAAATTAGAGCTATATTAGTAGGGCTATAGGGGGTATTATAGGATACCGGTTTTTGAGGCGGGGTAGCTAAAATTAGTCAGCGTAGAGCCTCAATTTGAGTTTCCACAGCTCTATTAAGACACCCCCTGCAGCTCCACCAATATGGCTTTATATTTTAAAAATAAAGTCTTATCTTATAGCTCTAGAATAAAGCTATATAATTAGCTACTATTTCTATAAATTAGAGCTATATTAGTAAAGTTATAGGGGGTGTATTGTTTTAATGGGGTGGGAGATGCGCGACGTTCGGCCCTAAGCGAGTTCACGATCTTTTGCAAAGGACAGTACAGTACAGCCGTTTCAATATTATCGGTAAAAATCGCCAAGCCGCACGACGCGCATCGCCCGCTCGATCAAAACAATATACCCCCTTATAGTCCCACTAATATAGCTCTATATTTTATAAATAGAGGCCTATTTTATAGCTTTATTCTAGGGCTATAAAATAAGCCCTTATTTATATAATTTAGGGCTGTTTTGGTAGAGTTATTGGGGGTGCTTATTTCTAGGAATGGAGGGGTCAGATTAGTCAGCGCAGAGCCTCAATTTAAGTTTTACAGCTACCCCCTATAGCCTTACTAATACAGCTCTATATTTAATAAATAAAGACCTATTTTATAGCCCTAGAATAGAGCTATAAAATAAGCCTTTATTTATAAAATATAGAGCTATATTAGTGGAGCTAGAGGGGGTATAATGCCGTTTTGGACATATTGGTAAAAATCGCCAAGCCGCAGCAGCTCATCACCCTCTTATTAAAACAATCCACCCCATATAATTCCACCAATATTAATCCAATTCATACATATCGGGGCCCATTTTATAGCCCTATAATAGGGCTATAAAATAGGTCTTTATTTATTAAATATAGAGCTGTATTAGTAAGGCTATAGGGGGTAGCTGTAAAACTTAAATTGAGGCTCTGCGCTGACTAATCTGACCCCTCCATTCCTAGAAATAAGCACCCCCAATAACTCTACCAAAACAGCCCTAAATTATATAAATAAGGGCTTATTTTATAGCCCTAGAATAAAGCTATAAAATAGGCCTCTATTTATAAAATATAGAGCTATATTAGTGGGACTATAAGGGGGTATATTGTTTTGATCGAGCGGGCGATGCGCGTCGTGCGGCTTGGCGATTTTTACCGATAATATTGAAACGGCTGTAATGTGCACGACCAGCTTCCACCCCCCCCCTTAGCGAGGGCTCCAAATTTTTAAATTCGGTACGCGCATCCAATCTCGCTTGGTTGCTACTAACTGTACATAGTAATTAAAGCGAAGCTGTATACTTGGCTGTAAGAACCTTATTTCTAGCGGACGTAAAGCTATTTACAATTGGCCTTCCTCCGCAGTGTCGTGATCTTTATTAAATATTGTAAGGTTTCCTCCCATACTATTTATAATATGGCTCCGCGAATAGGCCCATATCAGCACGCCCTAATTAAGGATCTTCTTTAACTTAGAGTAACTCAAGCGGAGTATGCCTCTACCGCCGGTTATATAGCTCGCTTAATTACCGCGATTAAGAGGAACCTATAGATATTTAGATTAACTCGGGCGCCTCTAAATAGTAAAGGTGGCTAATTTTTACTAAATAATTAAATAATTATGGTTATACTAATACGGCTAGAGGAAAAGCTAACTCTCTTTAACGATAAGTTACAGTAGTTAATCTATAACGTCTTTAGTGTCATAGTAAGCCGCTATATAATATTTTAAGAGATTTATTTAGCTAGCTAGATAAGGAAGCGGGTAAGCCAATTAAATAGATCCTCTCGTTGTAGAGCTTAGAGAGTAGCTTATAGAAAGTAGTATTGCTAGGTAGCCCTTAAGCGTAGCTCTTACGATCGTGATATATATTTCGCTATTATATCACAGTATACCGCCAATTAATTGGTATTTATAGATAAGTTAGGTGTAGATTCAAAGACGGGTATACGGAAGACTAGCTAGGCTCCCTCTAGTATTACACCTATATTACATACGCTATATAATTAGGGTAAGACGAGGCTTAATATACTACCTATATATACTATTAACGGCGTACTGGTAGCCTTAGTATATAAAGGCTTAACGAATGGCGAAGGCTTTAAGTTCTGGGTGGCAAATACTCTTCTACTATAGTGTAATCGCTTTCCTGCTAAGCGATTAGTAGTAGTTATAGATAACGCTAGCTTTTATTACTTAGAGAGGATACAAGCTCTCTTTAACGCCTTTAGCGTTAAGCTTATATATTTACCTGCGTACTTACCTAATTTAAATCCAATTAAAGAGTTTTTTTAAAGAGCTAAAAGCTTTTATTTAGAGGGAGTAGTCTTCTTAGGCAGAGCACCCTAAAAGCTTTAACTATAGCTTTAAAGCCTTTCTTCTTTAGAGTATAGATAAGGTTAGTAGTAAAAGCAAAAGCGTAAGAGGACATTTCCGATATAGTGGGTATAATTGCTAAGGTTTTTGGTATAAGGGAAGATCAATTTTTAGTAGCGTTTTTAATCGTATATAGGTGTCTTTATTACTATAGAGGCTTTAGCAGTAATAAAAACACCCTATATTTTATTAGTTAAGATTATCTACGTCTTAAAAAAAACCCTATATAGGGCGTCTCTACTACTATAGGGGCGCTAGCAGTAATAGAGACACCCTATATTCTGCTAATTATCTATATCTTAAAAACTTCCTTTAAGCTAAGTACGGCGCTTATTTACCCACTTCTTTAAATCCTTCTATAGCCGCCTTATAACACCTAATTTAATACCAGCCTTTATAAGCTCCTTGATAGAATTAGCGCTATTAGATTTATCACATAGGAGCTCTAGGTCCCATCTTAAATTATAAACAATTTTATATACCGCCTTAAAGTTAGCCTCCTAGTTAAGATTACTAGATATACTCTGCTTCTAATACGTAAAAAACTCCTCTAAATCCCTTATATAGTTAATACCTTATAGACAGCTAATTAGTAATATAGGTAAGGATAATAATATTAGTTGGCTTACTAGTATAGGAGATTTTTAATTTAGTACTAGGCTTATAAAACCAATGTAAAAGTAATTAATAACGCCTAGAGTACTAGCAGTAGAGCTTTTACCAGAGGCTAATTAACGTACTCTTCTATTATTATTTCCTCCCTTTACTACTCTCTTAGTAAGCCGCGTAGCAAGCTTATAAGGTAGATTCTAAATATTTACAATACCCTACTAGATACCAGTTACCTATTCTCTTAAGTCCTTATCTATTAATTTAACGTCTACCTAGCTAAGAATATAGCACTAATTAATATTTAGGCAGCGCTTCTTATAACGCTAAAATCTAGTAAGCTTAACCCGTAATCCTATTAAATCGGTAGCATTAGCGGCAGAAATATAAGGCGTTAAGTCCCGCTCTAAAATCTACAAGGGCGTTAAAACTTTACTATATAATTAATTAAGCATTAATAGACGAGAGCTAACTCTAGAACGAGAGGCCGCTAGTTAATTTATAGCTGGGGTATATATAATTAAGAGGTTAACCATAAGAGCCTTAGTTACGCCGCTTCTATTAGTATACTTTACCCATAATATAAGCTAAGTATTAATCTTCTATAAGAGGCCAGCCTAACCGGAACATATAATTATCTAATTGACAGTGTTACCGGTAAATAGAAGGTAAGTCAAAGGTAAGTTAAAGGTAAGTTAAAGGTAGAATAAGTTTTACGTATTAAAGGACAAATGCTTCTAACTACTTCTATTTAAAGACTAATCGCTAGTTCTTCTTTAGAGGGGAACTAGCTTCCTATATATTTCTTTTAAGACGCTAGTAAAACCTTTCGCCCCTAACCTATCTAACTATGTCTTTTAAAACATAGATAGGATATAGATAAAACCTCCTACTGTCTTATTAGATATGTATCTCTTAGGGGATTCCGTTATAATTGCCTCCCCTTTTAGGGTCTTAGTTCTCTAAGACTTTGCCTCTACTAAGCTTTTATAGAGTTCCGGCTAAAACTACTAGGGAAACCCTTAGTAGAAAGGTACTCTATAATACGACTTATCGCCATCTCTTTACTAGCGCGGAACTTTACTTTATCTTTCGTTCCTCTACTCTTCTCCTACCCTAGCTCCTTATAGTGTTTTCGTAATAGGATTTTAATAATAGTAATAAAAATTTAGTGGGATTTACCTCTCTAATTTTAGGAATTTATTATAAATAGATCTGGAGGTTATCTAGTACAACGCGTCGACTAACCACTATTCCTATTTACCTAAATAGGCCTTAATAATAACGTCTTTTATTTTAATTTCTTTCTATTTATAAGTCGTTATCTCTCCCTTATCCTTCTATTAATAACACTATTTATACCAGAGCCCCCCTATCGCAGTTGCAATAGAAATACCACAAGGATTACCCCTCTCGCCTATACTCTTCCTTTTCTTTATAAGCAACCTGCTCGACTCCTTTAAGAAAGGGGCGACCTAGGGGATAGGCTTCGTTAATAATATAAACCTAATTATATACGGGCTAATAGCCGCAGAGAATTGCAGAATACTAGAGAAAGCCTATAACACTTATATAGAATGGGCAAAACGTTATAGAGTCTAATTCTCACCAGAGAAATACCAGCTAATCCATTTTATAAGAAAACGCAACTAATCTGCAGATCTCTAGCATATAATTCGTATCTAAGGCTTTAGGGGTTAACCAGTTCAGGGCCTAAGGGTATTAGGAGTATAGGTAGACAGTAAGCTCCGGTGGAGCGTATATGCGGCGTAAGCGGCCCGTAAAGGCCAAGTATAGTTTATCGCTTTATCTAGGATTGTTAACTCTATATAGGGTCCATGCTTTTAGAGGTTACGCCTATTATATATAGCAGTCGTCCGGCCAACTATAACATATAGATCCAGTATTTGGGCCATTAGAGAAACTAAGAAGGGCCCCCCTAAATTACTCCTTAAACTACTTTAAAAGGTCTAGACAGCCTGCCTTTAGAGTATTATAGGCGGGNATAAGCGAACGGCCATAGCACTGCTTAAGAAGGAATCTAATATTCCCCCCCTATAGTTATATATTAAAGCCGCTGCAATATAAAGGACGTAAAATAAACGCAACTCTAATGTTATAAAGTANATTAAGACACGCCTAAGTAAACTATAGAGGGATCCTAGGGTGCCCTATAGGAGAATAAACCAATAACCCTAAAGTAGGGAAGAGATATTAGAGAAACAGGTAAAGAAAGCAGAAGAAGAATAGTACCGCTTTAGGGCCCAGGCCTATATAGAGGAGGAAGGGAGACGCGTAAGAGGTTAGTAAAGATAATAGTAAGACAGAGAAAGAAGCTAAAGTAGAATATATAAGAACGCTAGGAAACCATCTACCGTAATATAATACTAGTTGGACCAACGCTGGAGAGGTAAATAGGAGTTAAAGGTATAGAGGCTAACTTAGGCAAGATAAACCTAAGCTATAGTATAGTTAACGCTATGGGGGGTAAATACCTAAGGGCTCTAAGAAGGCCTAATAAAGGCAGAAAATATAATAGTAATACTCTTAAGAACAGGAATAATAAGACTAAAAGATTGGCTTTACTGGGTGGGTGTCCTAGTAGGTAGCCCAAGATGCGAATATAGCTAGCTAAGATAGACACTAAAACACGTAATACTGCTATGCCCCCTACGCACCAATTAAGAAATAATACTCTTAGTAGCTAGCACAGAGAACTATAATATACTACTCTTAATATAAAAAGGCCTTAAGGCGGTTACCCAGTGGCTTATTAGTTAAAATGTGCTAAATTAGTTCCGAGTTATAAGGGAAATAGTAATAAAAGGCAAGGGGGCGAGTAGTAGGTGCCCCCTAGTAACTCTATAGTAGTAGAGTAATAGTTTATAATACTAGCGCGTCTATAGACTTATTACGGCAGTAGTGGTTCCTAAGGAGGTTAAATAGTAAGGTAGTAAAGCACTATAGGCGACTTATAGGCGCTAAGTAGGCAAGTCCTAAAAGGCGGGGAGATAGATTACGGGGTTTTCTTATTTTTCTTAAATAGAGTTTTCTCCCTATATGTAAATAAGGAGTAGTCTATATGGGCCCAATAGGGATCCAAATCGGACGTTAAGCAATGAATTATTATTATTATTAATAACACTATTTGTCTTATTCTTAAACAGGCTGTTTTTATTATATCTCGCCTTTTAGCTTCTATATCTTTAGCCATACTTCTATTACTACCTCGTTATCTTTTCTTAACGCGTTTATAAGCAATAGGATCCCTACCTTATCTCTTATAACGATACTAACTTCTTAAAGTATTCTCTTATAATAGCTTATGGTCCTTCTGCGCGTCCCCAGACCGGCAGCAGTATCGTTAATCTCCTAGTAACGCCCTAGACAGCGTCTGTTGCTCCTACGGCAGTTTCCCTAAAATACTATTATTGCTGCGTTTATACTCTTACGTAGGATCCTTCCTACGTTTATAAGATACCTTACTCCAGCAAAAACAAATCCAAGTGCTCCTATTGTTATAGTAGGAGAAAGACCTATGTCCTAGTATTTCCTATTCCGTCCTATTCTAGATTTCGCTAATTATACTAAATCCCCGCTATTTATACGCATAAGACTTATAGGCTCTAACGCGCTATCTAAGATTTCCGCTAATATTCTAATAGTAATAGGTAGGGATAGAAGGTGTCTTCCCTTGCTTATAAACTCTTTAATTATATAAGGGTTTCCACTACTATAGAGACGCAATATTCTTGGATATATAGTATCTAGAAGCGTATATATAAACAGCTCGTCCTTATTAATAATAACATTCATACTCTTATATAGGCTACTTTAGCCAAGTAAGTTTCTCTAGTAACTCGCTTAGGAACTATACTAACCTCTTTAGCTAATATCTCTCTACTCCCTACTTAGACGCCAATTTAGAACCTAGGGATACTAAGAATAGCGACAAAGGTTAAGATAAACGTTCTCCTTGCTAGTCTCCTACCCGTGCTAGTCCTTCTAGTACCCATTATTCTAAGAAGAATATTAGTGGAAGTATTAATGCTTCTAGGGATAAAGGAGCTAATAATACCGTTAATAATAACGTTAAGATAGAAGAGGAGGCTCCTATTACTACTGTTAGTGTTTAAGTTATTACCTAGCTCTTTCCTTCTTTTTATAGAATAGCTTTATATAGTGCCTCTTAGGATGCCCTATTATTAGGAATTAACTTTATACTTTAGGGATGCCTTTATTCTAAGCTTTAGTGACAATCTATATAAATACAGTGCACTACTATAATCCCTATATATAATAAACGGGTAGTATTCCTATAGGTGCCTTATAATTCCTTAAAATTTCTAATTCTTTATAGGCTGTCCTTTTACTCCTCTTTATACTATTAACTTTACTATATATCTCTAGTGCCAGGCCAGATACTTTCCTTTTATCCCTAGGGGATCTTTCTAAATCCCTAAGGCCACTTCTTATAATGCTACTACTCCTTCTTAAACAGCGTCTTCTTTAAACAGTATCCCTGGTAGTTCTCCTGTAGATCCTTATAGGCTTCCTCTTACAGGATTTTAGGATCCCTATTATAATGGCGAAACGTTTCCGTTCTTAATGCCTATACTTAATCCTATAGTTTTAATTTACGGGGTTTTCCCTATTGCTTTACTTATAGTATATCCGGAACTATTTCTAAGTCTTTACCTTTAGTTCTTAGGAAGGTTTTAATTACGGTGTTGCATCCTAGCTAAAGGTACTCCTTAGGTTTCCAACTATTATGCGCCTAAAAGTATCCTTCCTAATAAACTAAAAATTCGCGCTTCTTCTAGCGCCATCTTTAGTCTAAAATATCTTCTATATTCTATTCTAGTTCCCTATTAATTTCGCTAAGTAAGGGCGGTTCCACACTATCTCTTCTCCGGTATAGCTTTAGTAAGGAAACATAAAATATAGGATATATTAGATAAGATTTCGGTAATTCCAATTTATAGGCTTAGTTTCCTTTAGTTTTCTTAACTATCTTAAAGGGTCTAAGCCACCAGTAATCCAGCTTCTTCTTAATGCGTTTTATTTAGATATTTTTTATAGATAGTAAGACTTTATCTCCTATCTTAAATTCTTTTAGTATATGTTTTTTATTATAGTACCTTTTTTATACAGCCTAGGCGTCTAGTAAGTGCTTTTTAAGTTCCTCTCTACGAATTCTTATTTACTTAATTCTTTTAGACGCCGCCGGTGCCTCTCTTTTAGGAATAATGTCCTTAACATTCCAGGGGTTATTTACTTTTACCCCAAACAATACTTTATAAGGGGTCATTTTTATACTGCTATAGATGCTTATATTATATATATACTATACCAGAGCTAACCATAATATCTAATTATCCTATTAATAATTAATATAGCAGCGGAGGTAGTGTTCTAATAACGTATTTAAACGCTCTATTTGCCTATCTATTTACGGGTAGAAGGTAGTGCTTATTCTTCGCTATATTTTTAATAAAAGATAGAATAAAGACTAAAATGCACTATTAAATACGGTACCTCTATTAGATATAATTCCCCTTAGCGTGCTAAATAAGAGCTACTGTTTTAAAAACAGGTCTACCAGTTCTACTACCGTGATCATTATTATAATAGCAAAGTATTCTAAAAACTTTATATACCTATTAACAATTACTAGGATAGCGTTAGTAACCTCTCTAGTTCTTATCTTAGTAGGGGGTAAGCCTATAATAAAATCTATTATTAATTCTAATATAGGTCCCTACGGAATAGGAAGTACTAATAACTCGCTATATAGGCGATGCCTAGATATCTATATCCTTTAGCACATATTACACCTTAATATATAGTCCTTAACCTCTTTAGACATTCTATCCCAAAAGTATTTCCTTTAAACAGCCTTAAGGGTTCTATTAGCACCATAGTAACCCCTAAAAGGGTTATTATAGAAGACCTTTAGAATTTCATCTTAAATCGCTTAGTCCTTTAGGATATATACAGCACCCTTAAAGCGTAATAGACCCTTTTAGTCTTGCTACTATAGCTTCTTAGTAACTCCGGCTAAGTTAGTCTCCACTATATCTTTCCACCTCTCCCCAAAGGCGAAGGCGTCCCTTTATTAAGCTTAAAGAAGAAGATCTAGAAAGGTTTTATATAGATTACTTACTTCTATTTTACCTACCGCTATTATAAATTTAAGGCGTGGCATAAGACGTTTTAAACTATTAGTGCTAGTAGATTCTCCTATTATTATATAGTGTGCCATACTGCGGATAGGTATCTCGCCTATCCCCCTTAGATCTAAAAACTTGCAGCTAATGCGCCGTTAAGTTAAAGGTGCCACAGCACCTTTAGTATATCCCGCAGAATTCTCGCTAATTCTAGGGTACGCCAACTTTATAATATCTGCTTAGTCTATAACCTAGTCTATAACTATATCCTACGGCTCCATAATTATATTACTTTATAGCTGTATCGCTAGGACCTCTACCCTATTACAAAATTCTATAGTTTTAGAGAAAGAGTCTTCTTTCTTCCTAAGCAAATTTTGCAATATAGGGATTATTTCCCCTATACTGTCCTAGATCCTCCCTATCTCGTAATCCGGATATCTTAACAACCTATTAGCAGGATTTATCTTCCCTAAGTAGTACATAATTTTAAAGTTATACTATAATAGTGCCTCTGCCTATCTCGCTTATTAACCGCTTAACACCTTTATAGTTATAAAGTATTTTAGGTTATTATAGTCTATAAGGACTTTAATAGGATAATTACTTCCCATATAATAATGTCGCTAGTGCTTTATTACTATAATTATTACGAGCAGCTCCTAGTCGTATATTATATAACGCTGCTCTATAGGGGTTATTTTCCTTAACTAAAATACTATAGGATGCTATTTTCCGTCTTTTAATTAAGATATAATTGCCCTAGGGTAAAGCCGGATGTATCTGTTTTAAGGTATATATATAGCTCCTAGCAGAAGTATATTAGGATAGGCGCTGACGTAAATAAATCCTTTAACTGGTTTATAGCCTACTTAGCAGCTTCTCTAAATATAAAGGGTCCTAACTTCTTGCTATTCTTAGATCCTTTTAGTAGATTAGTAATTAGGAGTATTACTTATAAGTAGTAAACAATAAACATTTAGTAGAAGTTCGCCGTGCCTAAGAAAACCTATACTTCTCTAAATATTATAGGGTACGGCCATTCCCTAATAGCGTCTACCCGACTTTTCTCTATTAATACTCCGTTAACGCTAATAATAAAGCCTAAAAAATTAATGCTAGTAGTATAGAACGTGTACTTTTTTAGGTTTATATAGAGCTTATATTCCCGTAGTCTTTCTAGTACTATTCGCACGTAGTACGTATATACTTCGTAGTTATTAAAGTAGACTATAATGTTATTAAGGTAGACTATATATATCGTGTCTAATAGGCCCGATAATGCCTTATTAATATAGGCCTAAAATATCACCGATACGTTAGTAAGCCTAAATAGCATCACTAGGTACTTAAAGTGGCCATACCGTATTTAGAACGCCATTTTCCACTTATCGCCGGCTTTAATCTGGATTTAATAGTATATATCTTTTAGATCTAATTTTATAAATATCTTTATGCCCAACAGCCTGTTAATAAGCTCCCCTATTAAGGGTAACAAGTAGCAATTCTTTATAGTAATCTTGTTTAGCGCCTAATAGTTAATATAAAGGTAAAGGGTCCCGTCCTTTTTAGGTATAAATATAATCGGTACCCCTACTGGGCTTATAAAGGGCTAAATCTATCCTCTCTAAAGATTGTCTACTATATATTAATATAGTACCGCTAGCTTATTTTCTAATAGGTTATATAGTAGTCTAAAAGGAGGTTGTTTATCCCCTATATCTATCTTATACTTAACTAATATAGGGTTAAGTAAGATTTATACAGCCTCTTTACTAGAAATATTCTCTAAGTTTATATATTCCTATGGAATCTCTAATTCCTTAACTGCGTATAGCTAGACATCTAAAAATGAATATCCTGTGTCCCTGTTCTTAGTGTTAAGAGTAGTATATATGGTATATACCCACCCTTCTTCTTGTATATAGTTTAAGAAAGTCTCTTAATCTTTAACTATAATACGTAGTTAAGACTTCCGATGTTAATATAAGGCTAAAGGCTAATTAATGTCTGGATTAACTTAGTAAAGCTATAGGTATCCCAAAATAAGGTCATACCCCTTAATTTCTACAGCATAGAAGCGCATCTCCTATATGTCCCATAGACTATTACGGTCCTAGCTAGCTACGGAAAAAGCCTATTCCCTATAGCATAGAATCTAGTAGCCTCTAATACTTTAAATAGTGCGTACCTGTAAGCCGCTAAGGTCCAAATCTAATTCTTTTACTAGTAATTAAGAAATAAACCCTATACTCGCGCCGCTGTCTATAAGGTAGTCTTACGTCACCTATTTATTATTAACTTAAATAGAGACAGGAATAACCATGCGGTAGTTTACTCCCTTCTTCTCTTACTAGCCTAGTATAAGGGAGTAAAGATCCACTAGGCTGTCTCTTTTCCTAATTAGGCCGACTCTTACTTCTTTTATTAGCAGAAGCGGCTTATATAGCCCTTCTTGCCGCAGTTATAATAGGTATATATCTCCCGGTTCCCCTTCTACGGATTAGGTCTCTACCTATTATTATTTTAGGGTTAACTAGCGTTGCTCTGGGGCTGTAAGGCCTACTTACGTTATCCTTCTATAGAGCGGTTAGGTTGGAATCTACCCCTATTATTAAAGCTAGGTCTAGTCCTACGCTCTTTATTATTAGCGTCTCGTTCCTTTTACTTACCTAAATGGTTTCTTTTAGCACTCTTAATCCAAGTAGCTTTAGAGATAAGCTTTTCTTAAGAGGTAGGAATTTCGCCCTTCTCTTATATAGCCTGTTAAATCTTAGGTTATAGCTTAGCAAGTAGCTAGTAAAGTTATATAGCGTTATCCTATAGATCTAAGTAGGGTATATTGTCTTCTAGTTCTTCTAAGTAGTTTACAAACTAGACCATAGTCTAACTTGTTAAAATAGGTATAGTTTAATGATTATTTTTATTAAGTATACATATCTAAGAGGGTGGGGAAGCGACAATTATATAGAAGAGTGTTAGAGGTTCTACCTGATAAGAAGCAATACACGCTAACTGGAACCCACTTTAACAGCCCCCCTTAAGCTGAATATAGGTAACAATATAAAGGTCACAAGAGACGTTAATATCTCTCTAAACCTAAAGTATCTCTAAATGCATAGAATACATCTTTCGGCAGCGCCTTAGTGAAACCATCAGCCATTTGTCGACTTGTTTATATATATTCCAGCTTAATATCTCCGTCTACAACCTTCTCCCAAATGAAGTAATATCGGAGAGCAATATGCTTAGTTTGAGCGTAAAACTTAGGGTCTTTTACAAGAGCAATAGCACCTTAATTATTGGCGTAAATAATCGTTGCGTAAGGGGATTTGTTAGTTAGAGATAGTTTTTAAAGAAGTTGTTGTAACCAAATGGCTTCTTTTACTGCAACTGTCTATACTATATACTCTGCTTTATAGGTCGAGAGTACTACCATAGGTTAGCGCTTTAAGGACTAGCTAATTGCACCGCTTCCAATATTAAACACAAATCCCAACGTTAATCTTTGAGTTTCTAAGTTATCTGCCTAGCTAGAGTCTGTAAACCCCCAAAGCGCTTATATCTCTCCTTAGAGGACAAGTTAGAGGTTAAGTGTGCCGCGTAAGTAGGAAAGTATTTAAAGAACAGCTTATATATAAGACTTATTGGGATTAGAAGCAAAGCAACTAACAAGGGAAACGGCGAAGGTAATATTAGGTCAAGTACCGAGTATAGCGTATATTAGGGTGCTAACTAGCAATTAGTATTAAGTCTTAAACGTAGAGTCAGCCTAATAATCTGCCACCGCTAGTTAAAGATAAGTAGTTCCTATTGGCGTAAGGTAAGAGGAATAGTTCTAAAGACTAGCGCTACAAATAGCCTCTTTAAGGTAAGAGAATTGGCTAAGCCGTAGTTTACGGAGTTGTTAATCTTGAGTTACTTTTATATTAAGGTAATAAGTAATAGGGCCTAGATCGGTTATACTAAAGCGTCCGCTAAGTTAAGCTTTAATAATTTTAATGTTAATAATATCTGGTCTAATAAGTAGGAGGTTGTTAATATAGACTGCGATATATATGGAACCTTTAGCGAAGACTAAAGAGTTAGAGTTAAGGGGTTTAAAACTAGCATCTATAAGGAACTCCGAGAGCGTTTAATGCTAAACTTAAGGCGACTGTTTAAGACCATAAAGTGCTTTATTTAGACAATAAACCCATCTAGTTCCATCATCAAAACCTTTAGGTTAATTAACGTAGATCTCCTCCTTAACGCTTCCGTAAAGGAAGGCGGTTTTAATATCCATTTGTTTAATCTTAAGGTCTTATACAGCTGTAATGGCAAAGAGCGCTTTATAGCTTATAGGTTTCACAACGGACATAAAGGTCTTATTAAAGTCAACCCTAGCTTGTTGTTTATAACCCTTTATTACCTACTTTACCTTATATTATATAATCCTTCCTTTACTATCCCGCTTATGCTTAAAAACCTATTAGGCGTTAAGAACTTTATAATTAAGAGGTCGGTCAACAAGTATCTAGGTATTATTTGCTTTATAAGAGCTAATTTTATCTTTGCTAGCGGAGTACTATTTATTATTATTAACGTTAAAGGTAGATTGTTTCCATAACCTTAGCTCATAAGATTTAGCTATAGGGGAGTTGCTAAGTATAGCGTAGAGGTATTTAAAGGAAGGGGTTAAGAAGTAGGCAAGCGCTAAGAATGCTGCAATAGGCGGGTTTTCTCTAATGTCGACAGAATTGCGATACTTAAGAGGTAGTTAAGGCCCATTAGTAGCTACTAGACATTTTAACTTCCGTAAGGGTATCTTATTAGTGGTAAGGCGCTTTAATTTTCAAGCTTTTTTAAGGAGCTGTTTCTCTTCTTGATGCTATTTACGTTAAGTAGCGTAATTAGGTAGAGCTTCTTCTCCCTTAAACTAAGCGTCGATATCTAGAGTATTGGAGTTGTATTTAATATATTATTCTTAAATTCGACGCTTATTACTACCGGGAACTGTTAAAACAGTCTCTTAGAAGTAGATAGCTAAGGCATATATAAGCCATCCTGTCTCTTTATCTCGAATTCGAATGATATGTTTACCCTTAAAGCCGACAAGGTTCCCTAATCTTACCTTCTTATCTATATAAGAGCTAAACTTCTTCTAACTACCGGCCCTATACCAGACATCGTACCTAAAGGTGCAAATCTAGGAGTAATTAAAGACTTCGCCTTGCTCTATTTTATAGGGGGTCTATATTTCCAACGATTTAATAGGGAGGATATTTCGTATAAAGTTAGCGTGCTTAACTACTTCTGGCCAGAAGTTCTTAGGAAGTGAGCAATTATTTATAAAGGTAAAGGCTCGGTTATATATCGTGCGATTAAGTTATTCTAAGGCTCTATTTTATTGCTAACTCTCTAGGGTTAAGTATAAGAACTAAATTCCCTCATTTGTAAGTTCTAGCTAAAAAGCATATCTAAGATATTCTCCTCCGCCATTACTATGTAGCCGTAAGATAAGACTTCCTCGTTGTTTAACCTTCGCTTAATATTATTAAAAATAGAATAGGACTTCAGCCTTATACTTTATTAGGTAGACTTCGCTTATTTTATTAACTTTATCTTAGAAAGTAACGAAATATCTCAATCTATTATAGCTAGCTACTTTTATAGGTCCTTTAATATTAGAGAATATGACTTCGTGAGGCTTAGTATCGTAGTTAATAAGAGAATCCCGATGTATAATATTGTGCATTCTGCCACATAGGCAGGCTTTATAGGTACAGTCGTAAAGGTCTAGTGAGTAAGTAAGGTCTATCCCTTTTAACATTCTTTAGAGCTTTTGTAAGTTCTAGGGGCTAATATAACTAAGCCTTTCGTACTATAACCTCTTAGCTAGGTTTCGTAAGCTGCTGTATAATATATGGCTGGTTTAATAGCTAACTGTAAAGGCTATAAGCCCTTCTTAATAGTCGGCCTAAGTATAGAGAAAGAAAAGGCTGGACTTGTGAAACGCGTAAGCTATAAGCTTTAAGTTATAGAGAAAATCGCATCTAAGGTCAGATAGATAAAGATAAACTTAATTATTAATAAGCTGTAAACTAGATACTAGGTTGGCTTATAAATTAGGGATATAAAGGACGTTAGTAAGAATAAGCTCTCTCTTAACTCCTAGAACTATAAGTTTTAGGTATACATCTCCCTTTCCTATTAACTAGAGACACGTTTCTCCAATTCCGGAGATAATAATCTTCTTATTAGCTTGAAGATCTTAATAGGTAATAAATAGCTCTCTTAATTAAAATATGTGCTAAGTATACCTAGTATCAATAATAATTGCAGAGGAGAGATTAATATTTAGTTTAGCTATAAAATAAAGTTGTCTAGTAAGCTTAGAGGCGTAGAAGCAAGGAGGAATGTGAATAATATAGAGAACCCGCCACCAATAGGCAATAAGGCATAGTCGGCGAAGTAGGTTACATATAAAGTAGCGTAAGTTCTTCTATAGGTTATATATATAGGCTAATAGTTTCTATGCTAATAGTAAAGGTTAAAGGGCGATCTATATAAGCAGTAAAAGACTATAAAAGAAGAATAGTATGCCGGCTGTAAAGAGTCTAAAGGGAATAAATAAAAGATAATATAAGAGTGGATGGATCTGTAGTAAAGAACGTCTAATATAATCGGAAATACGGGAGTTTCGACCACAATTATTAAGGTGCAATTATGGCCTAGTCAGCTTGCTATAAAGTTAAAGCTTTTATAGCCACCTTATTTATTACTAGACTGTAGTTAATTAAATAGCCATTCCTATATATTGCCTCAACTCAGTAAGAGGCTTGCCATTTATTATTATTACTAATAGTGCTGTAGGTAATAATATAGATCCTAATAAGGAGTTGCTCTAATAGGCTCTTTATTGTTTTCTAAAGTCCCTTCTATAAGCAGAGCGCGTATCTATCTCTACGGCTTTTTTAGGGTTTTCCTTTCGCCAGATCTCCTTTAAGTGGAGTTAAAGGATCCAGCATCTGTCTTTCTAGTGGCCAGCGCGTTTATATAGCCTACAATACGGTCTATTATATTGTTGTTAGCCTTGCTAATTATAATACTACTAGCGGTAAGAGGCTTAATTTATGTATACTTAGAAAGCTACTAGTTAACTTTAGAGTATAAGTTGCTCTTATATATGGGCAAGGCCCTAAACTTTTAAAAAAGTGAGGGTCTTATTAGTAAGGGAGTATATAAGGTAAAACGATTCTTGCCAGCCGTTAAAAGTAGGACTAAGACTATTAATAAACTTAGAGAGTAGGTCTATTCGGTCTATAGTATGGTTTTGGGTCTTAAGGTCCAAGTATATCTCCTTAAATTTAATAACGTATTCTTTAACGTTCTTATAGTTTGCGAGAGTAAGGTTTTGCCATTTAGCGCATATTTTAGCGTATATCGCGTCTCCTTTTGGCTTAAATTCCGCGTATAAGATTTCTATTACATCCTTAATTTCGATATAGTCTTTAATAAGGTTCTATCCGCGAGTGCCATAGGTTATAGAGATATAGTTTACTCCCTTAAGTTGCTTTCTCTTTTAAGCTTTAAAATCCGCCTAATAAGTTTTAATAAGTTCATTGTAAGCGTCTCTCTTAACCTAAGGTTGGTTTATAGCTGGTTTGGCTCCTAGGTTAACTAAAGCGTCTAAATTAAAGTTATTCTTAATTAGCCACTGCCTAGTACCTTTCTTCTACTTCTTATAGTCTATGGGGCTTTTAAGTGTCTAAATATTAGAGAGATTAATATTAGACTTAGAGTATTTAATTACTATAATAACTTATAAGAGAGAAGCAAGTATTTTAGTAAAAAGGTAGGAAATAATATTCTTTAGCTTATATACTATCACCTTTTTAGTATTTAGTATAGTGCTAAGGATTTAACAACTAATAATAATAATAATAATAATAACAATGGCACTAGGAATAGTAATAGTAATAGGTAATTAAGACATTAATAGAAAACCTAATTTAAGGTTAACAGATAGTAATAGGCAACTAAAACATAGTAAGAAAAGCCAATCTTAATTAATAGGATGTCTAAAATTTCTAGAGTGCGTATATCTAAGTTAGAGTACGCATATCCGAATGTCCAAAATATCTAGAGTGCGTATGTCTAAGGTGTCTAGAGTACGCATATCCGAAATATTTAGAGTGTAAAGTGTCTAGAGTACATATATCTAAAATATCTAGAGTGCGTATATCCGAAGTGTCTAGAGTGTAAAGTATCTAGAGTGCGTATATCTAAAAAGTCTAAAGTGCGTATATCCGAAGTGTCTAGAGTATAAAGTATCTAGAGTACGCATATCTAAAATATCTAGAGTGCGTATGTCTAAGGTATATCTTAAGACATAGTATACAGGTCGCTGCGCGATAGAAGCGTCTCTAGGCTCATAACCTGTTAAAATAGGTATAGTTTAATGATTATTTTTATTGAGCATACATATCTAAGAGGGTGGGGAAGCGACAATTATATAGAAGAGTGTCAGAGGTTCTACCCGACAAGAAGCAATACACGCTAACTAGAACCCACTTCAACATAACTATCCCGCTATTTAGCGTTATAGTATTACTAATTATAGTCTATCCCTTAATTAGTAGGGTTTTAGACCTAATTAACTAACTAGGTCCTAAGTTTACTAAATTTAAGGGGTATAGTAAGTTTCTTCTTATAGCATATCTATAAACTCTTAACGGTGCCACGCAGGAAGGTAGAAGTAATTAGTGTTTAATTATACTCGTTAGAGTAACGTTTTAGATCTAGCTAAAACTTGGTTTTATATTATTAGATAAAACAATTATAGTTCCGAAGACTATCACTATAGTACTTATCAGGTTCCTTTATACGGAATTTAGGTTTTTCTGACGTTATAGTATAGTATAGCGTTACCCCTTTAAGTCCGCTTCGTGTCTGGGGTGTCTATACTTCCCCTAATTGTCCTTATAATTATTCTTAGTAGTCTTAATATACTTATTTTAATCGTATCTCTAACTCCTTTATTTTTTATAGGGTCTTATATAGCGACCGCTCTAATAACTCCCTAGCGGTAATTGTTCCTAAGGGTCTCGCAAGGTTAGATAGACTAGCTGTAGCTTCTTCGTAAGAAGAGGGAATGCGCTCCTTTAGGGAGACTCTTTAAGCCTCTTACGGTAAGGGCGTTGCTTTATAGGTACAGGAGTATGGTCTATTATCATTAATTAATAGCTATACGTTCCTAACGGATTGTAAGCAATTAGAATTATAAGAGGCCAGCCTAACCGAACGTATAATTATCTAATTAATAGTGTTACTGGTAAGTAGAAGGTAGTTAAAGGTAAGTTAAAGGTAAGTTAAAGGTAAGTTACATCGGAAAATATTCGCAGGATGAGATTCAAGTAGACTTTATGTGGCGCGTTTCGCGTAATTGACATGCAATTTGACTAACTTGACACGCAATTGACCAACTTGACACGCAATTGACCAACTTGACATGCAATTTAACCAACTTAATACGCAATTGACCAACCTTGACATGCAATTTAACTAACTTAATACGCAATTAACTAACTTGACAACTTTAAAAGCTAACTGCATATTCCTTGACACGCAGTTAACCTATTTAACAACTTTAAAAGCTAACTGTATATTCCTTGACATGCAATTAAGGTAAAGTTATATGCCAATTACGCAATCTTATATAATCTTACATAGTCTTATTACTTAGAGGCTCTGCACAAGGCTCTGCACAAGGCTCTACACGAAGCTCTACACGAAGCTCTACACGAAGCTCTACACGAAGCTCTACACGAAGCTCTACGTAGAGGCTCTGCACGAGCCTCTGCGCGAAGCTCTGCGTACGGAGGCTCTACACGAAGCTCTGCATCGGTCCCGCTATATTCCCGATAGCGTCTACACGTGTCTCTGCCTATGTAGCCGCCTTATTTTTACCCTTCCTTCCTCCTTACATCCTCCCTACCTAAGGGAGGCACTAGAACGGGCAGCCAGCAGAGGACCGTTGCTAGAACTAGATGACTATCGCTAGAACAGACGACCGTCGCCAGAACCAGACGACCGGTTACCAAAACCAGACGACCGTCGCCAGAGCCAGACGACCGTCGCCAGAACCAGACAATCGTCGTCAGAGCCAGACGACTATCGCCAGAGCTAGACAACTGTCGCTAGACAGACGACCGTCGCCAGAACCAGACGACGTTACCAGAACCAGACGACCGTCGCCAGAGCCAAACGGACCGTCTCCCAGAGTCAGACGACTGTCGCAAAAACAGACGACCGTCGCCAGAGCCAGACGACCGTCGCCAGAACCAGGACGACACGTCGCTAGAACTAGACGACCGTCGCCAGAACCAGACGACCGTTACCAGAGCCAGACGACGTTACCAGAACTAGACGACCGTCGCCGAACCAGACGACAACGACTAGCCAGCGAACACATATAACGATTCGATTAATATGATCGAATCAAGGGTAGCACAGACAGGTAGGTATAAAACAGGGAGATGCTGGACGGTAGGCAGATGCAGACAGGTAGGCAGATGACAGGACAGGTAGCAGATGCAGACAGGAAGCAGATGCAGACAGGTAGGCAGGATGTAACGCTAGGCAGATGCCAGGTGGCAGTTGACAGACAGGTAGGCGATGCAGACAGGATTAGATAGCAATATAGAGAAGACAGCTAATACCAAGAAGGATAGGCAATGACAGGAGCGAGCAGGTATAGGCAATGCAGGACAGGTTAGCGTAATGCAGGCAGGTAGGCAATGCAGACAGTACAAGTAGGCTGAGACAGGTAGCAATGCAGAATAGGTAGATACAGCGTAGAATGCAGAGTAGGCGATGCAGGCAGAGGTAGGCGATGCTAGGCAGGTAAGGTTAGGCAGTCAGGTAATCAATAGGTAGATAGGTAGAAGAGAACCATCGCTATATTTATATAAATTAAATTATCTAAAATAATATTATTTATTTTTACTAGGCCTTATAAATAGCTTAAATAGCTTTTATTTATTTAAAAATATGCTATTAGTATAAAGAGGTAAATAATTAATATAGGTTGCCAATAAAAAAACACGACATAGGCTAGTCGGTCGAGTTGCCAAATGACCTCAACTGCGCGCCAATTGCGTCAACCACCAACCATTGAGGCCATTGAAAGGGTACCATATTTTGCCGATGTAAAGGTAAGTTAAAGGTAAGTTAAAGGTAAGTTAAAGGTAGAATAAGTTTCATATATTAAAGGACAAATGCTTTTAACCACTTCTATTTAGAGACTAATCGCTAGTTCTTCTTTAGAGGGGAACTAGCTTCCTATATGTTTCTTCCAAGACACTAATAAAACCTTTCACCCCTAACCTGTCTGACTGTGTCTTCTAGAACATAGATAGGACATAGATAAAACCTCCTACCGTCTTATCGGATATGTATCTCTTGGGGGATTCCGTTACATCTTCTACTACTAGGCTATAACCTTAACTTCTATTATATTAAATCTAACGTTACGAACGCCTACGTATTAAGTGTTAACTTTAGCCTTAATTAGCTGGAGCTTAATACGAATACCTTACTCTTAATAATATAGCTCTCTCTTATAAATAGGAAAGACTTAGAGTTGCTAAAGATTATAAAGCTAAAGGCTTATACCAATAAGAGTTTTAGTAAAAAACGAATCCTTTAGGTATTAAATTACTATATTATAATTATAAGTAATAAACACGCCGCCGCTTCTCCTCTCTATATTACTAATCTTACTCTTAAAATATAGGCGAGGCAGCGGCGGGATTAGCTCATCCTTATACTTACTTAGTAAGCGTAAGCGAGCCCTTAGGGGTAAGTAAGAGGATAATAGTAAGCGAGTAATTAGAGAAGTATAAGCCTAAGCAGCACAAGCCTAAGCCTAAGGAGCACGAGCAACTTCCTAAGAGGTCGTGGCCTAATATTATAGTATTAATACTAGCGGCTCCTGCGTTAAATATAGTAACTTATAAGATCTTAATTAAGGTAATCCACCGTGCTAACTTTAGTAGTATCGCCAACCTTCTGCCTCCTCCTTAACGGCCTCCGCTGTGGCTTCTAGATTGTTATCTATTTCCTTAAGCTCCTCCAATATAAAACCTAACTAAACGGCGTTGTGTTCGCGTCTTAGCAGCTATTATATTATATTTAGGCGATAGTTTAATAGCAGTAGGGGCCTAGGTAATAAGGAGGGAGGAAGGTAGCTTCGTCAAGTTTATTAAGAAGGAGGACTCTCGCCTATTAATTAAGCTGCTGCGCGTTTTAAAGAAGGATGCATATTAAAGGAAGATAGATTAATAATAGTATAACACGATTTGATGTAGATATTATAACTTTGGTAGGCCAGGCAAGTCCTGCATGGCTTCAATTCGATTGCCCCTGGCAACTAAGACGGTCCTTGCGTGCAGGCACATGCGTTCGCTTCAATTACTATGTACAGTTGGTGGCAACCAAGCGAGATTGGATGCGCGTACCGAATTTGAAAATTTGGAGCCCTCGCTAAGGGGGGGGGTGGAAGCTGGTCGTGCACATCACTGTATTCTGTATGGGCAAAAGTGTAACCACGCCGACCTTTTGCCGGCGGTTCCATCGGTGACCACGCTTAACTTTCGCCGACCCCATCGGTGACCACGTTCAACTTTTCCGTGACCACGCTCAGCTGCACCCTGAGCCACTTGCAAGAAGCAAGGCTCTGCAAATGATTTTAGCAGGAAATATCCGGTGGGGTGGCAGGGAGCGGAACAGGCAGAGTATGGTAGTTCATTTCCCCTTGTATTTAATCCGCATACTACAAGTAGGATTAATGGAAGAGGATATATTCTAATTTGCAGACCGGTCTCCATATTTTCTCTAGGTTGCTGATCTCCTCACCATTTCTTTCTGGTCATTTCAAAAGAGGAATAATATGTCAACATTGTTGGTCACATGTTTTTGTTGAGGAAGAGCTCTCGATCAAATGCGAACGCACATGTAATTGTATGTACCAATGACTTAAATTTTTCCTTAGCTCACTGTCTTATTTAATACGACGCTCCAATCACAGTTTTCTGGTACCCATGCATTATCAGACGCCTCGCTATATCACATAAAATATCTTGGCCATGCAAAAGTCGTCCAATTCTCTGCCTTCTCTGGGTCTGAAAGAGGCCGATTTGCAGGGATTTTAAACTCAGAATAACACTCGCAGTTTTGCTTTAAAAGTGCAAAAGGTAGTTGGTAGTGGAGCATCTTTGGAAGAACTTGCTAATGGCATTTTCTCTGTTTCTAATTCCGTAGTCCTCCGAAAGCTTACTCTAAAGTTCTTTTAGTCTATCACTACTCATAGGTACGTCGCGCTAACAGCATTTCGGATATCCCTTGAATGTGGGTTACAGATATCGAGTTTGTTGCAAGGATTATTTTGAGACAAGCCTTGTCCTGTAGGACAAATGCATAAGGACTAGTGGATACAGGATGTAATCGATTATTCATACGCCTGGAACCTATGGAAATCTTAGCAAACTGGCCACATCCGACACAACTGCCCGTATAAGATGCTCTTAACCCCCTTCTTCCGCTCCGTGTCTATTCATGCCTCTTCTCTGTGACGATTCTCTCTATAATTCTGCGTCAATGCTCACAGATCCTTCCAACCGTGAATAACCACAGCGAAGGTTTAACGATGTGCATATCCGCTAATACGCTGTACTTAGGGCCTCTGCAAGTCGGAAGAGGCTGCGAGTTGCGGATATGCAGAAGTGATCGCACAGGGCTGAATCTCGGTGGCTGGGTTGTGTGGGAATTTCATGATGATGATCCGCTGCTGCTATTGCCTTTCTCGCCCAATCCTTCGGGTAGCTCCCAACCGGATGTATCGATTCCTCTTTCCCTTGCAATGTCCAAAAGCCGCTTGCGCTCAGAAATCTGTGCTCTCATGTATTTGATAGTGGCCCCGAGTACAACGGCTTCGCTTCTACCCTGTCCCTCCATTCCAGGCACAATGCTGGCGAGACGGTCGAAGCCATCCCGGATTGCTTGACGGCGCTTCTGTTCAGAGGCGATGTGGTTGTTCTTCTTTTCTTGCTCAGTGAGACGAGGTTTTTCAGTCGTGGTTTTGTTAGGAGATGACATTGGTGAAATGCGAGCGCGAGGACGAGAAGTAGATGGGTGGCTTTTTGGATGACTGCCTGAAGGGCTCCCGCGACTTTGATGGAGGGAAGAGGACTTAGCGCGACGACTATTTGTATAACTTGAGGCTGTGCATGTGAACGAGAGAGTTAGCAGGCCCGAGGCTAAGGAGGTTGCATGGAGAGAAGCATGAGCTTCATTTTATTGATCTCTCGAGGCCATGAGAAGGTGGAGAGGAGGAGATGTGGTGTTGCGTTGGGGCCCAGGATGGAGTTACCGATGAGAATATGGTCCCTCGGCAAGCCCGTGACGTGAGAGATCGCACAGGACAGGGCTGAGAAGCGCGGACAAGCCTGTGGATTGGTGGCGTTTCAAGGACGTTGTTTCACGCGAGGAAGGTCTCCTTGCCGCCCAGCGTTGAGATCGTCACCTGCCTTGGCATGTCCGTTCCTTCCAGCCGCCGGGGTAGGAGTCCAGTGACTGAGCGACGCTATCGCGAAGCTGCGCCATCCCCTTTGGTCCACCACGACTTATTCTTGTTGAGTACCATACATAGTTGGACAGAAAGTGCGGGTCGCTGCTCCTTCAAGCCCCATCCGCGATATTATCCCCGTTTCCACCAGCAGCTCCACCAGGCCTTCGAAACGAGTGACATGAGGCCAGGCTCACTCCACCTCACATATTGAGCACGCTGCTACTCGACGTTGCTCACTCGCTGCGATGTCGACCGCTTCAACCCGCTCGCGAGGCAATAATCCAAGATTTAACAGCCTCCAACAAAAAAATCACCTGCAACGTCAGAGCTCTTACACCCGGAAGCGCGCTATAACCTCCCAAGATGCTTACCTTTACGCCCTCCGCGTAGCATACCTTTGCTACCTCCTCCAACCACGTCAAAAGCGCCTCCAACATATCACTGCCCCTCCTCGTACCATCCACAGGTCGTCGACCTCCGTAACTGACCTTGTGAAGGACTTCTCCCTCATCAGAGACTCAAAGAGTACCCGGTTCCCTCATGGCTTTATGACTGAGCTGGACAAACGGATAACAGGGGTGTTATTGGGAAAGGAGAAGATGCCAGAATATAGTGACTCACTTGTCAAACGCACGTTCGCCGTTTTCCTCAATGAATTCAAAGCACCACAGTATCGAAAATCTATGGAGAAGGACCGGAGAGTGGAAGATTTGCTACTTATATTCTTTTCCAGTGCCACCAAAGAGCTGCAGAAGGGGAAGGCTCCCGGTGATGATAACTGGAAGCTGATGGTGGATCGCCATGTGGCCTTGTTCATTCGCCTGGTTAGCTCCACGCTGAAAGATCATGACTGGGTGCGAGATAGGCCTGAGTTGAGCAACAGGTTGCAAACCATGGAGAAGAAGCTTCTCATGCATGATCAAGACCTAGCAACAGAGAGCCAGCGCAATGGAGGCGCTGGTGGATCTACTATTGAAGTTGAAGTTCCCAGGAGCTATGAGGTCAAGGATATGCCTTTGGTTCTAGTTGTTTCCCGCATATTTAACATCTCCTACTCTCAGGTACAGTCAGACATAAACAACAACAAGGCAGTATGGACAGAGAAGGCTGCCCTGCAGGACTTGAAAACTTATCAAACCTATCTTAGTCTCAATACCAAGAAGACCCTTAACAGCGAGGACTTTGACCTCGAGGATGCTTACGAGACGTGGAAGAAGTCTGAGATCCCGGATCTGTCTCAGATGATGTTAGCAATAATCCAGTCAAACCCTGAACTGGCGAAGAGCACCCCGGGCGGAAGTCTACCACAATTCAAGCCTAGCGGCGGTCCTACTTCAGATTCTTCTAGCTACTCTGATATGTCGAGGAAAATGTCAGACCAGTCAGAGAGCGGGTCTTCCTATGTTATCGATCAACCAGTGGATATGAGCGCTTTGAACCTACGAGACGAGCCATTACGCGGTTCAGGTGATGACGACTCTTCATATGTCTTCATCCCTCCGGATCCAAGGGCATTCTACCGAGCAATTCTCAAAGAAGCCCTTATCTATGATTTACACAATCAAGAGCTTCAACCAGCAGAAGCTACCACCGAGACGCCTTCAATAAAAATATTATCCAAGCTGTCTGCGGAAATACTCAACGAGATTGCGTTGCGATGGCGCATACCTCACTTCTCTAGACTCATCATTTTCTTGGATGTCATTAAAGAGAAATACCAGCACCAGGAGATAGATCTCGACACCCTAGATGCTGCATTCAACTACGTCAAGGAACCACCAGCGGATAAAAAAGTCAATAGAATGAGCCATATTGGTGCGGCATTGTTTGATCGGACGAAATGGACGGTAGCCGATTACGCTCTAAATCAACATATACTTTCGTCACTTCATGACGCTCTGCTCAGGGAACTTTTTGAGCTCATGCTACTCTGCTTTGATACGAAAGCACCGCCCCTTGGCCCTATTATGTATGTCTTGAACAACCATATCTATGATGACCCTCTTTTCTCGCAATCGCCTGAGGATCTCGATCGGTTCTCTGAACAGCTGCGGGATTCGCTACGGCACAGAGCAAGTGAGGTGTATCGGGAGTTACTCGCGAAAAATATTCCAGACACCAAAGAAGAATGGGAGTTCTACCACGTCATCCAACTCGGAAAGGCTGTTGTAAAATTAGCCGAGAGAATCCAGAAGAGATACCGCAAGAATCCCGAAATCATGGGGTACGCAAACCTCGCAATCATATGAAATATAAGCTTATACTGCTGTAGGGTTAATCCTTTAATGGTCCTTGTGGAAGAGATGCTGCCAGCATATGCTGCAGATGCAAGAGATCTAGTTGCACGAATAATGGATGTCGCTCAAAGTAAAGGCGAAGAAGTACCTATTCAAGATGGGTTCGATCTCTACAAAGAGCTGGTTGAGATTCGCCGCATACACGCTGATGCTCTACCTGGGTAAGTACGTGCGCCTCTCAGTCTGGCAAATGTTAATCTGTTCTAGTCGACAATTTGCGTTCCACATTGAAGGATTGCTTCAAGACTTTGTTTGGAGATGGATTGAAATGACCGATGCTAACCTTGTGGGGTGGGTTGAGAATGCAGTGAAGCAAGATTCATTCATCGTTGGATCCGAACACCCAAATCAGATCCTCATGGACGATGAGCGGCATAGTGTCTCGGTTGTTGACATATTCCGTTCCTTTAATCAGAGCATCGAACAAATTGTAAATTTGAATTGGGATGACGACCTCCAATACGCAAAGTTCATGACTACGCTATCCAAAGCTATTGGTGTCGGACTTTCTAGATACTGCGAGCTAGTCGAGCAGAAATTCAGCAAAGAGATGGATCGGCTGACTCCGGAGCAAGAAGCTGCGGCCCGTCAGACTCGCCAAGAGAAGTGGATGCAGCTGGCCAAGGATGCTTGGTCAAATAAGGAGAAGATCGAGCCTTTTCAATTTTTGCCTGAAGTAGATCCATACCCCCCGCTCGCTCTGCGTTGTACTGACTATCAACTAGTCTCTCGTGAAACTGAACAACATCGAGTATGCAACTCTTCAACTAGATAAGCTGGAGCGTGAGATTAATGTCGACGCATGCGCGGAAGTAATTCAGAAACATGCTCCGCCTCCTACCCAACGGATCCGAAAGCCTGACAACTATGTTTTTACTATAAAGATAATAGAGGCAGAAGATCTCAAAGCGTGTGACATGAACGGCCTTAGCGATCCTTATGTTGTTCTCGGCGACGAATACCAGAAACGTCTAGCTAAGACCCGAGTCATCTACGGGAACCTCAATCCTCGCTGGGATGAAACCATCGACATCACTACACAGGGGCCTCTGAACATCATTGCGACCATATGGGACTGGGATACGCTGGGTGACCATGACTGTGTCGGTCGCACTTCACTGAAACTTGATCCTTCACACTTCAGGGATTTTATGCCCCGAGAATACTGGCTTGATCTTGACACTCAAGGAAGACTGCTTCTGCGAGTCAGCATGGAGGGCGAGAGGGATGATATTCAATTCTATTTTGGGAAGGCGTTTCGGACACTAAAGAGGACAGAGAGGGACATGACGAGAAAGATTACTGACAAGGTGAACAGAGCAAAACTAGTGTAACCATTTTTGTTGCTAACGTCTTCCAGCTTTCAGCATACATCCATCACTGTCTATCTCGACGAGCACTGAGAAGCATGTTATCTCGAGGCATCACGATGTCATCCGTATCAAGCTATTTCCAAAGAAGTCGGCCTCAATCGGTACCGCAAGGTCCCACACAGCGTGATGTTACGAACGCACTCGAGCCGCTATTCAATTATTTCAATGACAATTTTGCAATAATGAAGCAAACATTGACAGACTCCGCCATGGTCATGGTCATGACGAGGTTGTGGAAGGAGGTTCTTGCGACTATTGAGTCTCTACTTGTTCCTCCACTATCTGACAAACTGTCTCAACAGCGGCCCTTAACGCAACAAGAATTAGATATTGTTTTTAAATGGCTACAGGTATTCCATACTCCTTATTTTGATAAACAGCACTAATAGGCATAGCTTCTCTTCGATTTCTTTCATGCTGTGGACGATGAGGGAGAATCGTGCGGTGTACCAATCGATATTTTGAAATCTCCAAAGTATCATGAGCTTCAGAACCTCAACTTCTTCTACTTCGAAACTACTGAGAACCTTATTCGTACGTCCGAGACAATGGCTTCTGCCACCGCTGCTCGCCAGCAAGCGGAACAAGCACGTCTTAACCGACTGTCTGCCCCTGCTGCCGTTGGTCACCAATTCGGTGGAGCGGTTGGCCTTCTTGGTCTCCCTACAAGACGCACTAAAACCATAATGTTATCCCGAAATTTGGGCACTATGAGAAAGGCAAAAGAGGAAAAAAGAAAGGAAGCACAAGCAGATCCGAACGACGACATCATCCTTCGAATTCTGAGAATGCGGCCAGAGGCGGAGCGGTACTTGAAAGATAGGAGCAGACAAAAGGAAAGACTAGCGGCAGCGGCAGCGGCGGAGATGATTGTGAGACAGAGCTTAAATGCCGGTGGTGGAAGAATGACTAGCACGCTACCAAAATCTCTTCGATAGGAGAGCGGTATGATGATTTGATTCGTTAATTATATGCCACCCTTTATACGATACCTTGGAAGTTCTGCTAGGGGTTCTGATTCAGCGGGTGTCTTGGGATGATGGGCGTTAATGACTGGCTAGGCGATCACAACGGCGGAATGGTAATGATTAAGCCCTCTAGAACCGGACCCGAGTTCTCGTCAAGCATACTTAAACAATTAGGCCTATTAGCAGACTAGAAATATGAAGCACATAGACACATGTCCTTTTAGATTGCTAAGTGTTGCCACTACAGAGCAACTGCCTACCACTGTTCCGAGACGTATCAAGAAACATTGAACAAAATTAATGGTTCCTTTCGATGATCTCCTTTGCAAAAGTAGCAAAATCCCTTTTTCCATCTACCATCTCCCATAGATTCGGTTGTGTAAATACGGCAAGCGTGTTCCTAGCAACCTTGCCGTCACCCATTCCTAGTTCAGGTCCACGAACAAAATGAGGGACAGCCTTAAATCTACCCTTCGTAATGACTTCAAGAGCCTCACCTGTCTGAAATGCCAGACAGTCGCGTGGTATGTTGACTTTCGTAACAACTCCAGACCGTGAGTGTATGTAAAGGCCAGATTTGGGGTCTGGGGAAGAATCCAGTTCCGGAAGCGTGGAATGTGAGCTCGAGATTCTTGGTGCGTTGGCTGTCTCATCAATAAACATAGCAGAGGTGAGGCCGGTGAGACAGCCGTGGTCTAAATGAGTGGCACACCAGTCATCATCCTCACTTGCCCTAACATCGAAACTCTCATGAGATTTAGGAGAAGGGTAGTAGTGTAGCAGTCGTGCCTTCGTTGATACACTTGTCCCGACAACATGTTCAAGGTAACCCTCAAGGTAACCATCGATATGCGCCACAGCGTACCTGTCACATGCCTTGGCAACTAATACTCCGGTTTCGATAATGAGATTGCACAACTCTCGAAATGTCTCTTCAAATCCGGGAAGTAATTCCTCAGCCGGCCAAACATTCGGAGCAGTGTACTCTGAAAAATAAGGGTACTTCTCGGAAAGGCTTTTCTGAATGGTCGGGTCCTCAAAGGCTGGGGAACAATTCACATAGTACGATCCCTTGAAGGTATCATAGCGACCGTCTTTCAGTGTTTCTTTGCCGCATGACCAGCCGACGAGCCATTTTGAAGTAGGTGATTCTAGTTTTTCTAAGGGAGAAATTAGCTGCGTCGGGAAAGCCTCAAGATGAAATGGACTATGCGAATTATTGTAAAGAAGCCGTAGTCACCTCATGCTTTAGGATAAGATGCTAAATATGCAAATAGGATAGAAACCATAAGTATTCAAGAGAAAAAATTACCTAGCTGATCTGGGGGTAAACTAGCAAGAAACGATGAATAAGACAGCATTTTATGCCTTAGATCGGCAAACCTCGAAGGAAGATCTTTCACAATGATTATTCCAAGAGAATAAGGGCCAAAAGCTTCTTCAAGGGTTGAGAACTCAACACTGCCTAGTCATCAGTCAGAGGTTTAGAATACCATTGTTGAAATTATATGACTCGCCCTGGCGCAGGTCTACCAAACTGACAGCTACAGCGTTCTGATTTACGGTACTAGCAGCCATACTAGATGCCTATTGCAAAATTTATTATATGCTACATTCAAGATGCGGTGGGTATGCGTTTTAAAGAATTGGATCTCCATTCACTTGCCGAAAACGCGCTTTCACCGCCGGCGTCTTCCGCAAATCTTTCTAAAGTAGTTGCCGTGATTGCCTTTCTAGCCCTTCGTAACTACTTACTGTATGTTGAACACCATTACGAGCAATACACAAATAAACTCGCAAAAATGGTCAAAGCACTCACATTCAAAGGCGATAAGAAATCCAAAAAGCGCAAACGAACCACAGAGCCAGCAGATGCCGACGCCCCCTCCAAAGAGCTTGCAACGACGTCCTCGGCAGTTGCAACTAACGAAGACGACTCTTGGGTCACCGCGGAGGTTCCCAACGATGTTTCTGGGCCTGTTATCTTCGTCCTCCCCACCGAGCCTGCCACATGCCTAGCCTGCGATGCGAATGGCAAAGTCTTCACTTGTGAAATAGAGAATTTTGTGGACAATGACCCTGGGACGGCTGAACCACATGACGTACGACAAGTTTGGGTAGCAAATCGAGTTGCAGGAACAGAGAACTTCAGTTTCAAGGGACACCATGGAAGGTATATTCGAACAAGTGACAAACTTCAGACCATGCATCTAATCTTTGACACGCTGCTCCAGGTATCTGAGCTGCGACAAATATGGCATTCTTTCTGCCACACCCTCTGCCATCTCTCCCGAAGAATCATTTCTATGCATTCCGGTCCCTGATAGCTCTGCCACTTTCAGTATACAAACCCAGCGCGAAAAATTTCTCACTGTCGATACTAAATTATCCAAACCTGAAGTTCGTGGAGACGCTGGAGATATATCCTTCAGCACTACTGTCTGTATTCGCATGCAAGCTAGGTTCAAACCGAATTTGAAAGCATCAAAAGAAGAGAAGGCACGCGAAAAGATTAGCCGGAAAGAGCTGGAGGAGAGTGTTGGGTGGCATCTCGACGACGATGAGGTCAAGAAGTTAAAGAAGGCCAGGAGGGAAGGTAATTACCACGAGGTCTTGTTAGATGTCAAGATAAAAGGGAAGCACGATAAATTTGCATAAAGCGACTTAGGTTTTATGTAGACGGATCGATTGAATCCCATATCAAATCATCCTTCGCAGTGCAGTCACGTTGACATAAGACCAAAATAGGCACCGGATAACCTCACATGGTACCTGAAGAGTAATAGAAGGCTATGGATATCTCACAAGCCTTTTTCCAACGGATACTGGGACGCCTAGTTATGAGACCGACCTGCAGAGTCGCCATATGAAACTTCCCATGAACCCAGCCATCTCTCCACCAGTCACATGCAAGGGGATTTCAAGGTAGCATGAGAATATCCTTCACTTTCACGACCACAAAAGCATTTTATTATGGTCGGTCAAAGCAATTCCTTGTGCTGGTCGAGACGGGCTTCGAAGCGCACACAAGCATCAACTTTACTCCATGTTCACTTGGGCCACCTTCGACGCGAATTGTGAAGTGTTGTGTTTGACCGACAATCCCTCCCAAGGAGTGCGTCGCTGATGAAGTCAAGTCAGATGTTCATTTAATTACCGAGATCGGCCTTGGTTTATTCCTACTATCCCTTAACCCGTCAACTTGGGCACGCAGGTTATCGATAAGAGTCCACCAATCAGATCGGTAGGATTCGGTAGCCGTGCTCAGGAATACACAATTCGGGGAGTGGCCAAGGCTTCTGGGGGGTTTTTTTCGCCGTCTTATTTGGGGGAATCTTATACNGAGTCTTCTGAACAAGATCTACATCAATTCTAGCGTGATTAGAAGGCATGGTGGTGGTATATTTGATGGTTTAATTCTACGCGTTGTTCTGATTCTGGTGTTCGCGCACGGGCCTTCCACTCTGCTCGCCCTGACGGGTCAAGGGATAAGTACATAGAGTTCAAATTCTGCCATCATACCCTCCAGCAGACGGCCTGTTATTCTAACTAGTAACTGAGATCGCCTGGGTCTCTTTTTTGGGTTGTTGAACCTAATCGTTACGACTTATACACATGAATAACATGCGGATTGCAATAACTAAGTAGGCCACTCTGTCCCCACTACGTTCATTCACACGGTTAGCTTGCTCTTACAAGGGGAAAATCAAAGCAAATCACCTACTTCGCCACCAATTCCAGATTCCTTGTGACCTCCAAAGATTGCTTGCGGCGTGGGCTTCTCCCAGCTGTTGACAAATACACTACCCGCCTCCAGTCGCATAGCAATCTTCTCGGCGTGGGCGACATCCTTGCCCCAGACACAAGCTCCAAGGCCTGTATTAGTATTATTAGCACGCGCTATAACTTCCTCCTCATCCCACCAAGGCTGTGTTGGAACGATTGGCCCTAGTTATTGCCGTTAGTACATAACAGGATGTACTCTCAGTTGTCCAAATATAACTTACCGAAAGGTTCCTCGGTAATGATTCTTGAGTCATTGGGCGGATTGTCAATGATTGTTGGCTGTATGAAGAATCCCTTGGAAGCGGAGATATCGGGGCTACCGACAGCGAACTTGTAACCTTTGGCTTTACTATCTGCGAAGAATCCCTTGATTTTCTCGTACTGCATCTGATTCTGGACTGGCCCAAGCAAAACGCCATCCTCATCACTCGAGCCAACCTTCATGCTTTTGGTAAAGTTTACCATGGCCTCAACGAATGGTTTGTAAATATCTTGGTGGATGTAGATTCGCTTCGTCGCTACGCAAACCTAGGGTAGGGTTAACGGTGGAGTTTCTAGGTTGAGATTGGCAATTTCCACAATTTCGTACCTGCCCTGAGTTTTGGAAAGCACCCATGGCAACTTCAGGAGCAACTTTCTTGATATCCACATCCGGTAAAATGATAGAAGCATCATTTCCACCTAGCTCCAAAGTAATCCTCTTCAGGGTTTTGGCGCACGCCTCCATAACCTTCTTCCCTGTGGCAATAGAGCCGGTGAATGAGATCTTAGCAATGCCTGCGTGCGCCGTGAGCATGGCACCAAGCTCATTACTGCCACCAACGACTTGAACTACGCCAGGTGGAAAGATCTCTTGCGCAAGCTCAACTAATTTCAGGCCAGTGTAGGGGGTGAATGGGCTATCATCATTAGCGGGACGCAAAGCAGCATTGGATGGCCCTACCTACGACGGCTTAACAATCACACAATTGCCTGTAAGTAAAGCCGGGGCGATCTTGCCCGCAGCTTCATATTGTTAGCAACATCCAAAAGAATATTTCATAATGAACATACACAGGATGAGCGGGACTGTTGAAAAGAGTTAGCATGTCACGAATAATATCTGGTGGCCGCAAACTCACAGTTCCATGGGCAAATGGCACCCACCACACCAAGTGGTTTATATCTTGTCATTACAACTTTCTCATCATCTTCAAATCTCTCTTCCGGGATGTTGAGAGTACCTAGGTGCAGGTCAGCACCACCAATGTCAAGATACCATTTTAAAAGCCACTCACAGTGGAAGCCCACAAATGCAGGAACTCCTCCGACCTCTATGGTTGCAAATTTTCTCTGGTTTAACGAGTTAATTCACAAACAGTAAAGGCAACTTAGGCAGTGCAAAGTGGTTCACAATACCGGCTTCCCTGCTTCTCTACAGAGCAATGTAGTGAATTCTTCAGAATGGACTGCGAATAACTCTGAGAACTTTCCAAGCATTTCCTTCCTCTTCTCTACAGGAGTGGCAGCCCAAGCGGGGAAGGCATTCTTTGCCGCCGTCACAGCATCATCAATATCTTGCTGGGAACCGATTGGGCAATCCCATAGTTCTTCTCCCGTAGCCGGGTTAATACCGTGGTGTACATTCTTTCCGGTACGCTTCTTGCCATCGACGATGTTGTAAAAAGTCTCGAAGTCGAGACTAGGAACTTTGGACGGGGACATGATTACGCCTGTGGGTTTTGCAATGATTTTCAAAGGTAATGGTAATAGGATATGCGTAGGTAGAATGAGGTAGGAAATCTTGTTGGTTCCTAGGTATCAGTGAGATATAGTAAGCTGACAGTGGCTGGGAGATTTGTGATTGTTCAAAATAATTTGTGAAGTGGCGGATATGTGGGCAGGATATAGTCAGAGAGCAGTATTTATCAGGTTTCGTAGGCTCTCCAACACTTAGGGAGGAGGGGTATCAAAAACATGGATTTCGTTACACTAGTTGTAGCTAATTTAGGAGGCCTGAGGGAATACGGCTTAGAGGATGCTGATTTGGGCGAGAGGCTGCTGATTTGGGCGAGAGGCTCTGCAAGGGAGCCATGCTTAGCTTCATGCACGAGCTAGCGCCGAGCCTTGTGTTTTTTGAGGTTTCAAAATCGTATAATAGACCGGTTTTTCGGGTAAATGAGGATCTTCGAACCACCTACCGTGTAGAGTTAGTATACAGATTAGTAAAAGGACGCTGTCGATTGAGGTTATACAGGGATCCCTTACAACTGTACCATACCTAATTAATCCAATATTAAGCCCCTCGTCGCGTCTTCTAAATTTAACGTGATTGTGCCGTCGCATTAGGTCTTTATTGTTGTGTATAACGCCCGAATTAATGAGCCGCTTCTTGGACGATATTAATAACGGTTTCCTCCTTCTTTGGATGGTAAATCGACGCCAGAATCTATTGATAGAAGAGTCGTGGCGCGGTGTACAGGCGCCCAAGAGTCGTGCTTCCTTTCGGGCGCTGCGTTTCCAATAGGATCTTAATGGTACAGATAAGGAGGTTTATCGATAGGAGACGCGGTAAAATTATTTAATCTGCCTACCTTTTTTTGGATATCCATTGTATTATACTGCGTGCGATACTGCGCATGCAGCCTCTAGGCTATGGTGCTATAGTTCTATATATATATATCCTTTTTAGGCAGCTTAATATATACTAGTAGCTATATCCTAGTAGTTTATAAATCCCTAGACTAGGGGTTTATAGTTTTCTAGTAAAATACTAAGTTACTAGCAACTATTAAGTAGTAAGAAAACGGTGAGAAAATAGTAGGAAAAATTAAAATAAAATTATAAGTAATCCTAACGCCTATCCCTATCCTATTTATTGTTTATTTTTATCCTTTTGCTCTTTATAGTCTACCTACTAGGAATCTAATAGGAGTTGCTATAACGAAGCCTTGTAGGAAATACTACGATAGACTTGTTAATGGGCTAGGTATATAGGTTAAGGAATAGTTAAATAATAAATATAATTAGTGAAGTAGGTTGCCTAATAGATTAACTCTAATTATATTTTAAGATTTACTATAAAAAAGAGAACTATCTAGGTAGGGACTGTAGTCCTTTAAATATATAATACTATATCTAAGAAATATACTAAGTATATTAGTACGTTAGTACGTTAGTATATTATATTTCTATATTTCTATATTTCTACGTTCTAAACTTATAATATAACTAGATATATAACTTAGCTACTTCTTATCTTATAGCTTAATCGGTTCTAGCGCCTCCTATACTATCTTAACTAACCCGTTTATGCCCTTTCTTAATAGTCGTACTGTAACGGCGCTATCGCACGTTACCTGCCAAATTCTGCCATATTCTGCCGACCTGCGATTGGCCCGCCTAAAGCTAGCGCCTTAGCGGCTCACCCTATATATTTGTTTACATCGGTCCTAGCGACCCCTTTTCCTTCTCTTTAGCTTAGTATCTTTATAATATAGTATTCGTTTAAGCTTCGGTTNAGAGGCATTTNTTNAAGCNNTAANATTATACTAAGCTCTCCCTACCTTNCCTGGGAAGGCCTTAATAATATCCCACCCTAAAGAAACTTCGTCTGCAACGACGCATTAACGCGCTATACTTAGACACTAAAATAACTCTACATTGCCTGGGAAGGCCTAGATAATATCCTACCTTATAAGCCAAATAGGACTAGACCTATACCCCCAGAATTAAAACTAAAGCGTATAATACTAACGAACCTTAAGAAGCTAACGATGGCACCTAAAGTAAGCTTATTTAAGAGAGCTGCCTCTACCTAAAAGGAACCTAAGATCTAATTGGGATTAGAAATTAAAGACAATAATAATATTATAGACATACGCGAGCAGATTCGCGCCCTTATAGCCAGCTAGGAAGCCGATTATCTTAAAGTAAGAAATATATAAGAGACCCTATAAGAGATCCTAGAAAGCCTTACGGCCCTATAAAATAGCCCGGCTTCCCCTTCTTAAAGCCCTAGCTAACCTATTTACTTTACTAAATGTGATATACTAGGGAGTACGGATATAATAACAAAGTAATTAAAGTCCGTTAAGCTCCCTAACCCCCTACTACTATCTAATAAGATAGACCCTACCTTTAAGAATTAGAGGATTTAAGTATAAGGAAAGCTCTACGTTAATTATAACTATTTCCTTTCTAAAAAAGCTAAAATACTTTACCTCTTTAGTTAAACCACTAGGGACGCCTAACGGCACCTTTAAGCTAAGTTTGAGGACAACTCCCCTATCTAATTTATATCTGTTAATAAGATAATACAGCACCTAGCAGCTATCTACGTTAACCTAAACAAAGTATAGGATGCCCGTTATAACTATAATTACCTAATAATAAAACCGAACTAACCCTTTGCTAAATTCTAGACTTAATTTCTATACCTTACAGGAGAAGGCTAGGTTCCCCTTAAGAACTACCAATTAGACCTATATAATAAGCTAATAATCTAGCTATAAAAAAAGATTACTGTAACCTTAAATAACCTACTAACCTATAAAAAACTCGCAGCTTATTGCCTATTATTAGACTTAGAACTAAAGTAGATTAACGCCCGCCCTAATTGGTAAAAGTAACTCTATAATAATTAGAACTCGCTAGCTATACCTATAGGAGCTAGAGCAGGAAGATAAGTTATAACTACTCTTATACTAAAGGCGGTTATAACTACGCACTAGTAAGCCTCGCCCAACTAGCTACGTACTACGCTATTAACTAGTATTTACCGTAATACTTTAATTAACCCTACCTCGGCTATATGCTTTAACTGCGATAAGTAAGGTTACTTTACCTTATTCTGCCCGGAGCTAAAGGATATAGGCGATATTAAGGAGATAGAGGAAGAAGAAATATCCAATAAGTCGGGAAAAGAAGAACCCTAGGGAAAGACTCCCCCCTAGGGTACCCTATTAATCTTAAAGAGATTAATCTTAGTTAGTTAATAGGTAAAAAGTATTTTATGGTTCTATATATAGTATCTTAAAATAGATATAAAGTTAATATAACCGCCCTTATTAACACTAGAGTAAATAGCTTTGCCTTTATAAATATTATATATATAAATAATATTGCCAAGTTTCTAAATATAGAAGCTATCTAACTAGAGAAGCCTATTTAGGTAAAGGGCTATAACGGCTAAACCGGTCGGCCCGTTACCCATATCTTAAAGTTATATATTGCTTTTAACGGACAACGCCAATATAGTATCCCCTTTTACATCCTAGACCTAGGGTCCTATAATATAATCCTTAGACAAAAATAGATGTCCTATTTTAATATTTAGTTAAATATATAAAAAAGATAGTTTATCTAGCCGGAGGATAGACTAAGGTTGCTCTTCTTTATTAGGGAGATCTAAACTAACCGCAAGACACTAGCTGTAAGGGCTAACCCTACCTACTAGTAAGATGTCCGGGCCCGTAACCTAGCCTTTACCTAAGAGGACGCCCACTATAAAGCTAGAAAGAACTCTATACCGATAAAGATACTTTCCTAAAGCGCTATATTTAAAGAGGACTCTATATATAAAAGCGGGACAGATAATAATATAGATAATATCTAAATCGCATAGATTTAACCGTTATAGAAAAGAATATATTAATAGGATATAAGGAATAACCTCTAAAAGATATAATAGGAGCTAAAAGGAGTAATAATAACGCTAGTACCCTAGAAGTCCCTAAAGTTATATACGCCCCTATTGTTAGTTAACCCCTCTACCGTAAATATTACCGTAATTAGCGCTATAGCGTTCTACTTTAATATATACCAAAAGGATAATAAGGTTTTTATAATAAGCCTATATAAAATTAACCGAATTATTAATAATAGAGAGAAAAGGCTAGATAAGGAAACCAATAAGGAACTAGTTAAACGCCTTTTTCCTACCATTTATATAAGCTATAAGGATGCATTCTTAAAGGCGGCCTTAAATAAGTTACCCCCCTACCAGATATACGATTATAAGATTTAATTAAAGGCCAATAACTTGCTAGGCTATAGCCCCCTCTACTATTAATTAACGGATAAGCTAAAAGTAATAAAGTAGTACTTAATTAATAACCTAGATAAAGGGTTTATCGAGCTAAGTTAAGCCCCTTTTACTTCCCCTATCCTATTCGTAAAAAAGCCTAATAAAGGCCTTTATTTTTATATCGACTATTAAAAGCTAAACACTATTACTTAAAAGGACTAGTATCCTATTTCTTTAATTAATAAGACCCTTATACATCTAAGCTAGGCAAAGATCTTTACTAAACTTAATATCCGCCAAGCTTTTTACCGAATTAGGATAAACCCTATATCTAAAGATTTAATAACGTTCTATACCTATTATAGTTCCTATAAATATAAAGTTCTTTCTTTTANATTAATAAACGGACTAGCTATATACCAAAGGTATATAAATAATATTCTTTTTAATTACCTTAATAAATTCTATACGGTATACCTAGACGATATTCTTATATACTTAGATAACGAACTTAAGCATTAAGTTTATATTAAGAAGGTCCTAGAAAGACTACGGAACGTAGGCTTATAAGTTAATATTAAGAAATATAAGTTTAGGGTAAAACGTATAAAATACCTTAGGTTTATTATAACTATAGAAGGAATTAAGGTTAACCCTAAGAAGGTAGAGGCAATCCGTAACTAGAAGCCCTCTTACATAGTAAAAGGAATTTAGTTCTTCCTTAGTTTTTATAATTTCTACTACCGGTTTATTTATAACTACAGAATTATAGCAAAACCTCTTATACAACTAACTAGGAAGGATATACCTTTTATCTTTAATAATAGCTGCATAGAGGCCTTTAAAGAGGTAAAGAATTAGCTTATCTCTTCCCTAATCCTTTATCACTATAACCTAGACCTTAAATTAATACTAAAAATAGACGCCTTTAATAGGGTTATAGCGGGAATCCTATTACAGTTATATCTAGACAGTAAATAATACCCTATAGCTTTCTTTTTAAAGATAATAGACCTGGCTAAGTGTAACTATAAAGTATATAATAAAGAAATACTAGTTATTATTTAATTACTCTCCTAATAGCGCGTAGAGCTTAAAGGTATAAACTCCCGGATTAAGATATATATAGATTATAAAGCCCTAGAGTACTTTATAACTATAAAGCAGCTTATAGGGTAATAAGCCTAGTAGGCTAAAATACTTTCCTAATTCTTCTTTATAATTATATATTGTTCTAGTAAGCAAAACTCTAAGGCTAATGCCCTAACCCAAAGAGAATAAGATATAGGACCCTAGAATAAGCTAAAGACCTAATATTGGACGCGCGCCCTCCTCTATCTAGAATAGCTTAACCTATAGATCCTTAAAGAGCTAAACTCCTAGTAAAACAAGCTAGCACTAATAGAGGAGTCCTTAAATAAGCTAATAGGGCTAATTAACCGCCTCTTAACTATAAACCGCATAGCTAACGCCCTAAAGGCCCTCCGCGAATAAGCTATAAAAGAAGACCCCAATTTTAAAACGGAGGAAGGATTGCTCCTATACTAGGAGCGGCTTATAGTCCCTAATATTAATAATCTATAGACTAAACTAATCTATAAAGCTTATTACTAAGTCTTTATAGCATACTCTAGCAAAAACAAAACCCGTAAAATTATTAACTACCGCTACTACTAGCTAAGAATAGTTATAGATATTAATTAATATATACGGAACTGCGAAGACTGCTAGAGAGCTACAATCCTACGGGATAAAACCCTAGGACTACTTAAGCTACTTCTAATACTAGAGCGCCCTTAGCAGTATATTTTTATAGACTTTTATAAACTACCTAGGGACCGTAACGGATATAATATAGTTATAGTTATAGTTAACCGCTTTAGTAAACGCCCGTTCTTAATTCTATATTATAAGAATATTAATACTAAAGAGGTAGCCTAGCTATATATCTATTACGTCTACCAAATCTACGGACTACTAGATACTATTATATCTAATTATAGGCTATAGTTTATATTAGCCTTCTAGAATAAGTTTACCTAAATCTTAGGCATTAAGCTAAAGCTTTCTATAGCTTATTACCCTTAAACAGACGGTTAGATAGAGATTATAAATTAGTACCTAGACTAGAGGCTTAGGCCCTTTATTAACTATTTCTAAGATAACTAGTCTAAACTACTACCCTTAATAGACTACGCGCAAGTAACCCTACCCTATAACTCTATAGGGTTTGCCCCAATTTAGCTAGAAATAAAATACTTACCCCGCATAAGCTTTAACTAGAAAAGGCTAGAAGCTATCCTATACTAAGGCCTAATAGTACGCTAAACAATTAGAGGAGGCCTAGACGGTAGCCTATAAGAACCTGGAAAAAGCTTAAAGGTTAATAGAATAGTAGGCAAATAAACACCGTTAAGAGCCCAATTTTACCCCTAGTAATATAGTCTAGGTTATAATAAGGAATTAGAGAACTAAACGACCTAGCCGTAAGCTAGACTACTAGATAGTAGGACTATATAAGGTTCTTAAGAAGATAGGTAACTTATATAAGATAAAGCTCCTAGACTTAATTAGGGTTTACCCTATTTTCTTACTAGATAAGTTACGGAAAGCTATAAACAACCTATTGCCTAGACAAAAAAATAAGCCTCCCCTACTAGTTTAAGTAAACAGTAACAATAAATAAAAGGTTAACGAAATACTGGCCTATAAGATAGTATAGGGAGCGCTAAAATACTATATTTAATAGAAGGGCTACGATCTTAACCTAACCTAATACCCTATATAGAACTTTATAGGCTGCCCCTAGAAGCTTAAAGAATTCTATAANTAATACCCTAATNCNCCTANACCCCTAAAGTACCTANANNAATNNATNGAATNCTAGTATAATAAAGANNATAAGTTACCNGAAGAATATAGGGATAAAAACGCCCTAAAGCCCTAATACAGCTATCTGCCAAATTCTGCTATATTCTGTTGTTTTCTGCTAGTACCGTAAAATTTTAGATATCTAGGAACTTCGACCACCAGTTAAAGTTGTCTGATTGGTTAGATCTATACTAAGACTTTTAGCGGCTACTCTTTCTAGCCTAGTGCTTCTACTTAGCTTACAATCGCCCTTTATACTTAGTTAGGACAGACTCGTGTCCCCTTTATCTCCTTATCTTATATTTTTATAATCCTATATTTATAAGCCTAGTGCTACCCTATTTCTAACTAAGCCTAAGGGCAGGCTTTCTTTTAAAGAGGGGGGTNATGTAANNGCGCTATCGNANGTTACCTGCNAAATTCTGCNATATTNTGCNNACCTGNNATTNGCCCGCCTAAAGCTAGCGCCTTGGCGGCTTACCCTATATATTTGTTTACATCGGTCCTGGCGACCCCTTTTCCTTCTCTTTAGCTTAGTATCTTTGTAATACAGTATTCGTTTAAGCTTCGGTTCAGAGGCATTTGTTTAAGCCGTAACATATACTACTGCTAATATAAGGTCCGTAATAGTTACCTCCTTTCAGATACTATTATACCCTTTAGTGTATATAACGGCCTAGGCGCCTTCTAAAGCTATATTAATAACGCCTTATAGGACTACCTTAACAACTTCTACTCTACGTACTTAGATAATATACTTATTTATAATAATAACCCTTTTAAGTATACTAAGCACGTTTAAAAGGTCCTAGAGCGCCTTAGGGACGTAGGACTCTATATTAATTAAAAAAAAGTATAAATTCTTAGTTATAGAAGTAAAATACCTTAAACTAATTATTACTACTAAGGGTGTCCGCATAGACCCTAAGAAGGTATATATAATTACCGAATAGTAAGCCCCTAACTATATTAAGGACGTATAAGCCTTCCCTAGTTTCGCTAACTTCTATTAAAAATTTATATACAACTTTTTAGGCGTGGTAGTACTACTTACAGTAATAATATAAATAAAGGGCCTTTTTGTAAAAGGAAGAAAAACGTATTTATGCTTTACCTAGACGCCTAAATACGAGAAGGCGTTTTAAGACCTTAAAAATGCTTTTAATAAAGCACCTATTCTAGCTTACTTTATACTAGAATAATAACTCTACCTTAAAACCGACTTCTTAGACTATGTTAATACAGGCGTCCTTTCTTAGATAGGTAATAACGGTCTCCCCCACCTAGTCATATTCTACTCGTTTAAGCTTATACTCTAAGAGTATAACTATAAGATCTATAATAAGAAACTTCTTATAATTGTATAAGCGTTTAAGGAATTCTAACTAAAACTCTCCTTAGTAGAACCTAATTAGCCTACTAAAGTCCTTACGGACTATCGCAACTTTAAGTACTTTATATAGACTAGGAGTATAAGGTACTAAGCCTAGTAGCTTAACACGCCGCTTATAAGACCTCCCTTAGTTAAAAGAAGACCCCTAAAATTAGGTTTAATAATAAACAATCCTAAAAGCATGGAATTTAGCCCTAGATATACTACCTACAATAGAGCTAATAGTACCTTAGCTTTGTACTATAGAACTAAAGTTACCTTCTAAAATTAATAAGCTTATTACTACGGCATATAACACCTCTATTAACCTATTACTATATTAACTTATTACCGTAAAGATTACTAGCGCCTATACGCTACCTACTAACCTTTAAAGCCTAGGCTAGATTAATATAGCAGCCTTAGAAGTAAAAGAGAACAGACTCTATTATAAAGGCCGCCTATTTATCCCTAATTTAGAAAACCTATAATAGCAACTAATTTAAATAGCCTATAACCTCCGGTTAAGCAGCTACTTAGACAAAAAAGAAACCTATAAGCTCCTTAGCTAATACTACTTCTAGCCTAAGATAATAGACTTAGTTAAACACTTTATAGGTACCTGCTATAGTTATAAGCGCGCTAAGGCCTTTAATATAAAGTACTAAGGACTACTATACCCNCTACTAGTACCTATACGATAATAGGCAGATATCGCTATAGATTTCGTTGTTAACCTACTACCCTATAAACGATACGGCCGTACCTATAAGAATATCCTTATAATAATATACTAACTTATAAAAGAGCGCAACTACGTCCTAACTAAAGGTGTAGCCGTTAGCAACGTTATTAACGCCTTTATTTGCGAAGTTTACTAACTATATAGGTTACCTAACTTAATTACGTCCGACTAAGGTATATAGTTTAACTCTAATATATAGAGACGAATCTGCTAACGCCTTAGCATCTCTATTAAGATATCTATATCCTTCCACTATAAAACTACTAGGTAATTAGAAAACGCAAACGCTAGTATAAAAGCGTATCTATAATTGTAACGGCTTATATAAATGCTTCTAAACCAAAGCTTATAGAATGCTATCTTATAAAGATACTAAGCTAAAGAGAAGGAAAAGGGGTTGCTAGGACCGATATAAACAAATATATAGAGTAAGCTGCTAAGGCGCTAGCTTTAGGCGGGCTAATTATAAGTTAGCAGAATATGGCAGAATTTGGCAGGTAATATACGATAGCGCCGTTACATTACCCCCCTCTTTAAAAGAAAGCCTACCTTTAGGCTTAGTTAAAAATAGAGTAGTACTAGGCTTATAAACGTAGGATTATAAAATATAAGATAAGGAGATAAAGGGGATATAAATACGTCTAGACTAAGTATAAAGGGCGATTATAGGCTAAGTAAAAGCACTAGGCTAGAAAGAGTAGCCGCTAAAAGTCTTAGCACGGATCTAACTAATTAGATAACTTTAACCGGTGGTTAAAGTTCCTAAATATCTAAAATTTTATAGTACTAGTAGAAAACGGCAGAATATAGCAGAATATGGCAGAATTTAGCAGATAGCTATATTAGGGCTTTAAGGCGTTTTTATCCCTATATTCTTCCGGTAACTTATTATCTTTATTATACTAGCATTCTATTTATTCGTTTAGGTACTTTAGAGGTCTAGGCGTATTAGGGTATTAGTTATAGAATTCTTTAAGCTTCTAGGGGCAGCCTATAAAGTTCCACATAGGGTACTAGGTTGGGTTAGGATTATAGCCCTTCTATTAAACACGGTATTTTAGTATTCCCTATACTATCTTATAGGCTAGTATTTTGTTAACCTCCTATTTATTATTACCGTTTACTTAAACTAGTAGGGAAGGCTCGTTCTTTTATCTAGGTAATAGGTTATTTATAGCTTTCCGTAACTTATTTAGTAAGAAAATAGGGTAAACCCTAATTAAATCTAGGAGCTTTATCTTATATAAGTTGCCTATCTTTTTAAAAACCTTATACGGTCCTGCTATTTAGTAGTCTAGCTTACAGCTAGGTCATTTAGTTTTTTAATTCCTTATTATAACCTAGACTATATCGCTAGGGGTAAAATTAGGCTCTTAACAGTATTTGTTTGCCTGCTATTTTATTAACCTCTAAGCTTTTTCTAAGTTCTTATAGGCTACCGTCTAGGCCTCCTCTAATTATTTAGCGTACTATTAGGCCTTAGTATAGAATAACTTCTCTTATATAGTCTAGGGTTCTTCTAACCTTTTCCAGTTAAAGCTTATATAAGGTAAGTATCCCATTTCTAGCTAAATTAGGGCAAACCCTATAAAATTATAGGGTAGGGTTACTTGCGCGTAGTCTATTAAGAGTAGTAGTTTAGACTAGTTATTCTAAAAATAGTTAATAAAGGGCCTAAGCTTTTAGTTTAGGTACTGATTTATAATCTCTATCTAACCGTCTATCTAGGGGTAATAAGCCGTAGAAAGCTTTAGCTTAATACCTAAGATCTAGGTAAACTTATTCTAAAAGGCCGATATAAACTATGGCCTATAATTAGATATAATAGTATCTAGTAGTTTATAGATTTGGTAGACGTAATAGATATATAGCTAGGCTACCTTTTTAGTATTAATGTTCTTATAACAGGGAATTAAGAATAGGCGTTTACTAAAGCGGTTAACTATAACTATAACTATATCGTATCCGTTCCGGTCTTTAGGTAGTTTATAAAAGTCTATAAAGATATACTATTAAGGGCGCTCTAGTATTAGGAGTAGCTTAAATAGTCCTAGGGTTTTATTTTATAGAATTATAGCTCTCTAGTAGTCTTTATAGTTCTATATATATTAATTAATATCTATAACTATTCTTAGCTAATAATAGCGGCAGTTAATAATTTTATAGGTTTTATTCTTGCTAGGGTGTGCTATAGAGACTTAGTAATAAGCTTTACGGATTAGTTTAGTCTATAGATTATTAATATTAAGGATTATAAGCCGCTCCTAGTATAGGAGCAATCCTTCCTCCGTTTTAAAATTAGGGTCTTCTTTTACAGCTTATTTATAGAGGGCCCTTAAGGCGTTAGCCATGCGGTTTACAGTTAGGAGGCGGTTAATTAGCCCTATTAGCTTATTTAAGGACTCCTTTATTAGTGCTAGCTTGTTTTACTAGGAGTTTAGCTCTTTAAGGATCTATAGGTTAAGCTATTCTAGATAGAGGAGGGCGCGCGTCCAATATTAGGTCTTTAGCTTATTCTAGGGTCCTATATCTTATTCTCTTTAGGTTAGGGTATTAGCCTTAGAGTTTTACTTGCTAAAACAATATATAATTATAAAGAAGAATTAGAAGAGTATTTTAGCCCACTAGGCTTATTATCTAGTAAGCTGCTTTATAGTTATAAAGTACTTTAGGGCTTTATAATCTATATATATCTTAATTTAGGAGTTTATACCTTTAAGCTCTATACACTATTAAAAGAGTAATTAAATAATAGCTAGCATTTCTTTATCGTATACTTTATAGTTATACTTAGCCGGGTCTATTATCTTTAAGAAGAAAGCTATAGGGTACTATTCGCTGTCTAGATATAACTGTAATAGGATTCCCGCTATAACCTTATTAGAGACATCCGTTTCTAGTATTAATTTAAGGTCTAGGTTATAGTAATAAAGAATTAAGAAAAAGATAAGCCGATTCTTTATCTCTTTAAAGGCTTTTATATAGCTATTATTAAAGACAAAAGGCGTATCCTTCCTAGTTAGTTGTACGAGAGGTTTTGCTATAATTCTATAGTTACGGATAAACTAGTGGTAGAAGTTATAAAAACTAAAAAAGGACTAGATTCCTTTTACTATATAAGGGGGCTTCTAGTTATAGATTGCCTTTACCTTTTTAGGGTTAACCTTAATTTCTTCTATAGTTATAATAAACCTAAGGTATTTTATACGTTTTACCCTAAACTTATATTTCTTAATATTAACTTATAAGCCTATGTTCCGTAATTTCTTTAGGACCTTCTTAATATAAACTTAATACTTAAGTTCGTCGTCTAAGTATATAAGAATGTTGTCTAGGTATACTATACAGAATTTATTAAGGTAATTAAAAAGAATATTATTTATATACCTTTAGTATATAGCTAGTCCGTTTATTAGTCTAAAAGAAAGAACTTTATATTTATAGGAACCATAATAGGTATAAAATATTGTTAAATCTTTAGATATAGGGTTTATCCTAATTTAGTAAAAAGCTTAGCGGATATTAAGTTTAGTAAAGATCTTTACCTAGCTTAGATATATAAGGGTCTTATTAATTAAAGGAATAGGATACTGGTCCTTTTAAGTAATAGCGTTTAGCTTTTAATAGTTAATATAAAAACGAAGGCCTCTATTAGGCTTTTTTATAAATAGAATAGGGGAAGTAAAAGGGGCTTAACTTAGCTTGATAAACCCTTTATCTAGGTTGTTAATTAAATACTACTTTATTACTTTTAGCTTATCTATTAATTAATAATAGAGGGGGCTATAGCCTAGCGAGTTATTAGCTTCTAATTAAATCTTATAATTATACGTCTAGTAGGGGGGTAACTTATCTAAGGCCGCCTTTAAGAATGCATCCTTATAGTCTATATAAATAGTAAGAAGAAGGCGTTTAACTAGTTCCTTATTAGTTTCCTTAGCTAGCCTTTCCTCTCTATTATTAATAATTCGGTTAATCTTATATAGGCTTATTATAAAGACCTTATTGTCCCTCCGGTATATATTAAAGTAGAACGCTATAGCGCTAATTACGGCAATGTTTATAGTAGGGGGGTTGCCTAATAATAGGGGCGTATATAACTTTAGGGACTTTTAGGGTGCTAGCGTTATTATTACTCCTTTTAGCTTCTATTGCATCTTTTAGAGGTTATCCCTTATATCCTATTAATACGTTCTTTTCTATACCGGTTAAATCTATACGATTTAGATATTATCTATGTTACTATCTATCCTACTTTTATATGTAGAGTTCTTTTTAAACGTAGCGTTTTAGGAGAGTATCTTTATTAGTATAGAGTTCTTTCTAGCTTCGCGGCGGGCGTCTTCTTAGGTAAAGGCTAGGTTATAGGCCCGGACATCCTACTAATAGGTAGGGTTAGCCCTTATAGCTAGTGTCTTACGGTTAGTTCGGATCTCCCTAATAAAAGAGGGCAACTTTAGTCTATCCTCTAGCTAGATAAACCGTCTTTATTATACGTTTAACTAAATATTAAAATAGGATATCTATTTTTGTCTAAGGATTATATTATAGGACCCTAGGTCTAGGATGTAAAAGGGGATACTATATTAGTGTTGTCCGTTAAGAGTGATATATAACTTTAAGACGTAGGTAACGGGCTAACCGGTTTAGCCGTTATAGCCTTTTACCTAGGCTAGCTTCCCTAGTTAGATAGCTTCTATATTTAGAAACTTGGCAATATTATTTATATAGGCAGTATTTATAAAGGCGAAGCTATTTGCTCTAGTATTAATAAGGGTAGTTATATTAACTCTATATCCATTTTAAGATACTATATATAGAACTATAAAATGCTTTCTACCTATTAGCTAACTAAGAGTAATTTCTTTAAGATTAATAGGGTACCCTAGGGGGGAGTTTTTCCCTAGGGTTCTTCTTTTTCTAACTTATTAGACGTTTCTCCTTTCTCTATCTCCTTAATATTGCTTATATCCTTTAGCTCCGGGCAGAATAAGGCAAAGTAACCCTATTTATCGCAGTTATAGCATATAGCTAAGGTAGGGTTAATTAGAGTATTGTGGCGAATACTAGTTAATAGCGTAGTACGTAACTGGTTAGGCGAGGCTTACTAGTATATAGTTATAACCGCCTTTAGTGCAGAAGTAGTTATAACTTATCTTTTTACTCTAGCTTCTATAGGTATAGCTAGCGAGTTTTAATTATTATAGAGTTGCTTCTACTAATTAGGGTAGGTGTTAATCTACTTTAGTTTTAAGTCTAATAATAGGTAATAAGCTATAAGTCTTTTGTAGGTTAGTAGGTTATCTAAGGTTATAGCGATCTTTTTTTATAGCTGGATTATTAGCTTATTGTATAGGTCTAATTAGTAGTTCTTAAGGGGAACCTAGCCTTCTCCTATAAGGTATAGGAATTAAGTTTAAAATTTAGTAAAGGGTTAGTTTAGTTTTATTATTAGGCGATTATAGTTATAATAGGCATCCTATACTTTGTTTAGGTTAATATAAATAGCCGCTAGGTGCCGTATTATCTTATTAATAGATATAAATTAGATAGGGGAGTTGTCCTTAAACTTAGCTTAAAGGTGCCATTAGGCGTCCCTAGTGGTTCGACTAAAGAGGTAGAGTATTTTAGCTTCTTTAGAAAGGAAATAGTTGTAGTTAACGCGGAGCTTTCCTTATACTTAAATCCTTTAATTCTTAAAGGTAGGGTCTATCCCGTTAAATAGTAGTAGGGGGTTAGAAAGCTTAATGGACTTTAATTGCTTTATTATTATATCCGTACTCCCTAGTATATTATATTTAGTAGAGTAAATAGGTTAGCTAGGGCTTTAAAAACAGGAAGCTAGGCTATTTTATAGGGCCGTAAGGCTTTCTAAGATCTCTTATAGGGTCTCTTATATATTTCTTGCTTTAAGATAATTGGCTTCCTAGCTAGCTGCAAGGGCGCGAATCTACTCGCGTATGTCTATAACGTTATTATTATCTTTAATTTCTGATCCTAATTAGACCTTAGGTTCCTCTTAGGTAAAGGCAGCTCTTTTAAATAAGCTTACTTTAGGTGCTATTATTAGCTTTTTAAGGTTCGTTAGTATTATATACTTTAGTTTTAATTCTAGGGGTATAGGTCTAGTCCTATCTAGCTTATAAGGTAGGATATTATCTAGGCCTTCCTAGGTAATATAGAGTTGTTTTAGTGTCTAAGTATAGCGTGTTAATGCGTTATTGTAGATAAAGTTTCTTTAGGGTGGGATATTATTAAGGCCTTCCCAGGCAAGGTAGGGTAAGCTTAGTATAATGTCACGGCTTATATAAATGCCTCTAAACCAAAGCTTGTAGAATACTATATTACGAAGATACTAAGCTAAAGAGAAGGAAAAGGGGTCGCTAGGACCGATATAAACAAATATATAGGGTAAGCCGCCAAGGCGCTAGCTTTAGGCGGGCTAATTATAGGTTAGTAGAATATAACAGAATTTGGCAGGTAACGTGCAATAGCGCCGTTATATATTTATAGGAACCATAATAGGTATAGAACGTTGTTAAATCTTTAAATGTAGGGTCTATTCTAATTTAGTAGAAAGCTTAGTAGATATTAAGTTTAGTAAAGATTTTTGCCTAGCTTAGATATATAAGGGTCTTGTTAATTAAAGGAATAGAATACCGGTCCTTTTAAGTAATAGTGTTTAGCTTTTAATAGTTAATATAAAAATAAAGGCCTTTATTAGGCTTTTTTATAAATAAAATAGGGGAAGTAAAAGGGGCTTAACTTAGCTCGATAAACCCTTTATCTAGGTTATTAATTAANTACTACTTTATTACTTTTAGCTTATCNATTAATTAATANTAGAGGGGGNTATAGCCNAGCGAGTTATTGGCTTTTAATTAAATCTTATAATTATATATCTAGAAGGGGGGTAACTTATCTAAGGCCGCCTTTAAGAATGTATCCTTATAGTCTATATAAATAGTAAAAAGGAGGCGTTTAACTAGTTCCTTATTAGTTTTATTAGCTGGCCTTTCCTCTCTATTATTAATAATTCGGTTAATCTTATATAGGCTTATTATAAAGACCTTATTGTCCTTCCGGTATATATTAAAGTAGAACGCTATAGCGCTAATTACGGCAATATCTATAGTAGGGGGGTTACCTAATAATAGGGGCGTATATAACTTTAGGGACTTCTAGGGTACTAGCGTTATTATTACTCCTTTTAGCTTTTGTTATATCTTTTAGAGGTTATTCCTTATATCCTATTAATACGTTCTTTTCTATACCGGTTAAATCTATGCGATTTAGATATTATCTACGTCACTATCTGTCCTACTTCTATATATAGAGTCCTCTTTAAACGTAGCGCTTTAGGAGAGTATCTTTATTAGTACGGAGTTCTTTCTAGCTTTATAGTAAGCGTCTTCTTAGGTAAAGGCTAGGTCACGGGCCTAGATATCCTACTAGTAGGTAGGGCTAGCCCTTACGGCTAGTGTCTTACGGTTAATTTAGATCTCCCTAATAAAGGAGGGTAACCTTAGTCTATCCTTCGGCTAGATAAACTGTCTTTATTATATATTTAACTAAATATTAAAATAGAATATCTATTTTTGTCTAAGGATTATATTATAGGACCCTAGGTCTAGGATATAAAAGGGGATACCGTATTAGCGTTATCCGTTAAGAGTAATATATAACTTTAAAATATAGGTAATAGGCTGACCGGCTTGGCCGTTATAGCCTTTTACCTAAATAGGCTTCTCTAGTTAGATAGCTTCTGTATTTAGAAACTTAGCAATATTATTTATATAGGCAGTATTTATAAAGGCGAAGCTATTTGCTCCGGGTTAGGGAGCTTAATGGACTTTAATTGCTTTGTTATTATATCCGTACTCCCTAGTATATTATATTTAGTGAAGTAAATAGGTCGGCTAGGGCTTTAAGAAGGGGAAGTTAGGCTATTTTATAGGGCTGTAAGGCTTTCTAGGATCTCTTATAGGGTCTCTTATATATTTCTTACTTTAAGATAATTAGCTTCCTAGCTAGCTATAAGGGCGCGAATTTACTCGCGTACGTCTATAATATTATTATTATCTTTAATTTCTAATCCTAATTAGATCTTAGGTTCCTCTTAGGTAAAAGCAGCTCTCTTAAATAAGCTTACTTTAGGTGCTATTATTAGCTTCCTAAGGTTCGTCGGTATTATATACTTTAGTTTTAATTCTAGGGGTATAGGTTTAGTTCTATTTAGCTTATAAGGTAGAATATTATCTAGGCCTTCCTAGGCAATATAGAGTTGTTTTAGTATATAAGTATAGCGTATCGATGCGTTGTTGCAGATAAAGTTTCTTTAGGGTGGGATATTATTAAGGCCTTCCTAGGTAAAGTAGGGTGAGCTTAGTATAATATAACGGCTTATATAAATGCTTCTAAACTAAAGCTTATAGAATGCTATCTTATAAAGATACTAAGCTAAAGAGAAGGAAAAGGGGTCGCTATAACTAATGTAAATAAATATATAGGGTGAGCCGCTAAGGCGCTAGCTTTGGGCGGGCTAATCGCAGGTCGGCAGAATATGGCAGAATTTGGCAGGTAACGTGCGATAGCGCCGTTACAATAATAAGTAGTCGCCTATAGTTAAGATAACTAAATAGATTACCTTCCACTAGGTAAATTCGCAGCGAATAACTATATATTAACTACTATAGGACTTACTCTATTCTTTATAAATAAGGGTTATTACCCCTAATCCGGTATAGAGCCACTAGAACCTATTAATAAGAAACTACTATATAGAAAACGCCTTAAGATGCTACTTACTAACTAGTATATAGACCGTATAAAAAAATCTACTTAACTACTATAAGGGAGAAATGGCCTAGGCTTAAGTAAAGTAGGCCTACTTTACTAACTATTATAGAACGCCACTACTAGAGATATGTGTTAGGAACTAGGTATAGCTAAATATACGCAATATCTTTATATAGAGGCCTATAAAGTTACTTAACTATAAAAATCTTAACCCCTATTAAATTAAACAAGTTATTAATAAGGGGGCTATATATAAGCTAGAGCTTTTACCTACCCTAGCTACCTATAGAATATAGCCTATATTTTACCTATAGCTACTATACCTTTACTAGCCTAACCCCTTACCAGGATAGATATAGCCTAAACCCCTACTAGTATCAATCTAAGATAAGAATAAAGATAAGAACTATAAGGAGCGGACTGTTAAACAAATTATTAACTCTAAATACTTTAGTAAAGGTAGAGGACGGCGGCTTTACTATAGAGCTATCTATATAGGATTTAATATAGATTAGCTAGAATAGCAACTATAGGAAGACTTTAAAAATACAAAGGATCTAATTAGCGATTTTTATTACGCGAACTTATAGAAACTGGGCCTAAGTAGAGATTTCATACCTAATCCTCTATAGGAGCCCTTATAGAGTTAAACTATTATACATTACTATATAAGGGCAAATTGCCGTTAAATTACTAAGATCGCCGTTACGTAATAGTAAAGTACGATTATATAACCGGAAAATCATTAAGATGTCTAGGAACTTTAACTAGTAGTTAAAGTTATCTAATTAGTTAGATCCTTAGATGCTAAGCCTTATTATATAACGTTATTATAAGCCTTTAGCAATACCCCTTTCTTCTTCTTTATACCTTAAGTGTCCCTTTTATATATATATAGTAACTATAGCGTCGCTAGAGCTCCGCCCCTATAGGAGGGGGGGTAGTGTTACGGAACCCCACCGTAGGGGCCTCTAAGGGAGAGCCCCGTGCTTTTGCGTATACCTTACGTATAGCTTATATTAGCTACGCGCAGGTATATTACCTCCTTACGCCCTTAACCCTTATAATTGATTGCGTAATGTCTTATAGACTTTTTAAATATATACGTTCTATAGCTACTGCCTCCGTCCCGTAATAGACTTACTAATAAAGCACCTACAATCTTTAGAGGATAATCTTAAGCTACTATAAGTAGAAAATAAGGAGCTGTAATAATATACTAATAAGAGGCGGGTAAGGAAGAAGTGGAAGTGAACTACTCTCTAAGGAGTTAGTTCTTATACTAGCGGCAGCTTAGGAACTTGCTACTAGTAGAGAAGCTGCTATAAGGGCTAAAGAAGAAGCTAAGATAGCTAGAGACGAGCTATAAAAAAAGCGTTAAATAGTAATTGCGCTTAAAAGAAAACAGGTAGAAGCTAGAAAGGAAGCTATATACGCTTTATAATAGAGAGGTAGGGGACGCAGCAAAGGTGGCGAAGAAGGCGAAGAAGGCCTCTAACGCTACCGCCAAGATTACTTGCTAGAAGAATACTAAGAAGACCCAATTAGCAGCTACTAAAGCGGCTAATTAATGGCAGTTACATTAATTAACGGCTAACACGCTTTATAAGTAAGTAGAAGGGTCTTTTTCTACATGGGCCGCAGCTTAAGTCGTTATTAAGCAACTTTAGGATGTAGCTAAAAAGACGTTGGATCTACCGGATCTACTAAATAGCCTCTAGGAAGACTAAGAGGAGGACTATATAAGTAATATAACTGACAACGAGTTCTTAAATAAGGAGACTAAGCTAATTGGTGGTGGCTGGGGCTAAATTTACCAGCCAATTAAGCTTTAAAATACTAGAAATCGACTTTAGATAGACTTATAAATATATCTTTATTGCTTTAAGACTCCGTACTAATAATGCAATGATTTGTGATGGTTTTTACTAGTTATTTGCCACCAAATCGGCATTTTGGCGAATTTTGGTGTTTAAATCGTGCAAAACCCCGGGAGCCACGTTAAGTTTGCAACCGTTAGGTGGGCAAGTAGCGCGTAATAATCGGCCTTTACTACGGGCCAGAAGGGTTTTATAATTGATATTATATGCCGTTGCAGTAGCATTAATAGTTCAAAATTGACCGTTGCGATACGCGTTTAGGGCTAATAGGTATCTACCCTCTTTTTCTGAAGTTGATAAAGGCATTGCGTTGTAAGTTATTTAAGAAGTGAGATCCGTCGCGTCGAGTATGCAAAAAAGTTGGTCACTCACTTGTGTTAATAACTCGCTTGTGGAATACGTTATAGGAAAATAAGAAGTTAATAACGTAGCTGAGTAGGTTACTTAACAGATTAACTCTAATTATATTTTAAGATTAATTATAGAGAAGAGAACTATTTAGGTAGGGACTGTTGTCCTTTAAGTATTTAATACTAAGTACGTCAGTACGTTAGTATATTGGTACGTCCTTTACATTCCTATATTCCTATATTCCTATATTCCAAACTTATAATATAACTAGCTATATAACTTAGCTACCTTTTATCCTATAGCTCGATCAGTTCTAATACCTCCTGTACTATCTTAACTAACCTATTTATATCTCTTCTTATTAGTCGTACTACTGCCAATATAAGGTCCGTAACACTAGGCCTACTATTAGTTAACTTAGCTATATTCTTATTATAGTTTCCTATATTTTAACCGTCCCCTATATACTACCTCCTATAGACCATTACTATATACTATATACGCCCTATCCCCCCCCTAAGGCCTATTAGGGGGGTTTATCCGTAACCGTAATACTAAAAGGCGAGCGGGATATTATGTGCTGGGTATTTTTTATACCTAGGCCCTAGTTACCAGGCTCTCTCTAGGGGTTACCAGTCCGTAGAGAGGAGACTATAAAAACTGTGTGGTCGCTATCCAGGCTGCCGGGCAGTATAACGTAAACGTCGAGCGACCGCATGCTCGGCGATTACCCTGGGGGTTAGGAGGGGGGTATACTTATTCGTTCGTTCGTTCGTTCGCCCGTTCGTTAATACAAGGTCGTCGATGCTTTCAATTGGAGGTCGGGGGACGTTGTTAGAATCCGTGTTGTATCTATAAGGATTACACAGGTACTTGGAATAGGAGTACATAGTAGCTGCTGTTTTGTGAAGGGGTATCAACAGGATCCCATGTAAAAACTTTTTACCACCGCCCACGACGCTCAACAACCAGGCCCTACCCGCACGCTGTGCGACGTCTCTGCGTTGGCTCTGCTGAGTCTGAACTTCGAAGACCGCAGGTTCGTAGCCGTTACCACGTACAGGTGCAGAGTCCGATTTCAACGGCCTTGTTTACCTATATACCTAGCCTATTAATCAGTCCACCGTAGTATTTCCTACAAGGCTTCGTTACATTAGGGTAGTAGACTTACTTTAATTCCACTAAACTACACGGCAATTTAGCTATTATATGATCTAAAGTATTTAGTATATAAGGCTTTAAATTAAAATCAAGGTCAATCTATAGGCAGATCCTAAGCAGATAGCTCTGCATCGAGGCTCTACAGTCCAAATATGCACTAGATTCGGGACTAATATAATCTTAATTATTAACTACAAAAGGTATATCAAAAGCCTCCAAGCTAACAGCCTCCAAGTTAAATCCGGGCTTCAAATTGGAGCCTTAAATCGTGGTGCGAATGGAGCTTTGATCGATATTTTGATTAGGCGAGGTTTGGGTTGGCGGTTTGGTACATTTAGTCCGCCATAGATTCTCGAATTCCTCATCCATCCAAACTCTGGATCTGCACCTTAATCGCGCCTGTCTTTGGATCGGCCGCAGTCTTAAAGGCTTTAACAGCATCCTCTAACTTGAATCGATGTGTTACTAGCTTCTTCATGTCAATGACACCGCTCTTTACGAGTCGAATAGCTCTCGGCCAAGTGTTACAGTAGCGGTACTGGAATTGAAGGTCGACCTCCCGTGTACTTAGTCGCATGAACGGAATCTTCATTTCGTTCTTTCCGACACCAATAACAAACACCTTTCCGCCGAATTTGACTGCCTGAATGGCACTCGCAATGCTACTTTCAACCCCTGTGCATTCCATGACGACGGCAGGTTCGACACCTTCCATCAATCCCACCACTAATTCTGCGAAATCTTTAGAAGTGTGCGAGAACTCTACCTTATGCGTTAAAACGCTAGGCACAAGCTCCTTCGCAAATACAAGCCTTCCTTCGTCAATGTCTGTTATGACGAGTGGGGAAGCTCCAGCAGCTCTGCAGCAGAGCAACGTAACAAGCCCGATAGGGCCAGCACCGCATACGATGACAGGATCACCTAGGCCAACACCAGCTCGCTGCATTCCTGCTAACGCCACAGATAGCGGTTCCAGCATTGCCCCATCCTCGAAGCTCATGCTCTCAGGTATTTTGTGACACCATACGGCCGGGTGGTTGACATAGCGGCGTAGAAGGCCTGGCACTGGGGGTGTTGAGAGAAACTCAACATTCTCACACCCATTATATCGACCTGTGAGACATGGTTCGCAGGCGTGGCAGGGAATATTGGGTTCGATGGCAACGCGGTCACCTGGTTTGAGGCTTGTTACGGAAGGGTGAACGGTTAGGATTGTGCCTGCAGATTCGTGACCGAGAATGTGGGTATCTTTAACGATCATGGGGCCAATGCGGCCAGCATGCCAGAAGTGGATGTCAGATCTGTATGTAATACACCATTAGTTGGTAGAGTTGGATGTGAAAGAAAGAATTCGAACCCGCATATTCCAGTGCTCTTGATGCTAATTGTGACCTCGCCGGGTTTAAGACTCTCTCCTTTCCGTATTGTTTCGACAGATGGTTGAACTTCTGCGACCCAAAGTTCATGTTGTGGATTTGTGTAGACACCAATATTTGGCCTTGAAGGTTGGTCAATTGTAATAGTCGGAGTAGACGACATAGCTACAGTTGAAGCGTGGAAAGAATGGCGGGGTGACTCCGTGCACGGTCCCACTGTTACGGACCTTATACTGGAAGTGTTACGGATACTTAATTACACAACTAGCCTTACCTTTATTTGATAAATTAGACCCCCAGAGAGAAATTGCGCCACAACGTAGCTAAGGGCTAGCGCTACGCTTATGGACCTTACCCTAGTCCTATAGGCTCCTGGACTAATTAGATCGCACTAAGAGGAATTTCTCCCCAAGGGTCTAAGAGCTTATGGGCGCCCTTTATATATAAATGTATTGTTTCTTGCTACGCGACAACTCTTCTATTATAACGCTATATCTCGACCCTTTTATAACGCCTAGTTATTATAAAAATACTACAAGGTAAAAGCTCTTTAGCTTCTCTATCTATTGTATTAAATAGTAACGTTGTAGCTATATAACACGGTTAGTTGTAAAACTTATTATAGTAAACCCCCCTTATTACAATATAGGGTATATAACGATATACACCCCTTAATTAAGCCTTTTTTGGTGTAATATTATAATAATCCGACTTTTAACGATATTGTTAAGCACCTACTACCAATATCGCTATAAGCAGTTTTTAATTCGTCAGATTTGGCCTTTACTTACCATAGGTTTAGCCATTAAATACACCACACAATGATTAAAATGTATCAAAATTATACCCAGATCTTACTCTCTGCACTTAATTCTATTATATTTATTATAGAAAGATAGAAAAATTCTAAAGCGTAATGCCGTTATGGCTTCTTGTAAGGGCGCGGAGAGACTTCGGGGAAGATTTAAAGGAATGATATAAATTCTATCTAAATCTAAGGGTATATAGCTCTCGCTAAGAACAAGACGTTGCGTAAAGAAGAGAAGGGAATAACAAGAGAATCATATAATTAAATAGTCAGGGGCTTGGTGGTCAATGCGTGCGTATATACGCACGCGGTCTTTAACAGACTTCGGTAGAACTTAATTAATCTAGCAGAATTCGGTTAAAGCGTCGGAATTTATCTATTAAGTGTTTTACCGAGATATTCCTACTATAACTAGGCTAGTCCCGTTATAGTACCCCCCTTTTTAGCTAAAGGTCCAAATAATTTAATTTTAGTTAAGACTTATAACTTATCGCGTGTTATATTTTCGCGTTAAGTAGTAGGATAAAGTTTTATTAGTTTTAATTATAAATAAACTAATTAGGATTTTCTATGCCCGGTATAAAAAATTACTATTAGCTTAGTTAGGGCGGTAAGCAGAACTAATATCTTTATAGTAGGTCTTAGTAAGGCAGATCTAACTAATTAAATAACTTTAACCGGCGGTTAAAGTTCCTTAATATCCTATATATTACGTAATTATATTATAAACGTTATAACGTATTTCTAGTTCTTTTTAATTTTAAGCTTCCTACTATCGTGTTTCGTGTATTTGTATTAGGTAGTAATTATTTACTTTTATATTATATTTATTTAGCCAGAGTAGGCCGCAAAGGATAGTCTTTATAGAATTTTTTTACTAGGGAAGGCGCGTTAGTCTTAATCTAGTTATAGGTTTCCTAAGTTTATATTTTATATCCTTCCCATTTAATAAGAAGTTTAAATTATTTAAATTATATCTTTTATTATATATTATTAATTAAATTAATAAAGTAAGAACTATTGCCGTTATTAATAATTATGGGAGGTAGTAGTAGTACTTCGCGAGTTATAGGTTTACCCTTTAAGGGTTATAGCAAGTTTACATAAAATATTAGATGTATTTTTATTTTAGTTAGTAGTTTAAGTTTATAAGTATATAGGCTTAATTTCTTCTCTACTTAGTATAGGCCTGTAAACTTCTAGTCTAGTTTTTTTAAAGGTTATTAAGTCTTTAGGTTTTATATATTTAGGTAAACTATATTACCTTCCTTAAAGTCCCACGCGGGAGCTTGTCCTTTATTTACATACTATTTATATACTATTTAAGCATACGCTAATTTACTTCGTAATAGTTCCGTTAACTACTTTATTTAATTAGCAAAGTTATATATATTAATTAGTTAAATCCTCTTAATTATAGGTCCTATTATATTAATTTTAGGTTATAGTTTAAATCTAAGTTAAGGGTTTTATCCGTAAGTTGCGTAAAACGGCGTTACGCCTATTAATTCATTTCTTATATTATTTGCAGTAAACTTAGTTAATAGTAGCCACTTTTCCTAATTATTTTATAGGTAGGAGTAGTACATTTATAGGTATTATTCTATTATTACGTTTATAATTTCGGTTTAACTATCTATTTCTAGATAAAATATAGTTAAGAGTTATATTTATATACTTAATTATTTATATAGGGCTTACTAGAAGTCTAAAACAAACTAGCTTTTATAGTCGGATATTATTAAATTAAAAAGTCCGTATAGCTTAAAGACATACTTAATAAAATATTCAGCTACTAATATTGCATTAATTAAGTCTATAGGAATTATATATTACATTTTTATAAGACGGTTAATAACTACTATAATATTTATAAACCTATTACTATTAGGCAGGTTAACTATAAAGTTAATTAAAATATCTCGCTATCTTTATATTAGAATTGGCAATAGTTAAAGTACTCCTTACTTCTTTATATAAGAGGTCTTCCTATACACGCATATTTTGCATACTTAAACGTATTTTCGTATATAGTTATACATTATAGGCCAGTAATATACTTATTAGATAATCTTATAGGTCTTTATACGGCCAAGATACTCTACTATAAGGGAATTATATATAAATTTAAGTATCTTAAATTATAAGGGTTCGGAATTCAGGACTACTATCTTTTATTAATAGTATAACCAATTATTACAGATTTCGCATTTAGCGAGTATAATATCCTTATATTACCGTTTCCCTATTTAAATTACTTTTATTATATTTACTATCTAGGGGTCGTTCTTATATTTATGCTCTATTAATTTATCAATTTCTATATCCTACTTATTAATTTCTAATTTATTCCTATTAAGCTCCGCGTTTAAAAATATAGGCGTAGTTTCTTAAAGCATTTAGGCGGTAGTAGAATTCGCGATTAATTTATAATCCGTTTATTAGAGGCGTTTATAGGTAAGTCCTATAATTATTATATTAATAAGTTAGGCTTTTTATTAAGTTTACTAGGTCGGTATATAATTTTAAAGTTAAATAATAAGAGGTATTCGGCCTAACAAATTTAGCGCTACGTTAATTGCTTTATAGTTATAAAGTACTATAGGTTTTTATAGTCTGTTAATACGCGTATTAGAAATAATAATCCTTTAAGTTTTAGACGCCATTATTTAAAGCATCTAATAATTATAAGCAGTTCCTTATTATATATCTTATAGTTTAATTTAGTAGGGGTAAGTTTCTAGGAGAGAAAGGCTACTAGGCGTAGCTCGCCGTTCTTATTATATTGCGATAACACTCTTCCTAGCATATAATTAGACGAGTCTGTTTTAACGATATATTTAAGGTTTAGATTAAAGTAAGCGAGAATTAGAGTAGTTATAAAACGATATTTTAGGTCGTTAAAAGCTTATTTATATTTAGTAGTCTATTTAAATCTTATATTCTTCCTTATTAAGTTTACTAATAGCTAAATAATTTTTAAAAAGTAATTAATAAATTAACGGTAGAAATTTGCAAATCCTAGAAATCCTTAAATATCCTATATACTACTAGGACTTTTCTAGTTTATAATTATAGCGATTTTCTTAGGGTCCATTTTAATTCCGTTGCGAGATATAATTAGGCCTAAGTATATAACTTTGGACGTATAGAACTTGTATTTCTTAATATTGCATTATAAGCCCGCGTTTTATAGGCGTTTAAAAACTATTTAGATATACTTCTAATGCTTAGAAAGCGAAGATAAGTAGATTAAGATATTATTAATATACGCGGTAATAAATATATTAAGGAATTCGCGAAGCGTATTATTAACGTATTACTAAAATATACTAGGACCGTTTTTTATACTAAATAGCATTACTAGGTATTTAAAAAGTCCCTATTATATATAGAAAGCCATATACTTCTTATCTCCTTTATAAACACGGATTTAATTAAAGGCAGTAACTATGTCAAGCTTCATAAAGTATTATACTTTTAATAAGCGGTCGAGCGTTTCTTAAAGTAGAGGAATTGAATATTGGTTTTAAATCATAATTATATTTAGGGCTTAATAATTAATATAGAACCTTAAGCCTCCTTTAGATTTCTTAACGAATAGTATAGGTAAAGTAAATGGTAATTAACTAGGGCAAATAAATCCTTTCTCTAAGTGCTCTTTAAGGTATTATTACATTATAAGCAGCTCTTTTTATAATATACCGTATAACGGGCCGAACTTTAGTGTCGCACTAGGTTTAAGTTCTATCTTAAAATCGTGCTTATCTTAATATAGGGGTAGTTAGTTTACAAATCGTTTCTTAAACATATTAATTAGATTAACACCAATTGGAGCTCTTGCTACACCCAGCCTAAAAAGACTAAAACCAACTAAAAGAACCCTAAAAAACACCTAGAGAATCCCCCTAAGATACATGCATCACAGGGGAGGCACATATCGCACGACGGCGGTTCGTACTCGCGCGCGACCGCTAAAACTATACCTAGTAATGGCCCTCCATAATAAAGACGGGCGAATACCACACTATAAAGCGGAAATACCTTTATTAAAAAGGCATCTAATAAAATATAAAGCCTACTGGACGCGTCTAGTACCTAGAATCGCGGGGGAGTAACCGTTAGCTATAATGATCTAATATAGCTAGTAGAATGGCTCCGCTAGTCTAGCGAACCTTAGGCGCCCCTTTAACAAACCCTTAATTAAATCCTCTAACGGCCAAGCAAAATTAAAAATAAATAAAAACTTCCCTTACCGGCGAACCGCACCTAGGCCACCGTAGCTGTGCTTCTATAGTATAGGGAACTTACCCCCCTTAAGATAATAACTGGGTATATAATTATAATATAACTAAATATAGAAAAAGTAGAGGGGCTTAGGGGATAATTAGAAACAGAAGTCCTTATAAAGATCCATAAAGAGGTCTATAACGCTATTGCGGTCTAATACCTTAGGAGCGGAGATATTAAAGTCACCCTAAAGGACTAATAGGTAAAGGAATAAGCCATAAGGATAGGGGACAGGCTAGGAGAATATATTGGCATAAAAGTACTCTATAAGGATTACCTAGTTAAAGTCCTAGCGGTGCCTATAAGCCTTAGGGTAAAAAAGGGACACTAGGCGGACAATATAGCAATTATATAGGAGATAGTAAGATAAATAGAACGCCTTATACTAGGACTTAAGATCACCCAAATCTAATAGCTTTAATAGGAAAATATAAACTAAGTAAATAATAAGAATAATAAGAGGATATAAAGGTTGCTGGAGACTTGTTAGGGAGACGCCAAACAAACGCATAGCTTCCTTATTATTAGTATATATACACTAGGAATGCAAAAACTCCTTATTTAAAAAGGAATAATTATAAACGGCCTTATATATAATATAAGGCTCTATAACTATAGACTATGCCTAGAATAATAATATTGCTATATATAATAGGGATACACCTAATCTATATACGTAGTATAGGTGTGCTATAGCTATTATATAGGCCCCCACAATATAAGACACTGCTTAAATTAAGACTAAATAAAATGTGTAAACTGCCACTAAAGTATATATAAGGCGTGGGAGAGAGAAGACTATATTAAATATAGGAGACGGAAGGTAAGGGCTTAATAGCTACGGGAATAACTACACGCGAGGTTATACGAATAGAAATAATAGGCGATAAGCTAGGGGAGCGCAGGTGCCTTTTAGCGTTTCCTATCTTTAATACTGGGGGGCTAGGCCAGCTATCCTAAGCCTTAATAGGCTAGAAGCAACACCGCGCGATATCACTAGACCGTATAGGGACATAAGGGTTATAGGGGATATAAGGGAGAGAACGCCCTATAGGAAGACCCTTATAAATAGCTACAGTAAGCTTAAGACCGGGATAATTAAGAATTAGACTTAACGCGGTAAATATAACATTTATAGCCAACTTTTAAAGGGTATATAGCCAACTAGTAAGAATAGGGGAAGAACCGGAGTTAATAATAGATTTAGATATAGAAGCGCTAGTAGGAATATAAGATACGGAAATAGAAAGCTCTATATAAAATAAGTAATAATTAGGGTGTAGATATAAGAGATAGAAGTTCTAAATATCCTAGAGAAAGTAGAAATAGAAAAAGCGAGGAATAATAGAGAGGTAAAGGACCCTTGCTAGGGGTCCGCTACCTATTTATTATATAGTATAACTATAGTAATATAAACTACCGTCTTATAAGGCCCTTACTAGACAGTCTAGACTTAGAGAAATACTATATCCTTACTATATAAGAGCCGTACTATAATACCTATATATAATTAACATACTGCCCCTAAGGATTTTAGCTCCTATATAAACCAAAAGCAGCCACACGCGTGTGCTTTATAATTAGTAAGACTATTAGCCTATCCTTATAGTTATAGCAGGCAGTTAATCTAGATATTATAGTTATAATAATCTAGATATATAGAGGACTAGTATAAATTATTAATGTATATAACCCTAGGGTTAAAGGGGTCCTACAAATAGAGAATATTATATTAGTAATAAGCTTACTTAAAACCGAAGGCATAGAGTCTATTCTATTAGAAGATATAAACCTCTACTACCCGCGGTAGGGGGGTATCCACGTCGCTGCTAAATAATAGGTAGAGTGCCTACTAAAAGCTATAGACACCTAGGGCCTTAAACTAGCCACCCCCCCTAGAGCAATTATATGGCAATAAGGATCCGCTAAAAGTATAATTAACCTTATATTTATAGATAAAGGCCTATACCAGAGACTTAAAAAGTATAACCCTAAAGAAAAATAGGTACTTACCTTAAACTATATCCCCATCTAAATATAGCTAGATTTAGACATTAAGGCGTAACTAAATAGTAAAAGATACGCAATAAGGATGCTTAAGGCAGATAGTTTCCTTAATACAGTTAAATAATAACTCTAAGACTTAGAAGAAATCTACCTAATACTAAATAAGCGAGGCTTATTAGCTACCCCTAAGGAAATTAACTAAAGACTAGAAAGGATCTAGGCAGCGATTAAAAATAGGCTAGAAGAGTACTACCCGGTCTTAAAACCGGGCCCTTATACGCGGCACGCATAGTCTATATAATGCGCGGTTCTTATAGCTAGCTAATAATAAGTAAAAAGGAAATACTTAAGTAGCTATAACTCTAAAGATAAGAGACGATATAAAGATATAAGAAACTAGTTAAAAAATACCCTAAAAAAAGAAGTAAGGAATAACTGGAGACAATTTATAAATAAGCATACTTTTAACCCGAGCCTCCCCTATAATAAGGGCCTGTGGGCTATAGCAAAATAGGTAAAGAAAAAGGCAGGGTAACTAGCAGAAGACCTATACCTACTACCCCTATAAAGAGCAGGGGAATTACAGGCCACTAATAATAATAATAATAAGAAGGCAAAGATCCTTATAGAAAGGTTCTTCCCCTAACCGGCTCTAGTAGACCTTAGTAATATTATAGGTAAAGCACCGGTAACTCGCCTACAGGTTAACAGCGATATAATAATAGAGGAAATGGCTAGAACTATTAGCCGCCTTTTAAATAATATAGCACTAGGTCTAAATAGGATTCTAAATAAGGCCTTAAAGACCTATAGACCACTTATAGCACCCTAGCTTATAGATATAGCTAAAGCATGCTTTATTATAGGCTACTACCTACGACTTAGAAGATTTATAACGACGGTTATCCTACGAAAAGAAAGTAAAGTAAATTACTTAATCCCAGGAAGCTACCGCCCTATTGCCTTAGAAAACACCCTTAGCAAGATCTTAGAAAAGGTAATAGCGGACCGTATAATAGATATAGCTAAGAAATACGCCCTACTACCATAGAGCTAAATAGGGGTAAGAAAGAACCGCTTAATACTATTAGCACTTACGCTACTCGCTACCACCATTAAATCTACATAAGCGATGCGAAGGGACTTTATAATATTAATGCTTAGCCTAGATATTAGTGGCGCCTATAAAAATATACCCTATAAGCGTCTCCTATACATCCTTAGGGCAAAAGGCTTCCTAAAATGGATTATATAATTTATTTAAGGGTTTATAGGTTAGAAAAAAATATTACTAGTCTTTAGCGGATACTAGAGCCCCCCTATTATAGTTGCAACAGGAATACTATAAGGATTACCCCTCTCGCCTATACTTTTCCTTTTCTTTATAAGCAACCTGCTTAACTCCTTTAAGGAAGGGGCAACCTAGGGGATAGGCTTCGTTAATAATATAAACCTAATTATATACGGGCCAATAGCCGTAGAGAACTGTAGAATACTAGAGAAAGCTTATAACACCTATATAGAATAGGTAAGACGATATAGAGTCCAATTCTTACTAAAGAAATACCAGCTAATCTATTTTATAAGAAAACGCAACTAATTTATAGATCTCTAGTATATAATTCGCATTTAAGGCTTTAGGGGTTAACCAGTTTAGGGCCTAAGGATATTAGGAGTATAGGTAGATAGTAAGCTCCGGTAGAGCGTATATGCGGTATAAGCGGCCCATAAGGGTTAAGTATAGTACATCGTATTATCTAAGATCGTTAATTCTATATAGGGCCTATGCTTCTAAAGGTTACGCCTACTATATATAGCAGTTGTCCGGCTAACTATAACGTATAGGTCCAGTATTTAGGCCATTAGAGAATCTAAGAAAGGCCCCCCTAAGTCGCTCCTTAAACNACTNTAAAAGGTCTAAATAGCCTNCCTTTAGAGTATAANAGGNGNATATAAGCNAACGGCNANAGNACTNCTTAAGAAGGAAGCTAATATTCCCCCCCTATAACTATATATTAAAGCCGCTGCAATATAAAGGGCGTAAAATAAATGTAACTCTAATGTTATAAAGTATATTAAGACACGCCTAAATAAAATATGGAGGGACCTATAGGAGAATAACCAATAACCCTAAAGTAGGGAAGATATATTAGAGAAACAGGTAAAGAAAGTAGAAGAAGAATAGTGCTGCTTTAAGGCCTAGGCTTATATAGAGGAGGAAGGGAGACGCGTAAGAGGCTAGTAAAGATAATAGTAAAAGAGAGAAAGGAGCTAAAGTAGAGCATAAAAGAACGCTAGAAAACTATCTACTATAATATAATACTGGTTAGACTAACGCTAGAGAGGTATATAGGAGTTAAAGGTATAAAGGCTGATTAAGGTAAGAGGAACCTAAGCTATAGCATGGTTAACGCTATAGGGGGTAAATACTTTAGGACTTTAAGAAGGCCTAATAAAGGTAGAAAATATAATGGTAATACTCTTAAGAACAGGAATAATAGGACTAAAAGACTGGCTCTACTGGGTGGGTGTCCTAGTAGGTAACCTAAGATGTAAATATAGCTGGCCAAAACAGACACTAAAACACGTAATACTATTATGCCCCTTACGCACTAACCGAGAAGTAATACTCTTAGTAGCTGGTATAGAAAACTATAATATACTGCTCTTAATATAAAAAGGCCTTAAGGCGGTTACCTAGTGGCTTATTAGCTAAAATATACTAAACCAGTTCTGGGTTATAAGGGAAATAGTAATAAAGGGTAGGAGGGGTAAGTAACGGGCGCCCCTAGATGACTCTATAGTAGTAGAGTAAAGTCTACAATACTAGCACGTCTATAGGCTTATTACGGCAGCAGTGGTTCCTAAGGAGGTTAAAAAGTAAGGTAGTAGGAGCACTATAGGCGATTTATAGGTGCCTTATAGGCGCCTTATAGGCGAGTCCTAAAAGGCGGGGAGATAGATTACGGGGTTTTCTTAAATAGAGTTTTCTCCCCATATATATATAAGGAGTAGTCCGCGTGGGCCTAATAGGGATCTAAATTGGACGTTAAGCAATGAATTATTATATTAATTAGATTGTAATATTCTTTAGGTATAAGAGGTTAAGGGTTAATATATTGCTTCGGTTTTAACGCTTTCTTAATATCTTCTAGTATTATAGTAAAGATCTTATAGTCTTATTTTCTTACTAATAAGTAAAAGGGTACGGCTTGTACTATATAAATTTTAAGGGGTTTTAATATATTATCTTCGCATTCTTTACTAAGATCGGTAGTTATAACTTTATTATGTTAGTTTAAGGTTTATAGTAAGGGCAATTTATATTATATTAAATTTAAATAGTTGTGTATATATTTATAGGGTAAGTGGTATTTTAAGTAATAACTTTGGCAGTAGGTTGTACGGAATTTTAGTATTTCTTTAACCCAGCTAATTAATGGGTTGTGTTGTTTTAGCTATCTATATCCAAGTATTACCTTATAATACTTTAAGGGTATTATAAATAGGGAAANNTATTTAAGGTNTTNNCCTATNNACATCTTTATAANAGCGTAGTGCGTTAGTTNGCNGTATATTAAAGGCTTACNATTAAAGCCTTATAGGCCTTAGGGCTTATTAAGTTTCTTTAAATTTAAGTATTAAGTTTTCGCGTAGTTTGTATTAATAAAGCCTATACTAGTAGCTCCGCTATTTATAAGGATTTATACTTCCTTCTATTTTCTAAGTATTTAAATTTTGCTAAGTATATTAAGGGAGTTATATTGTATATCAGCGCTAGAAGAGCCTAGATACTTATACTCTTCCACTTCTTATCTTAAGGCGCAACTTAGCCCTAGGATAATTCGTTTTCTAAATTAACTAAAGGTAAAATACTTTATAGCGACTAAGTATAATTTATAGAATAAGTGCGACTTAAGGACTAAGAGGAGCTACGGCGGACCTTTTTAAAAGGGTAAATTTAGTAATCTCTCTAAATATATCACTTTTTTCTATATCTAAAACATTCTCCATTTACGGCTTATATTCTTCGTTTGTTAGTTCCTAAGGGTGTATAGGATTAAGTAGCGTTAAGGTCCATAGGATTATATATAAGACTTTTAGGTCTTAGAGACGGGTCGCGCTTTAGAGTATATATTAGTTTCGTAGAGTTTTAAACGTAAGGTATAGTTAGCTTTAGGAAATAAGTCTATTTATTATATTAAAGGTCCTTATTAATTCGTTAACATATTATAGCAAATTTAGGTAAGTCCTTTAGCAGTTCTCTACCTACTAACTATACTCTAATTTTATCCGAAATAGCTTAACAGAGAGCAGTAACTCTAGCGGCTTTATTCTAATTTAGTTCACTAATAAGGCCTAAAAATTCCAAAAAGAAGCTAGTAAAGTCTCGGTTTTATTATTATAGGGTTTTAAGTTTAATAAAAGCTGTATATTTGCGGCTGGCGTTATTATATATTCATTCTAGTAGAGAGATAAAGATTTTAAAATTAACGAAGGTGCTATTACGGAAGAATGGGTCCATAGTTCGTGCAGCGTCTTTATTTAAACGAGATATTCCATAGCTAATCTTACTAGCTTTAGTAGGGTATTAGTTATAGTTTATTAAAAGTTTAAGATAGAGCTTAGTTATAAAGGGACGTAGGTTATTTTAATTTCTATTAAATATTAGAGGGTTAGGGAGCTTTTTAAATTTCGTAGTAGGTATTAGGTTTATTATAGGTACGGGTTAAGCTACCGTTACTAGTTTGGGGTTTATATTTAATAGGTCGGGTTTATATACAGTTATTTTAATTTCGTTTATAGGTGTTGCTATTAGGGTCTCTAACGCGAGTACTTTAGCGTTATAGAGTTCTTTATATATTACTTTAATTGATTACTAATACTAAGCTTCTAGTATAGTTCGTTACTGGGCCAAGGCATCCATAAAGGACTATTGTATTATAGTTATTTATTCCCTAACTAGGGCCATAATAGTTAACGTGGCGGATTTAAGTTCGTTTGCTATTTTAAAGGTATTAATATAATATAATATAAGGGCGCGGAGAGACTTTGGGGAAGATTTAAAGGAATAATATAAATTCTATCTAAATCTAAGGGTATATAGCTCTTGCTAAGAATAAGACGTTGCGTAAAGAAGAGAAGGGAATAATAAGAGAATTATATAATTAAATAGTTAGGGGCTTAGTGGTCAATGCGTGCGCATATACACACGCGGTCTTTAACGGACTTTAGTAGAATTTAATTAATCTAGCAGAATTCGGTTAAAGCGTCAGAATTTATCTGTTAAGTGTTTTACCGAGATATTCCTACTGTAACTGGGCTAGTCCCGTTACACTTCTCTAATTATAAGCGTTAAAAAATACGTGCCTACTACTAAAAATACCCTAGCCTACTATAAAGAGAGCTTACTACCTAGGTAAGCAACTTTCTCTATTATAAGATTAATTAATCCTTAATATTAGAAATATTAAGCGATAAATTTTAACACCTTAATAGAGTTAAATTGCTATATAGGAGTGAAGGAGAGCTGCTAAATATTCTCTTTTAGAGGAGGCTCTTTTTAAGTGGCACTAACGCCTATAAAACTCTCGTATTCCTATTACTAGCAATCTTATACATACTGCTACTACTTAGTTATAGTACTAAATACCTATATTTGCGGAAATGGTTAAGCTAAAGTAGTTATAAGGATAGATAGAAAGCTTTAAAGATTGCAACGGTATTTATAAAAGAAAGTAGTATGGTAAAGCTGCCTTAGTTAATATAAAAGGAGCAGAAGATCGTATAATAGAGCTTTAAGAGATTATCGCTCCTTATTTACTAAAGGATATTTATAATATGGATAAAACAGAGCTATTTTAAAGGGCTACACTAGATACTATATTAGCTATTAAGGCTTAATTAGGAATAAAGAAGGAGAAGGTAAGAATCTCTTTTAGTAATTACTCTAATACAAATGGCTTAGATAAGCTTCCTCTCCTTATAATTAGCTTATTACTATAGCCTCGCTACTTTATATCCAATCGCATTAATATAGCCTTATTAAATATTATATAAAGGCATAATAAGAAGGCGTGGATAACAACAGTAATTATACTTAATTAGCTTACTTAGTTTAATAGAAGAATATATAGTAGAAAAATACCCCTCTTAATTAACGGCTTTAGTGCTTATAAAGTAGCCGTTTAAACGCTTATTAAGAATAACTCTTTTAAGAATATGCGCGTTAAGTTCCTCCCTTCTAATTATACCTTAGTATATCAGCCACTTAATTAAGGGATAATTGCAAACTTTAAGCTACTCTATAGGCGATACTAGCTGCAATTTATAGTGGAGCGCTTACTTTAAGGTAACGATCTAATTAAACAGATATATATCCTATGGGCGATTTAATAGGCAATCGCAGCTTGGGAGGAAGTTACGCCCTAAATGATTAAGAACTGCTTTGTTAAATCTACGTTGTTCGGCTCTCGTATTGGCCTATAGCCTCGCCCTCAAGATTATATAGATCCTCCTATAATTAATAAGATGCAGTAATTAGCAGAGCAGCTATATACGGTAGGAAGGATCCGCGCTATAATAAATATTTAGGATTTTATTAAGCTGCCTAGCGAGGAAGTAAAGAATTTACTAGAGGATCTTATTAAGAGTATAATAGAGCTTTATGTAGGGCCTAATTGCGATACGGAAATGGATAAGGAAGTTATTAATTAACCTTAAATTAAGTTTAATAAGGCGCCTGCAGCCCTATAAAAGCTTTAATTTTATAAGGAGCAGTAAAGCAACTCTAAGAGAGACGTAATTATAACTCTACTAAGGCACGAGCGTTAAATCTAAGGGCGATGAGCTCAAAACACCAAGCAGCAGTTAATCGCGATGTATTTTAGTGTAGGCGATTACTTAATTATGGCTTCGCAGGCGTAGATATACAATATTATTACCTAATTTTAATCTTAGGTATATTTTACATACAAATACGGAATATAACGATACCCCTTATATAACGATACGCTTAGCTGCAAAACCTATATTGTAATAAAGAGGTTTTACTATAGTTGGTTATAAAACTCATTAGTGTTACGGGATACCCCCGTAATACCTTATACACGTCTACCTATTTTTACTAACTTAGCAACTAGAGACCGACTATAAGATAGCAATCTAACGGTAATCTGCCGCATTCTAACATATTCTACTAAGTTCTACTAAGTTTTACTAAATCCTGTTAAGTTCTGCTAGGACTATTACCTAAATCCTATTCTACTCTATATATATATTAGCTAAGTAACTAAGCCTATAATATATACCCTTTCTTCCTATTTTCTTACATTCTTTCCTTATATAATATTTTAATCTTATTATATAGTTTATATATATAGCTTAATAATATTTACTTACTATATATTATCGTCGCTTATACTTACTCTGTAATACTATATTGCGTTAAACCCATACCTTATACCGCCTAACTAGTATATAGAATAACCTAGAAGCCCCTATATCTATAAAAGACCTATATACTATATTTACTAAATAAATAAATAAAGACTCTATAATAGGCTTTTACGGATACCCTTACCTACTAAAAAGCCCGATATTATAAGTTAATCAAATCTCTTATTATGGGACACCCCTATAATACCTTATACACATCTACCTATTTCTACCGACTTAGCAATTAGAGACTAACCGCGAAATGGCAATTTAATGGCAATCTAATAGCAATCTAACGGCAATTTACGGCATTCTGCTATATTCTACTAAGTTCTGCTAGGACTATAACCTAAACCCTATTCTACCCCATGCATATATTAACTAAGCAACTAAGTTAATAATATATGCCCTTTCTTCCCGTTTTCTTACCTTCTTTCCTTATATAACGTCTTAACCTCCTTATATAGTTTATGTACATAGCTTAATAATATCTACCTTACTATATATTATCGCCGCTTATACTTACTCTGTAACACTATATTATATTAATCACCTATATTACTATTAATATGCAAAACAAACCCAAAACTCTAATAATGGCCGCCAATATTATATCCGTACTTTAAGAACAATTAGTAAGGATATAGAAGTCTTTTATAGACGCCCTTATACAGAACTAAGCTATTTTAAATTAATAATAAGCCGAATAAGAAGCATAACACCGGCAATTAATTAAGGACCTTTAAGAAGAAATCCGTACCCTTAAGATGCCTACGCTAGGACCTTAAGACTAAACGCTATCTTTAGAGATAAATACGTAGAACGCAAGCCCTAAACCTATAGTAGTCTCTTACCCTAAGCTAACTACTATACTATAACAATCCGAATAACTATTAAATCCTTTAGTATTTACTAATAAATAATAAGAGCTCTAATTATTTTTAAGCTAGCTTAAAAATAAGCTAACTGGTAATACTAACTGCTACCTAACTAAAGCTAACTAACTTTATTACGCCCTAAGTTAACTAAAAGGAGAGGTAGCTAACCTTATTAAATCTCTCTAGCCGAACTTAGTATAAAGCCTAGTTATACTTCTTAAAGCTATATACAGTAACCTAAACCACTAAGCTACTACTTAGAGGAAAATAAACTATATAGCTTAAGAAACGAAAAGTTTCCTAGTATACTTCTCTAAATTTAACTATTACGCAAAGGAAACTAGCTAAAACGACTCTATATTAGTTAACAGCCTTATTAAATCCCTAAGCCCTAAACTAAAAACCTCCCTAATAGGCGTAGACCTACTAGGAGCCCTTAATGCCTACGTAAACGTTATTAATTAATAATATAATAATATACTACGCCTAATACCAAAACACGCTCCTTAATATAATATAACAGCCCCGCGAACGTCTATTAAGTTATCTTAGTTTAAGCACCTTAACACCATAAATATTAACACTAGGACCCTAGGATACGCCCTACTAGGGTTCTCTAAATAAGAACGACGTATTAGGCTAGGCCTCTGCTTTAAATATAGAAGTAACTCCTACCTCTTTAACTACTACTCTGTCCCTATACCTAAACACGATTTATAAACGGCTAATACTAGTAACCGTTTACCGCCCCTAATATTTACCTAGTTTTAGCCCTATATCTAATAAGTACTACTTATAAAGGCAAAGCTATAACTAATGTTTTATAAGAACCTCTTCCCGCTTGCTACTAAAAGGTATATTTTAGAGTTAAGTCGCTCTCTAGAACGGCTCTGCCTTAGGATCTTATTAAATGCTTTAGATGTTACGAACTCTAACTCTTAAGATTATAGTATAACCGTTAACTATTATCTTTAGTAGAATAATTAATAGGCTAATGCTTAAGTCCTAATTAATATAGGAGCTAGTAGCATAGGATTTATTAATAAGATTTTTGTATAAGATAATAGTTTTACCCTAACCCTCCTTAACTGGCATATTAATATATTTAGATTTAATAGTAAACATATAGTCTTAGGCTAAATTACCTATGGAGTATACCTAAGACTCTAATACCTAAACCACGAGGAACTAATTAAGCTCTTTATTACTACCTTAAGTTACCTAGTAATCCTTAAATAACCCTAGATAAAGTTATATAAGGTAACTATTAATTAGGATGACCTTAAGCTTTTATTTACCGCCTCTTATTATAAATAGAAGTGCCTTATAACATACTACCTTAACCCTAAACCAAAATCTAGGAAATCCACTAAAATCTATTAGCCTAAGATTTCTATTAATATCTACCCTACGCCTAAGAAATTTACCAGATTCCACTAACCTAGAAATTCTACTAAATTCCACTAATATAAGATTTCTACCAATATCCATTAAGGATCTAAAAATTCCACTAAACCCTATAAATAGACCCTAAGTACTATACCGCCCTAAACTAAGCTTAAGCTTAAGCTTAGTATATAAAACTACTAAAAGAACTAGTACTCTATAATAAAAAGAATACTTAAAGAACCTAAACCTAAATCTAATACTAACTCTATACCTAATACTAAACCTAAAATCGAGTAAGGAACTATATAAGAAACTATATAAGAAACTATAAACGCGACTATAAGATTATACTTAAAGAAGGAAAGCAGCCTAGATTTAAACCCCTATACAGAATGTCCTAAAACGAACTTTAAGTACTATAGAAGTATCTAGACGAGAACCTAAGTAAAGGATTTATTAGAGTAAGCTCTTTACCTATAGCCGCACTAGTAATCTTTATTAAGAAACTAGGTAGTAAACTACTAAGTTCTTAACGCTGTTACTATTAAGAACTAATATCTAATCCCGCTAATATAAGAGACACTAAATTAACTAAGTAAGGCTCGCTTCTATACGAAGCTTAATATTATCTCTACATTTAACTGCCTATATATTATAAAAGAAGATAAATAGCTTACTACATTTTGTACCCAATGTAGATTATTTAAGTACTTAGTAACACCCTTTAGCCTTATAAATACTTTAAGCTTATTCTAATATTACGTAAACAACACCCTACGTCCTTACCTAGATATCTTTTATACTGCTTATATTAACAATATCCTAATATATAGTAATAACCTAACCAAATACTAGAAATACGTTAATCTTATCCTATAAGCCCTATAAGAAGCTAGTTTATAATTAAATATAGATAAATACAAATTCTATAAAACGTAAGTCCTATACCTTAGGCCTCTTATTTTTATAAACGGCATATAAATAGACCTAAAGAAAGTTAAAGTAATTATAAACTAGTAAGAACTTAAGAACGTTAAGGATATAAGAGCCTTTATAGGATTTGCTAATTTCTACTAATAGTTTATTAATAACTTCTCCGCCTTAGTTTTACCCCTTATAGCTTTAACCTAAAAGAATAAAGCTTTTATCTTTAATAAGGAATATAAGAAGGCCTTTACTTATTTAAAGGTTATATTTACTACCGCGCTTATACTTTAATACTTTAACCTAAACCGAATAAGTGTTATAAAAGCTAACTTATCTAACTATATTACTAGAGGCATTTTATCTTAATATAACAAAGATAGAGTATTTTACCCTATAGTATACTACTTAAAACAATTAAGCCTAGTTAAATATAACTATAGGATTTACGGTAAGGAGTTACTAGCTATTATTAAATATTTTAAATAATAGCGACCTAAATTAAAAGGCGCCAGATTTCTAATTAAGGTCCTTAGCGACTATAAGAATCTATAGTACTTTATAACTATAAAACAGCTAAGCTATTATTAAGCCCGCTAGTTAGAATATCTGTCCTATTTCTAATTCTTAATTATATACCGCCTAGGCGTTTAAGGTTAGAAGCCTAATACTCTAACCTAATGTTTATAAGACGCGCTAGTACTAGAAAAAGCGCGCTCTTACTAAAACTAGACTCTACTTTATTCTAAACTATTTAACCCTTCTACTAAAGACCTTATAGTATACGTCCTTAAAATAACTAATTAATTAATTAAATAGATTATAATTAACATATACCTAAATAATAAGTTTATCTAAGAGACGCTTAAGCTAATCTATAACGGCGTTAGACGCTTTAAAAAGATCTCTTTAAGTAAATATAAAGCTTATAGAAACCGCTTATATTACTAGAACCGTTTAGTTATCCCTAATTATAATAAACTTAAGCTTAAGCTCCTTAAACATATATATAATCTACCAGTAGCCAGCTACCTAGGCTAAGAAAAAACCTTAGAACTGCTCTAATAAGAATACTATTAGCCGAATATGCATAACATAATATAAAGGTATGTCTTTAGCTGCTATATCTACTAACGAGCTAAAGCTTTATATAAGACGTATAACGGCCTTCTAAAGCCACTACCTGTTCCGGACCGAAGATAAAAAGATATCTTAATTAAATTTATTATTAACCTCCCTATAAGTAAGGGCTGTATAAATATTATAATAGTTATAAACTAACTATCTAAGATAAGACACTTAATCGCCTGCCCTAATATATTAATACCTACTATTACCTAACTATTCCTAGATTACGTATAGAAACTCTATAACCTCTCTAAAATAATTATCTCCAATAGAGGTAGCTAGTTTATCTTTATATTTTAGAAAGAACTAATTACCTAACTCCATATTAAAGCACTATTATCTATAGTATACTACCTAGAAATGGATAGCTAAATAGAATATATAAATGCTATAATAGAATAGTATATTTGGATATATACGTCGTACTTATAAGATAACTAAATTAACTAGCTTATATTCGCCAAGTTTATTATAAATAATTCCGTCTTAGAAACTATAAAGGTCTCCCCGTTCTTAGCTAATTATAGCTAGCATCTATAAATAGGTTTTAAACCTTTTAGTAATATTCTTTACCCTACTTATTACGCCTTATAAGTTATAAAAGTAAATAAATTTATAAAGAAGATGGAGGAACTATAACAGTTCCTTATTAATGAAATAATATAGGCCTAATCTGTCTATAAAGCTGCAGTGAATAAGAAACAAACCCTAGTACTAGCCTACTAAATTAGTGACTTTATTTAGCTAGATATAAGAAATCTAAATCTAAAATAACTTACTAAGAAACTTAATTAGAAGAACGCTGGCCCTTATAAGGTTAAAAAGGTTGTCTTCTCTTACGCCTACTAACTAAAGCTTTCTAATATGGTTAAAATCTACTCCATATTCTATACGTCAGTCCTCTGCCCTACTGCCCCTATATTAGACGCCCTACTTAAATAGATATAAAACCCTTCCCTACTAGTTAAAGTAGATAGTAAGAACGAGTACTTTATTAAAAGAATTAATAATATTAAGTATAATAAACGGAAATGCTAATATATATATCTTATAAAATAAAGAGGCCTTACTAAGTCCTTATAGAAACCTATTAACTTTATAGGACTTATATAAGCCGTAGAAGACTTTTATAAACTCTACCTAGAACTACTATAGCCCTATCTCGCAGAAGCTCGAGTTTAAAGGGGGGGTACTATTACGGGACACCCCCGTAATACCTTGCACACATTTACCTATTTCTACTAACTTAGTAATTAAAGACTAACCGCGAAATAATAATTTAACGGCAACCCGACAGCAACCTAATGGCAATTTATAGCATTCTGCTATATTCTGCTATAACTATAACCTAAACCCTATTCTGCCCTATGTACGTATTAACTAAGTAACTAAGTTAACGATATATGCCCTTTCTTCCCGTTTTCCTACCTTCTTTCCTTATATAACGTCTTAACCTCCTTACACAGTTTATATATATAGCTTAATAATATCTACCTTGCTATATATTATCGCCGCTTATACTTACTCCATAACATCTTTAAAAAAAGAAATTAAAGAAATCCGCCGAAACCCACCGTCTACTATATTATTACCCCTACTTACCCCTACTAGTATTAACCTATAAATACTAAGTAGAGAGAACGTGTTTAAAACTAGCTCCTTAACCCCAAATCCGCCGACTAGTGCCCCTATAAAGAAGTTAACTAAATATCTCCCTAATCCTGCCGCCTATTTAGGTAAAAAAAGTAACTTAAGAATAAGCTAAACAGTTATATTAATCGCTACCCTACTCCTAATAGCTAGTTATACTACGCTATAAGCTGTTTAACTAGAGACGCTATAAAAACTATATACTTATTTTAGCTAGGCACTATAAAAAAAACTAGTTACTATATTAGAAGTATATTATAGCAACCCTAACCAAATTACTATAGTATAAAGAAAATTTAATAAGATAATATAAGGCTCTAAAAGCTTTCTATTATACTTTACTAAATTTTACTATTATACTAAAGAGACTAAATAGAACGAACCCGCCTTAATTAATTGCCTAGTAGAGTCCCTAAACTCTAAACTAAAGGCTTCCCTTATAGGAGTTAAGCTGCTATATACCGTTACCGCCTATACTAATATTATTAATAGCTTATATAACAATATACTACGCCTTATCCTAAAATATATACCTTAATGCTTAGCTCCTTAGCCGCCTCGGACCTACAAGGACCTAAACGCTATAGATATTAACGCCGGAACCCTCTTTTACGCCCTAAAAGGATTAGCTAAATGTAAATAACGTATTTAATATAGCCTTTATTTTAAGTGCGGAAGCAACGCTTATATCTTAAGTTAAATACAATATATTATTATTTATTGCTTAACGTCTAATTCGGATCCCTATTGGGCCTACGAGGACTACTCCTTATATATATGTAGGGAGAAAACTCTATTTAAGAAAACCCCGTAATCCATCTCTCTACCTTTTAGGACTCGCCTATAAGGCGCCTATAAGGCGCCTATAAGTCACCTATAGTGCTCTACTACCTTACTTTTTAACCTCTTTAGGAACCACTACTGCCGTAATAAGCCTACGGACGCGCTAGTATTGTAAACTTTACTCTACCACTATAGAGTCATTAGGGGGCGCCTATTACTCGCCCCCCTGCCCTCTATTGCTATTTCCTTTATAACCCAGAACTAGTTTAGTATATTTTAGCTAATAAGCCACTAAGTAACCGCCTTAAGGCCTTTTTATATTAAGAGCAGTGTATTATAGTTCTCTGTGCCAGCTACTAAAAGTATTACTTCTTAGTTGGTGCGTAAGGGGCATAACAGTATTACGTGTTTTGGTATCTGTCTTAGCCAGCTATATTCGCATTTTAGGCTACCTACTAGGATACCTACCTAGTAGAGCCAGTCCTTTAGTCCTATTATTCCTATTCTTAAGAGTATTACCATTATATTTTCTGCCTTTATTAGGCCTTCTTAGAGCCCTAAAGTATTTACCCCCTATAGCGTTAACTATGCTACAGCNTAGGTTCCTCTTACCTTAGTTAGCCTCTATACCTTTAACTCCTATACGCCTCTTTAGCGTTGGTCCAGCCAGTATTATATTACGGTAAATGGTTTCCTAGCATTCTTTTATACTCTACTTTAGCTCCTTTTTCTTTCTTGCTATTATCTTTACTAGCCTCTTATACGTTTTCCTTCCTCCTCTATATAGGCCTAGGCCCTAAAGTAGCACTATTCTTCTTTTGCTTTCTTTACCTGTTTCTCTAATATATCTTCCCTACTTTAGGGTTGTTAGTTTGTTCTCCTATAGGGCGTCTTAGGGTCCCTCTATACTTTATTTAGATGTGTCTTAATATACTTTATAATATTAGAGTTATATTTATTTTACGCCCTTTATATTACAGTAGCTTTAATATATAGTTATAGGGGGGGAATATTGGCTTCCTTTTTAAGCAGTGCTGTAGCCGTTTACTTATATCCGCCTATTATACTCTAAAGGTAGGCTATTTAGACCTTTTAGAGTGGTTTAAGGAGCAATTTAAGGGGGCCTTTTTTAGATTCTCTAATGGCCCAAATACTAGACCTATATGTTATGGTTGGCCAGACAACTGCTATATATAGTAGGCGTAACCTCTAGAAGTATGGACCCTATATAGAATTAACAATCCTAAATAATATAATATACTGTGCTTAGCCCTTATAGGCCGCTTACGCCGCATATACGCTCCACTAGAGCTTACTATTTACTTATACTCCTAATACCCTTAGGCCCTAAACTAGTTAACCCCTAAAGCCTTAGATGCGAATTATATGCTAAAGATCTATAAATTAGTTGCGTTTTCTTATAAAGTAGATTAGCTGGTATTTCTCTAGTAAGAATTGGACTCTATATTGTCTTGCCTATTCTATATAGGTATTATAAGCTTTCTCTAGTGTTCTGCAATTCTTTGCGGCTGTTAGCCCGTATATAATTAGGTTTGTATTATTAATAAAGCCTATCCCCTAGGTTGCCCCTTCCTTAAAGAAATTAAGTAGGTTACTTATAAAGAAAAGGAAGAGTATAGGTAAGAGGGGTAATTCTTATAGTATTTCTGTTGTAACTGCAATAGGGGGGCTCTAGTATCCGCTAAAGACTAGTAATGTTTCTTTCTAACCTATAAACCCTTAAATAAATTATATAATCTATTCTAAGAAGCCTTTTGCCCTAAAGATATATAGGAGACGCTTATAGGGTACGTTATTATAGGCGCCGCTAATATCTAGGCTAAGCATTAATACTATAAAGTCCCTTCGCATCGCCTATGCGGATTTAATAGTAGTAGCGAGTAGTATAAGTACTAATAGTATTAAGCGGTTCTTTCTTGCCCCTATTTAGCTTTATAGTAGTAGGTTGTATTCCTTAGCCATGTCTGCTATATAGTCCGCTATTACCTTTTCTAAGATTTTACTAAGGGTGTTTTCTAAGGTAATAGGGCGGTAGCTTCCTAGGATTAAGTAATCTGCTTTACCTTCTTTCCGTAAAATAACCGTTATTATAGATCTTCTAAGTCGCGGGTAGTAGCCTACGGTAAAGTATACCCTAGCTATATCTGTAAGCTAGGGTGCTATAAGTAGTCTATAGGTTTTTAAGGCCTTATTTAGAATCCTATCTAATTCTAATTCTATATTATTTAAAAGGCGGCTAATAGTTCTAGCCATTTCCTCTGTTATTATATCGCTATTGACCCTTAGACGAGTTACCAGTGTTTTACCCGTAATGTCGCTAAGGTCTACTAGAGCTAGTTAGGGGAAGAACCTTTTTATAAGGATCTTTGCCTTCTTATTATTATTATTAGTAGCCTATAATTCCCCTACTCTTTATAGGGGTGGTAAGTATAGGTTTTCTACTAGGCGCCCTGCCTTTTTTTTTATACCTATTTTATTATAGCCCAAAGGCCCTTATTATAGGGGAGGCTTAGGTTAAAAGTGTGCTTATTTATAAACCGTCTCCAGTTATTCCTTACTTCTTTCTTTAGGGTATTCTTTAACTAGTTTCTCGTGTCTTTGTATTATTTCTCGTCTTTAGGGTTATAGCTACTTATATATTTCCTTCTTACTTATTATTAGCTGGTAATAAAAACCGCGTATTGTGCGGACTATACGTATCGCGTATAGGGGCCCAGTTTTAAGACCGGGCAGTGCTCTTCTAGCCCGTTTTTAATTGCTGCCTAAATTCTTTCTAGTCTTTAGTTAATTTCCTTAGGGGTAGCTAATAAGCCTCGCTTATTTAGAATTAGGTGGATTTCTTCTAAGTCTTAGAGTTGTTGTTTAACTATATTAAGGAAACTGTCTATTTTAAGCTTCCTTATTGCGTATTTTTTGCTACTTAGTTACGCCTTAATATCCAAATCTAGCTATATCTAGATAGGGATATGGTCTAAGGCGAGTGCCTATTCTTCTTTAGGGTTATACCTTTTAAGTCTCTAGTATAGGCCTTCGTCTATAAATATAAGGTTAATTATGCTTCTAGAGGTTCCTTATTGCTATATAGTTGCTCCTAGGGGGGTAGCTAACTTAAGGCCCTAAGTGTCTATAGCTCTTAATAGGCACTTTACCTATTAATTAGCAGTAATATAGATACCCCCTACTACGGGTGGTAAAGGTTTATATCTCCTAGTAGGATAAATTCTATACCTTCGGTTTCTAGTAAGCTTATTACTAATATAATATTCTCTATTTATAGGACCCCTTTAACCCTANGGTTATATACATTAATAATTTATACTAGTCCCCTATATATCTAGATTATTATAACTATAATATCTGGGTTAACTACCTGCTATAACTATAAGGATAGGCTAATAGCCTTACTAATTATAAAGCATACGCGTGTAGCTGCTTTTAGTATATATAGGAGCTGGAATCCTTAGGGGCAGTATATTAATTATATGTAGGTATTATAGTACGGCTCTTATATAGCAAGGATATAGTATTTCTTTAGGTCTAGACTGTCTAGTAAAGGCCTTATAAGACGGTGGTTTGTGTTACCGTAGTTATACTATATAATGGATAGGTAGCGGACCCTCGGCGAGGGTCCTTCGCCTCTCCTTTATTCCTTACTTCTTCTATTTCTACCCCCTTTAGGATATTTAGAACTTCTATCTCTTATATCTATACCCTAGTTACTACTTATTTTATATAGAGCTTTCCATTCCCATATCTTATGTTCCTACTAGCGCTTTTATATCTAAATCTATTATTATCTCCAATTCCTCCCCTATTCTTACTAGCTGGCTATATACCCTTAGTAGGTTAGCTATAAATAATATATTTACCGCGTTAAATCTAATTTTTAATTGTCCTGGTCTTAAGCTTACTATAGCTATCTATAGGGGTCTTCCTATAGGGCGTCTTCTCCCTTATATCCCCCGTGACCCTTATATCCCTATATAGTCTAGTAATATTATATAGCGCCGCTTCTGGCCCATTAAGGCTTAGGATGGCTAGCCTAGCCCCCTAGTACTAAAGGTAGGAAACGCTAGGAAGGCACCTGCGTCCCCCTAGCTTATTACCTATTATTTCTATTTATATAACCTAGTATACAGTTATTTCTATAGCTATTAAGCCCTTACCTTCCGCCTCCTGTATTTAATATAGTTTTCTCTCTCCTACGCCTTATATATGCTTTAGTGGCAGTTTACGCATTTTATTTAGTCTTAATTTAAGTAGTGTCTTGTATTGTGGGGGCCTGTATAGTGGCCGTAGCACACCTATACTGCGCATATGAATTAGGTGTGTCCCCATTATATATAGCGGTAGCATTATTCTAAGCGTAGTTTGTAGTTATAGAGCCTTACGTTATATATAAGGCCATTTATAATTATTCCTTTTTAGATAAGGAGTTTTTATATTCCTAGTGTATGTATGCTAATAATAAGGGAGCTATGCGTTTAACTATTGTCTCCCTAGCGAGTCTCTGGCGACCCTTATATCCTCTTATTATCTTCATTGTTTACTTAATTTGCATTTTCCTATTAAAGCTATTAGATTTAGGTAATCTTATAGCCTAGTATAAGGCGTTTTATATATTTTACTATCTTTTATATAGTTGCTGTATTGTCCGCCTAGCGTCCTTTTTCTACCCTAAGGCTTATAGGAACCGCTAGGACTTTAACTAAGTAGTTTTTATAGAGCACTTTTATGCTAATACGTTCTCCTAGCCTGTCCCCTACTCTTACAGCTCGTTCCTTTACCTATTAGTCCTTTAGAGTAACTCTAATATCTCCGCTCTTAAGGTATTAGACTATAACTACGTTATAAACCTCTTTATAAATCTCTATAAAAACTTCTATTTCTAATTATCCCCTAAGCTCCTCTACTTTTTCTATATTTAGTTATATTATAATTATATACCTAGTTATTATCTTAAGGGGGGTGGGTTCCCTATACTGTGGAAGCGCGGCTACAGTGGCCTAGGTATAGTTCGCCGGTAAAAGGGGGTTTTATTTATTTTTAATTTTACTTAGCCATTAGAGGATTTAATTGAGGGTTTATTAAAGGGGCGCTTAAGGTTTACTAGACTAGCGGAGCCATTCTACTAGCTATATTTGTTTGTTATAGTTAATAGTTACTTCCCCGTAATTTTAGATACTAAACGCGTCTAGTAAACTTTATATTTTATTAGATACCTTCTTAATAGAGGTATTTCTACTTTATAGTGTGGTATTCGCCTGTCTTTATTATAGAGGGCTGTTATTAGGCGTGGATCTAGCGGTTGCGTATAAGTACGAGCCACCGTTAGTTAATATGTGCCTCCCCTGCGATATATATATCTTAGGGGGATTCTCTAGGTATTTTTTAGGGTTCTTTTTGGTTGGTTTTAGTCTTTTTAGGCTAGGTGCGGTAAGAGCTCCAATTCTTTAACATGTCTTCTAATCTTAGATACAATATATATAATAGGAAGGAGCTCTTACTACACTCGGCCTAAAAAGACTAAAAACTAACTAAAAGAACCCTAAAAAATACCTAAAGAGTCCCCCTAAGATATATGCATTATAGGGGAGGTATACATTAAATGACGGTGGTTTATACTTACGCGTGTCCGCTAAAACCATGCTTAGTAATAGCCCTCTATAATAAAAATAGGCGATTACCACACTATAAAGCGGGAAGACCTTTATTAAGAAGGTATCTAATAAAATATAAAGCCTATTAGATATATTTAGTATCCGTAATTATAGGGGAATAACTATTAGCTATAACGAACTAATACAGCTAGTAAAATAGCTTCGCTAGTATAATAAACCTTAGGCGCCCCTCTAGCAAACCCTTAATTAAATCCTTTAATAGCTAAGTAAAATTAAAATTAAATAAAACCCCCCTTATTGGCGAACCGCACCTAGGCCGCTGTAGCTGCGCTTCTATAGTATAGGGATCCTACTCCTCTTAAGACAATAACCGGTTATATAATTATAATATAACTAAATATAGAAAAAGTAGAGGGGCTTAGGGGATAATTAGAAACAGAAGTCCTTATAGAGATTTATAAAGAGGTTTATAACGCTATTATAGTCTAATACCTTAGGAGCGGAGATATTAGAGTTACCTTAAAGGATTAATAGGTAAAGGAACGAGCTATAAGGGTAGGGAATAGGCTAGGAGAATATATTGGCATAAAAGTGCTCTATAAAGATTACTTAGTTAAAGTCCTAGTGGTTCCCCTAAGCCTTAGGGTAAAAAAGGGACGCTAGGTAGACAATATAGCAACTATATATAAGATAGTAAAACAAACGGAACGCCTTATACTAAGACTTAAGATTACCTAAATCTAATAGCTTTAATAGGAAAATGTAAACTAAGTATATAATAAGAATAATAAAAGGTTATAAGGGTCGCTAGAGACTTGCTAGGGAGACGCTAGCCGAATGCATAGCTTCCTTATTATTAGTATATATACACTAGAAATATAAAAACTTTTTATCTAAAAAGGAATTATTATAAATGGCCTTATATATAATATAAGGCTCTATAACTATAGACTCTAGAGATGGATTACGGGGTTTTCTCATTTTTCTTAAATAGAGTTTTCTCCCCACATGTAAATAAGGAGTAGTCCGCGTGGGCCCAATAGGGATCCGAATCGGACGTTAAGCAATGAATTATTATTATTAACTATAGACTCCGCCTAAAATAATACTATTGCTATATATAATAGGGTTATACCTAATCCACATACACAGTATAGGTGTACTGCAGCTACTATATAGGCCCCTATAATATAAGACAATGCTTAAATTAAGACTAAATAAAATATGTAAACTGCTACTAAGGTATATATAAGGCGTAGAAGAGAGAAGACTGCATTAAATATAAAAGGTAAAAGGTAAGGGCTTAATAGCTGCGGGAGTAACTATACGCTAGGTTATATAAATGGAAATAATAGGCGATAAGCTAGGGGGATACAGGTACCTTTTTAGCGTTTCCTACCTTTAATACTAGGGGGCTAGGCTAGCTATCCTAAGCCTTAATAGGCTAGAAGTAACGCTATATAATATTACCAGACTAAATAGGGATATAAGGGTTACAGGGGACATAAGGGAGAGGACGCCCTATAGGAAGACCCCTATAGATAGCAATAGTAAGCTTAAGACTAGGATAATTAAGAATTAGACTTAACGCGGTAAATATAACATTTATAGCCAACCTATAAAGGGTATATAGCTAACTAGTAAGAATAGGGGAAGAACCGGAGATAATAACAGATTTAAATATAAAAGGGCTAGTAGGAATATAAGATACGGGAATAGAAAGCTCTATATAAAATAAGCAGTAACTAGGGCGCAAATATAAGAAATAGAAGTTTTAAATATTCTAGAGAAAGTGGAAATAGAAGAAGTAAGAAATAAAGGAGAGATAAAGGACTTACTAAGGGTCCGCCACCTATCTATTATATAGTATAACTGCGGTAATACAAACCACCGTCTTATAAGNCCCCTACTAGATAGTCTAGACCTAGAGAAACACTATATCCTTACTATATAAGAGCCGTATTATAATACTTATATATAATTAATATACTGCCCCTAAGGATTCCAGCTTCTATATAAACTAAAAGTAGCTATATATATATGCTTTATGATTAGTAAGGCTGTTAGCCTATTCTTATAGTTATAGCAGGTAGTTAACCTAGATATTATAGTTATAATTATTTAGATATATAGGGGACCGGTACAAATTATTAATATATATAACCTTAAGGTCGAAGGGGTCCTATAAATAGAGAATATTATATTAGTAATAAGCTTACTAGAAGCTAAAGGTATAGAGTCTATTTTATTAGGAGATATAAACCTCTACTACCCGCGGTAGGGGGGGAATCTATATTGCTGCTAAACGACAGGTAAAGTGCCTACTAAAAGCTATAGATATCTGGGGCCTTAAGCTAGCTACCCCCCTAGGAGTAATTATATGGTAATAAGGCACCGCTAAAAGTATAATTAACCTTATATTTATGGATAAAGGCCTATACTAAAGACTTAAAAGGTATAACCCTAAAGAAGAATAGACACTTGCTATAGACTATATCCCTATTTAAATATAGTTAGATCTAGATATTAAGGCGTAACTAAATAGCAAAAGATATATAATAAGGAAGCTTAAAATAGACAGTTTCCTTAGTATAGTTAAATAATAACTTTAAGACCTAGAAGAAATCTACCCAATACTAAACGAGCAAGGCTTATTAGCTACCCCTAAGGAAATTAACTAAAGACTAAAAAGGATCTAGGCAGCAATTAAAAATAGGCTAAAAGAATACTGCCCGGTCTTATATCCGGGCCCCTATATATAATATATATAGTCCGTATAATACACAGTTTATATTACCAGCTAATAATAAGTAAGAAGGAAATATATAAGTAGCTATAACCTTAAAGATAAAAGATAATATATAGATATAAGAAACTAGTTAAAGAATACCTTAAGAAAAGAAGTAAGGAATAACTGGAGACGGTTTATAAATAAGCTTACTTTTAACCTGAGCCTCCCCTATAACAAAGGCCTTTAAGCTATAGCGAAATAGGTAAAAAAAAAAGGTAGGACGCCTAGTAGAAGACTTATACCTACTACCCCTTTAAAGAGCAGAGGAATTATAAGCAACTAATAATAACGAGGAAAAAGTAAATATCCTTATAGAAAGGTTCTTCCCTTAACCGGCTCTAGTAGACCTTAGCGATATTATAGGTAAAACACCTATGACTTACCTGTAGGTCGACAGCGATATAATAATAGAAGAAATGACCAGAACTATTAGCCGCCTTTTAAATAATATAGTACTAGGACCAGATAGGATTCTAAATAAGGCCTTAAAAACCTATAGACCACTTATAGCACCTTAGCTTACAGACGTAGCTAGAGTATGCTTTATAGTAGGCTACTACCCACAACTTAGAAGATCTATAACAACGGTTATCCTATAAAAAGAAGGTAAAGCAAACTACTTAATCCTAGGAAGCTACCGCCCTATTGCTTTAGAGAACACCCTTAGTAAGATTTTAGAAAAGGTAATAGCGGACTACATAGCAGATATGGCTAAGGAACACACCCTACTACCGTAAAGCTAAATAGGGGCAAGAAAGAACCGTTTAACGCTATTAGCACTTACGCTGCTCGCTGCTACTATTAAATCTGCATAGGCTATATAAAAGGACTTTATAATATTAATGCTTAGCCTAGATATTAGCGGCGCTTATAATAATATACCTTAATAGCGCCTCCTATACATCCTTAGGGTAAAGGGCTTCTTAGAATAGATTATATAATTTATTTAAGGGTTTATAGGCCAGAAAGAAACATTACTAGTCTTTAGCGGATACTAAAGCCCCCTATTATAGTTGCAATAGAAATACTATAAAGATTACCCCTCTTGCCTACACTCTTCCTTTTCTTTATAAGTAACTTACTTAACTCCTTTAAAGAAGGGGCGACCTATAGGATAGGCTTTATTAACGATATAAACCTAATTATATATAGGCCAACTGCCGTAAAGAATTGTAAAATACTAGAGAAAGTTTTTTATTTATTTATTATTTATTTTTTATATCCGTTGTATTATACTACGTACAATACTGCGCATGCAGCCTCTAGGCTATGGCGCTATAGTCCTATATACATGAATCNCTTAGGGCAGCTTAACATGTACTAGTAACTATGTCCTAGTAGTTTATAAGCCCCTAAACTAGGGGTTTATAGTTCCTTAGTAAAATACTAAGTTACAAGCAACTACTAGGTAATGAGAAAACAGTAGAAAACTATAAGAAATAAGAAATCCTAACGTCTTTCCCTGTCCTTTTGTAATTTGATTCTGTCCTTTTACTTACTAATATCTCTTTACTAAAAGCCTAGTAGGAGTTACCTCCTTCTATAGATCCTGCTGTTATTAGCCACTTTCTAGTAGCTATCCCTGTCCTACTTANAAATAGGAAAAGCNCCTCTCTTNCTTTTNGTGTACAAAATAGCTTCTTTAGAGAGAGAGAANAGCNTAGTTTCTTTTGCATTTCTCTTCTTTCTTCTCTATATAGGTTGCAGTCTAGTAATAGGTGCCTAGGGGTTTGTAGTGCTCTACATTCCCTAAAGCATCTACCGTCTTCATTCTCCCCCCCTATTACTTTAGAGAAGGATTTAAAATAGCCTTTTCCTAGCTTTAGCTGGAAGAAAGCTAATTGTAGCCTTTTAGGATATTTATCCTTAGGGGCTTTAAGAGAAAAGGAATAGCTTCCTTTACAGATCCTAGTATAGTGTTTTCCCTTATTCTTATTCTGCTGCNANTTNTTTTNCNACTNTTCTAGTATCTTTTCTCTTNCTGCTCTCCCTATATAGGCTAAGGAGGTATAAGAAGATTGTAGTTTTCTTCTAGAAAGGCCCTTTTTAGCTAGCTTGTCTGCTATTTCATTCCTATAGATTCCTAGATGGCTAGGAACCCAGTAAAAGTTAATAGAGATCCCCTTACTAGCTAAATAGGAACAGCTTTGCGTAATTTTAAAGACTAGTTCTTGCCCCCCTGTAAGAGATTTAAGCTGTAATCTTTTAATAGCTGCTTGGCTATCTATAAAGATATAGACTTNTTTCTCTTCTAGTNTTTNTTNTTTTAGGTGCTCTAGGGCCCTATAGACTGCATAGAGCTCTNNGTNNATAATTTCCATNTAGGGTCCTAGATTCCAGTTTGTTGCATATTTAATCCTATTTCTCTCCCCTATTTTGCATATAGCAGCTGNATTTAATTTATCGTCTTTAGAGCCATCTGTATAGTATAAATCTACTAGGTCCCACTCTAGGGATTCTTNTAGATTTTCTACTAGTCTTAAATNTTCTTNTGCAGCTTCTTCCTNACTACCTTTTGAAATAGAAAAGGATGCGGGAATAGGAGGAGACCACGGTTTTTGCCAATCTANAGAGATTCTCTCTATTTTCNAGTTTTGAATTAGCTGCTGAACTCTAGAGGCTAGAGATAGTAGCTGTGTCTTTGGCTGTAAGAGGTGCTTTATAGTAGAGTTTTTAGGGCTGGAACTAGAGCTAGAACTAGCTGCTAATTCGTCCCTATCTTTGTTNATCTCTTCTATATAGACCTTCTTAATTACGTNGTTTTCCTTAAATTTTAGAATTCTTATTACGTAGTTATTGCAAAGCTTTTTAAATTTAATCCTAGGAGGAGGAATAAAGGCTTCAATCTCTATAGCTTGGCTAGGAGATCCTCTAAACGCTCCTAGAACTAGTTTTAGAGCCTCATTTTATAGAGATTGGTACCTATCTAGTAGGTAGTCTTTAGATTTACTTTTCCACCAGCATTATACTCTATAGTCTGCTATAGTAGTAACACAAGCTATATAGAGCTGTCGTAGGGCTTATAGAGATAGACCTCTTTGTATATTACCTAGTCTTCTAATTAAATAGAAGGCTGCCTTTGCTTTAGAGATTTGTATTTCTATATATTGTTTAAAAGTAAGCTTAGAGTCTAGGAATACCCCTAACTACCTAACTAGGGGTTTAGGGGATATTTCAGGTAGTTATATATACTAGTAGTACTAATAATATAGTAGAGTTTCCTATGCCTGCTTATCTAGGCCTCTACCTTAGTTTTCTAGTGCTTTGTCCCAACTATAAGTAGTTAGCTGCCACCACTAATCGCATGGGGATTCTCACCAGTTCTTACGGATATCTTATAATAGGGATAGCCTAAGTACCAGTCCGCCCCCCAGCAGTCTGTATAAGAGTTTCCTNCNANAGTTNGTACGCTCTNNNACGGCTTAGGAGCCTTCCATAGCCTCTAGTTTTACGCCTTTCTTTATTATTTCCGCCGGTACGGGCATAAGCTGCCATTTGCAGGGGTTATAACTCCCGTCTTACGTACCTACTAGCGTAATCCTACAAGGGCGTCGTGGCTGTATCCTGTAATATAGTTAGGTATACCTTCTATGGTTAAGGCCTAGCCAAAGCCTCTCCCGCCTAATTAACTCCTATTTACTCCTTAAGCGTACCTTACTAGCATACTGCCCTATTAAGCGAGCAGTCCCATCTATTAGCGCACTAACACGCGCATCCGTTCTCTTAAGCCGCGTAGTAGTCTCTCTGGCTAGGACGTAATCCTACCTACCTACTAGGTACACTAGGGGTTAGAGCCTAGCTAAGGGGTAAAGTCCCTAGAGCCAGTAGTGGCTACTACGCACTACGCCCCGCGGGAGGTTCCCGTTTCGCGTTACCTATAAGAGTCTCCTTATAATAGGCCGACTATATCTTATAGAATAGGTTATAGACTAGGTCCCGTGCTAGGCGACCTACCCTACTCTATTCTACTAACTAAGCTTATATCCCCCCTTTTTATAAGCTGGCCTATGTCTCTAACTATTAAGTCCTTATCTAACTAGCCTATATTTCCCCTACAGCCTCCCCTATATATATATGCATATACGTACGCGTATACATATACGTTAGGTTACGTACACCACGCCTATTAAAACCCTCCTATAAGTCACCTACACGACTATAGGTCGAACGCTATAGAGCTGTTAAAACTGGCCTATGTTTCCGCTACCTAGAGCTTTACCCGTGTTTCCACCTCGTTAAGCCGTCCGGTCGCTATCGCGTCGCCATTATATTGCCATCGCGTTGCTATCGCTTCGCTGTCGTCTAGGTTGCGCGCACTACGCCTATTAAGACCCTCTTTTAAGTCTCCTAGATGTACCGGATAGGCTCTTATAGAGGGGCCTTAACGAGTTCTCTAGGTAGGGCCTTAATAAGTTCTTCGCGGTGGCTTTGGGGCCTTAACTAGTTTTGTACAAGGTATCTGCGACGCGTTAACCTTAATAAGTTCTTATAAAAAGAGGATCCCTACGCCCTTACCGCGTTCCTTTATGGTCTTAGAGCTAGTGCAAGCCTAAGGGTATCCTATTATACGCCTAGGACGCATCTATATTAACTAGCTGATAATAAGGCCAGTTTCGGGCCTAGCTATGAGCCAGGTAGTTGTACATCGGGTGGTTTTCGTATCCCAGTTTCCCTTAATAGGCCTCCCTAGGTGGTAGGGCAGGAGCCTTAAGCGGAGGCAGTGAGGCTCCTGGTGATGTTGGGGGCGATGCTTTGTACGATGCTTCGTACGCGTCGCAAGCTCAACACCACAGGACCGCGACGACAGCGCTGCATGCGCTGCGGCGGCTCCGTACCATCGCCTCTGCACTTAGCCATTAAAAGGAACGATTTCCTGATGATGTTTCCACCCGCGGCGACGTGGACGCGTGCAGTAGGGCTTCGCGGGTTAGAGAAAGTTTATAACACCTATATAAAATAGGTAAGACGATATAGAGTCCAATTCTTACTAGAGAAATACTAGCTAATCTAATTTATAAGAAAACGCAACTAATCTGTAGATCTTTGGTATATAATTTATATCTAAGGCTTTAGGGGTTAACTAGTTTAAAGCCTAAGGGTATTAGGAGTATAGGTAGATAGTAAGCTCTAGTAGAGCGTATATACGGTATAAGCGGCCCATAAGGGCTAAGTGTAGTATATTACAACGAGAAATCCGTTAAATTTTCTAAGGAAAATTTCCAAATTACTGACTTATAGCCAGTAATTTGGTTCCTTGGGTAAATTTAACGGATTTCTCGCGCCTGCGGCGGGCTTTTGTCCTTCTAAACTTAGTCTGCCCTACTGCTGCCCTACTACTGCCCTCTACTGCCTATTACTGCCCTCTACTACCTACTACTGCCCTTTACTACCTACTACTGCCCTCTACTACCTACTACTGCCCTACTACTGCCCTACTACTGCCTACTACTACTTATTACTACCGTCATACTATTTTACTATTTTACTATTTTTATTATTACCCTTACTACCTTTACTACTCCCCTTTTAAATACTAAAATGATTTTTTTTTTATTACTCCTAATATATCTTTATTTCCTAATTTATAGCTATATTTATTATTACTTATATACTATATTTTACTAATACTTTAGTTACTAATTTATTATTATTATTACTACTATTTCTATATTATTATAATTATTATACTTAATAACTATTTATATTAACTTTAATACTATATTATAACTATTTTTATATTTATTCTTACCTTTATTTCTATTTATAGTACTATTACTATATTAATTCCCTTTTAATTTACTAAATTTACTACTTTAGATATAGCTATAACTTTTACTTTTACTTTTATTCTAATTTTATATAGTACTACTTTTACTATTATAAAGAGTACTTTATATTATAGAATACATTTTATATTTAAAATTAAATTCTTCCTTTAAAAATGTTATATAAGATAATTATATATACTAAAGACCCTACTATAAGGACTATTATAAAGACTATTAATATTTTTATATATATTTATATAAGATAAGAGTAGGAAAAAAAATAAAAATTAGAGTATTAAAGCTTTAACTGCCCTTTACTGCCTATTACTGCCCTCTACTGCCTATTACTGCCCTCTACTGCCTATTACTGCCCTCTACTGCCTACTACTGCCCTGCTACTACCCTGCTACTACCCTACTACTACCCTACTACTGCCGCACTACTACCTTACTACTATAGAATTTATGTAGCTACCTTATAGTAACGTAAAACTGCCTTTATATAATAATCGCGTAATATAGATTTACATAATTAATTACGTGACGTATATTAACAATAGCTATTTACGTCGTCGTCATTATTGTCGTCTTCTTCCTTAAGCAACAGCACCACCACTACCATCACCATTACTACTGCTGCTGCTGCTGCTACCGCGTCTTCTGCTCCTGCTCCTACTCCTTCTGCTCCTGCTCCTGCTACTACTGCCACCGCTGCCGCCACCACCACTACTACCACCGTTACCACCACCGCCGCTGCCGCCGCTATGTCCGCGCCCGGCCGCCGTTTCTCGCCCTTACCGCCGCCGTCTTAGGCTAAGGTGCCTGCGCGCGGGACTTCGGTCCCAGCAGATAAGCGTGCTAGTGAGTATTAGTACTATAAAAGAATTTAAGAATTTAAGAAGATACTGATATGTAAATAGCTGCTGCAGCTGCCGCTGCCGCCAGACCCCTCCCCGCTCCTACTACTGCCGCTGCCGCCGCTCCCACTGCCGCCGCCGCTCCCGCTGCCCCCGCTGCCCCCACTGCCGCTGCTCCCCCCCTAGCCAGCTTTACGGCCGTAAATTAGCCTACCGCCCTCCCGCCCTAGAATCCCTCGCCTACCGCGCTCGCCGCCGCCGCTGAAGCCGCCGCCGCCAACACGGCCACAATGCGGGCGCTACGTCCCCTGCCGCGCGTCTGGGGCGTGTCTCTGCGGTAGGCTCCTAGCCCAGGTAGAGCTCCCGGGGTCTACTAGGGGGTCTACTAGGGGGTCCGCCTAGAGGCCAGGCCCCCAAATACGGAGGCCGCCCTGGCGTAAAGCCGGGGTACAATAGCCCCGTAGGCTTGTGCGTCGTGCGTGCGGGGCGGTGGCCCATTTACGGAGTGTGTGCTGGTCGCCGGCCAGCTGCGCGGCAGCTGTGCCAACTGCCATTATGGCAGCAAAGGGGCGCGCTGCTCCTTCCAAGTCCGTAAGTTAGTAACATAAGCCGTAAAAAGCATAACTGATAGAGATAATAGCGTCTACTGCCGCCTCCGCCTCCCCCGCCGCAGCCCGCTCCCGCTCCCGCTCCCACTCCCACTCCCGCGCCCGCGCACCTCCCGCTGCCGCCGCCGCCGCTAATGACGACAATAACAACGATGATGACGATAATAAGGAGAAGGAAGAGGGCCCGCCTGCCCGCGTCCGCCCCCGTCTCGGGCGGCGCGGGCGGGTTGCGGGGCTGCTCCACCATTTAGTAGCTGTGCTCGAGGAGGAGTCGTTGGAGGATGAGGATGAGGATGAGGAGTAGGGGAGGGGGGGTAGAGGGGGGGTAAAGGGGGGGGTTTACTGGGCCCTATGGGGCATTTATAAAAGTTTTGCTGGCCCTATAGGGCAGTTATAGAAGTAGTTGTATAATAAAATAACATACCTTATCACGAAAGTAAGACTTCTGGATAGATACTATGGCGGGCTTTTGGCTTTCTAAACTTAGTCTGCCCTACTACTGCCCTACTACTACCCTACTACTGCCCTGCTACTGCCCTACTACTACCACCGCTGCTATACTATCCCCCTACGTCTTAGCCTGTAACGGGTAGTAACACCTCTGGATATATAATATTAGTAGTAGTAGCGGTAGCGGTATTGCCCCCCTACGGCAGTAATAGCGAAAGCCCGCGTATATCCGTTACTCTTAATAGCGCAATATATAACTGCCTATGCGTAAAGACTGGTATACGCAAATTAACACCAACAAAGTTAAAAGACTGCCCCTATGACTTGTTTACTGTTATAGCAAAGTATAGCTAGATTAGAAACTGCCTTCTACTGATAATAAACGGCAGTTCTCCGTCCGTAGAGGTAAGCTTAATATAAGGGATTAGCCGTAGCTGCCCGTAAAAGCTACCGCTAAGTATCTAAGTTTTAATACAGCGCCGGCCTAGGCGCGTAATAACCATACGGGTGCCGTTACAGAGCCCTTCCTTAGGGTAGAGGTTCCGTAAAAGGATTATAGGCGCGCCTACCTTTAGGGAAAGCTTTGACGGAGGTAGGCTAGTAGGGTTAAATGTCTGTAGGAGCTCTGCTGGCGGCAGTTCTATATAATCCTCTTTTCTATTTTGCTCTATAGAGTCTATAGAATAAAACGTGCTTAGGGAGCCATAGAGCCGCGCAAGAATAGCCTCGTTAATCTCAGCCATGGTATTATTACAAATAGTTAGGATAGCGCGATCGCGGAAGGTATTAAGAGTAGTATGTGCCTAAGCAAGCAGTTACGGAGGGTATATATACCCATAAAAGGGTTCTTAGGACCGGAACTGGCCTATACCAGGCGGGAGAGTAATACTGCCGGCTAGGGCTATATTGTAAGATAAGTCTTATACCCAAGCTGTAAACTGCTGATTTGTCTCGCCCTAGCGGACACGTATATTTAACCGCAGGGATAGTATACGGAAGGTAGGCTAGAGGAATAACCGCTGTAGGCAGGCACCTATAATGGCTGCGCGGTTCCCCCACGGGACGACAGGTAGTATCTAAGTAAAGTCGCCGCCTAAGATAGTAGGGAGCCTGCTAAAGGTAGAGTCGTTAGAACGGATGTCCGTAAGTATACGGTATACGGCTTCAAAGCAGTAGCGGTGCTATATTGGTACCTTATCCCAGATAAGCAGAGAGATACGGCGTAGAAGCTTGGCTAGATTTAAGTTTTTAGAGATATTATAAGTAGACTCTTCGTATAGATTAATAGGTATCCAAAAACGGGAGTAGGCAGTACGGCTGCTGGGTAGTAGGAGGGCTGTAATACTAGAAGAAGCTACGTAAAGAACAATCTTACCGCGTAAGTAGTAGTAGTGGCAGAGGCAGCAATAGAGAAATGTTTTACCGGTACCTGTAGGGCCCTAGAGGAAGAAGCGGGCCGTCTGCGGATCCGTATCTATAGCGGCAACGATAGTATTAAAGCACGCTGCTTAGTCCGTATTTAGCTGCTAACGTAACTTAATAAACTGGCGTTCTTCCTCTATAGCGTCATATTGCTATAGCTCGGCTACAAGAAGCGGGTTACTTCCCTCCGTAACAACACCCTACTGGTGCTAGAACTAGGGCAGGCTATAGTCCGCAAGCGTCTTCTAGTAATCCGCAAGTATCTAATAGATAAGGTATAGGCCATAATTAAGATAGGCGTTATCGTCCTCGCTAACTATAGGAGGAGCATTAGGCTGGCGGGCCAGAAAGTAAGGCAGATTATCGCAAATAGACTGTTTAAAGCGGTCCCATAAAGCAACTGGCTCCGCAATAGGGCCGTAAAGTAAAGCGGTTATAAATAAGGAGCGTAGCTAGGCGCCAACGGCAAAAACAGCGGCCTCCATTAAGTAATTAATCTACTTACAATTATCCTCTAGTAGCCCTAGGGCCACGCAGGCGGCCTGGAAGGTTAGATAGACTATACTAGTAATAGTACGGAGGTCCTTAAAGGAGGTAGGGCCGGGAACAGACGTCAGTAGCAGCCGTAAGTAGAACCTCTCACCTGTAACGGGACTGCAGTAATACATACGGCCTATTGCGGAGCCTCGCTGGCGTAGACGCCACTCCCGTTGCTTTAAAATAAAGGTATACCGCTTAGGGAAGTCTTAATATAGGCGGTTATAGGCATCGTTATACTCCGCATTATACTTAAAAAAGGCCGTTAGTGTAGAGTAAGAGAGCTTAAGGCGCTGCTAAATCTTCTTAGCAGACTAATTAGGCTAAAAGTATACGGGCTGCTCGCCTAGAAGGTGCACCGTAAGCTAGATTATAGGGGGGTACTCCTTATAAACGGGAAACTTAAATAGCCGCTAGATAGCCTTAGACGGGCCAATATAACGGCCCTATAAATACTAGCTTACCTTATCGCCGTCCGTAAGCCGCAAAGTAGTGCGGTTGCTCCCCTTATATATATACTTATGGATATACTTAACGGACTTTACGAAGGCGTAAATCTTAACATTTATATACGCATAATACTTTATGGTTAGATATGGGGAGTACGGAATAATCTAGCAGTTATCCATTTTAAACGTAGCTCCCCCCGGTAAGCGGACAGACCACAACCGCAGATTATTGCGACGGCGGTATTCTGGATAGCCATCCTTATGTACAACGGTAGTAGGGTTAAAATGCTTAGGGTACCGCTTTAAGCAGGTTAGTGGAAGGCCTGGCCCTAGGGCAACTATATAGGGGGCTTACGGATTCCAGGAGCCGTAAGGGCCATAAACCATCATCAACTTTACGATCTTAGTAAGACGGCCGGTAGGATTATCCTCTAGCTACAGAAGCTCGGCGGATATAAAACGGTCAATAATGGCTGGGTCTAGCAGCCTATCGCGGTTATGCGGATATAGGAAGAGTAGCAGGTGCTAATGGGGCAGGCCCCATTTCTGGTACTCGATAGTCCAGATGGAGCTATAGTACTAGCCGAAGATCTGCTTCCGTTTTAGGTCGTGCAGGAGGTAGGTAACTTTTATACGGAAGACGCGCATAACCAGATCGGGCCTATCTATAGCGGTCTGGCCAGGTAGTAGCTTATAGGTAATCTCTTCCCACCTAGGGTTAGCAGTAAACGTAATAAATATACTTAGACGGCCGTATTTACGGACAATAGCTATTAAATCCTAATAGCACTGGCCGATAAAGCGAGCTCCGCCAAGGAAACTTAATAGAAGATGTAAGCTTTGCAGTGTGGGAGAATTGAATGAGCGACTTAATTGTAAATGGAGGTCTAAAGGGTCTATATATATACATGAGGAAGGTATAGATAATGAGATAAGAAAGGAGCAATTGACCGAGTCATCGACCGAGTCAGTGGTCGAGTCGGTGGCTCGAGTCGGTGAACGAGTCAAGGTGAGCGAGTCGTTGAGTGAGTCAAGGGTAGGTTCAGGAGAGCACCAGTAGTCGGTTACAGAAGAACTACGCGGCGGCCTAATAATTAAGGGTCCAGATTATAGCGGGTAAGAGTATCCGTAACGCTATTATACAGCTCCACGCGGAGGTTCAATTAGTAGAAGCAAATCCAGTTAAGCTTATTTTAATTATATAACGCCCATGCATCTACAATATACTGCTAAAATAGCCGGCAGTAGGCAAAAGGGACTAACCTAGAGTTGGTATAAATATACAGGTAGAACCGAAAGTACGCCCACTATATTAAACGGTCTTACTAGCGGGCTCACTAGCGGGCTTAATTAGAGTCGCGTAGCTAGAGACCCCAGTGCCAGCCAGTATCACTACAAGGGAAGAGCAGTACGTAGTGGAGCGGTATATATGCGGCATGCGTTAAGTTAATACGGCAGTATCGCGGCTGCTCATTAGGCGTATAACGCTCCGCAAGTATAATATCGCGGAAGCTGGCATTACCGTACTCGTCTGGTATAATAACGGCCACCTTATTACTTATTAGTAGGTTCTTACGGCAGCAATTAGCACCAGCCTCTAAAATAAGCCATATCTATGGGTTTAAGATAATCCGCGACGGGGTTGTTATAGGCTAATCCTAAAGCCGTTCCCTTACGGTTTAATAGAGGGCGATAAAAGGGTTCCGTACCTCAGATAGTATAGCAGTAAGGCACCACAGAATAGTCGCATCTAGCTAGGTATTAGGATGGGCCCGTAGCCAGACATCTATAGCATAGCTAAGGTCATAAAAGTATAGCTGGGCATACCGCGGAGCAACGTCGGTAGGAGGCTCTAGCGGGCCCTATAGATAGTAAAGCTCACCATGTATCTGGAAGCAATTTAGGCCGCCGCGGGCTACACCACGGTTAGTAACGGTACAGTTTACAGACGTAAAAGCCAATACTACATTATATGCGCGGAGCCGCTCCCTAAACTACCTAGCAGAAGTATCACAGGACTCTAAAAGGCCGCGTAGATATTCCGGCGGAGGCTAGAATAGAGGGAGGTTTACGTCGCCGTGCTTACAGCAGGCTTTAAACCGTAAATCGCTGGGCTTTAATATACTAACACGTTTATTAATCCAATGTAGGGCCGCGCAGGAGTTATAGGCAACGTTTATAGGACTAAGATCTAGCTGCTCCGTAATAGGGCGGACCGTAATAGGACCATAATCTAGCTGCTCCACCATAGGACGGACCGTAGTAATAGGCCTAGTATCTAACTGGCCCGTAATAGGGTAGACTATAGAAGGTTGCGGCTGAATCAGTACGGGCGGTCGCGGCTGAATTAATGCGGGCGGTCGCGGCTGGATTAATACAGGCGGTATAAGGGGAGAAGCAGCAGCGGAAGCAGCGGCGGAAGCAGCGGCAGAAGCAGCGGCGGAAGCAGTAGCGGCTATAGTTTGGTTTATAGACCGCGGAAGGTCCACTAAAGGTCGTCGGGACCGTTTATTTCTTTTCTCCTATATATATAGAGTTAGAAAGGTAGTAGGTTAAAAAAGAGTAAATAAAGGATTAACCCTACAAGATTTACAGGTCTTATACGGAGCTATACGACGGTTTATTATAAAGTCAGTAGAAGGGCGATACTGCCTATAGGCAGTACAAAATGCACGATCGGAAGGCATTTAGGCGGTAGTAGATAGGGAGTAGTAACTAGGGTAGAAGATATTCGAGCAAGGAGTAAAAAGAGGTCGCGAGGTCGTAAGGTCGCGAGGTCGTAAGGTCACAAAGTCACGAATTTAATAGGCTCCGTGCACGGCTCCCCCTTATTCCGTAAAGCTCCGTAAAGCTCTACGTCTACTTCCTTAGGATATTTATAAATAAAAGTGGTATTATATTAAAGCGCTTTATAAGCTCTATAAATCTATCTAAATAGAAATTTTATTTACCTACTATTAGGGGGTGCATCGTAAGTGTAAGTATAGGTCGCGATTTAATAATGGGGCAGCACGGTCCCTATACGTGACTAGTTAAATAAGAACCAATCAAACCTTATTTACTCACCAATCCAAACTCTCGCTCAAAATTAATTCAGTATATATAAGATATCTAGGATTATTAATTCTATATAGGGCCTATGCTTTTAGAGGTCACGCCTACTATATATAGCAGTTGTCCGGCTAACTATAACGTATAGATCTAGTATTTGGGCTATAGAAGAAACCGAAAAAGGCCCCCCTAAATTACTCCTTAAACTACTCTAAAAGGTCTAAATAGCCTGTCTTTAAAGTATAATAGGCGGGTATAAGCTAACGGCCATAGCTCTGCTTAAGAAGGAAGCTAATATTCCCCCCCTATAATTATATATTAAAGCCGCTGTAATATAAAGGGTATAAAAGGAGCGTAACTTTAATGTTATAAAGTATATTAAAATACGCCTAAATAAACTATGGAGGGACCTTAGTGTGCCCTATAGGAGAGCAAACCAACTACCCTAAAGTAGGGAAGATATATTAGAGAAATAGGTAGAGAAAGTAAAAGAAAAATAGTGCTACGCTAGAGCCTAGGCCTATATAGAGGAGGAGGGGAGACGCGTAAGAGGCTAGTAAAGATAATAGTAAGAGAGAGAAAGGAGCTGAAGTAAAGCATAAAAAAATACTAAGAAACCATTTACTATAATATAATACTAGCTAAACTAATACTAGAGAGGCGTATAGGAGTTAAAGGTATAGAGGCTGACTTAGGTAAGAGGAACCTAAGCTATAGCATAGTTAATACTATAGGGGGTAAATACCTAAGGGCTCTAAAAAGGCCTAATAAAGGCAGAAAATATAATAGTAATACTCTTAAGAACAGGAATAATAGGACTAAAAGATTAGCTTTACTGGGTGGGCGTCCTAGTAGGTAGCCTAAGATATAAATATAGCTGGCTAAAACAGACACTAAAACACGTAATACTGTTATGCCCCTTACGCACTAACTAAGAAGTAATGCTCTTAGTAGCTAGTATAGAGAACTATAATATACTGCTCTTAATATAAAAAGGTCTTAAGGCGGTTACCTAGTGGCTTATTAGCCAAAATGTACTAGACCAATTCTGGGTTACAAAGAAAATAGTAATAAAAGGTAAAGGGGCAAGGATTAGGCGCCCCCTAATGTCTCTATAGTGGTAGAGTAAAGTTTATAATACTAGCGCGTCCGTAGGCTTATTACGGCAGCAGTAGTTCCTAAAGAGGTTAAAAAGTAAGGTAGTAAAGCACTATAGGTGACTTATAGGCGCTAAGTAGGCGAGTCTTAAAAGGTAGGGAGATGGATTATAGGGTTTTCTTAAATAGAGTTTTCTCCCTATATGTAAATAAGGAGTAGTTCGCGTAGGCCTAATAGGGATCTAAATTAGACGTTAAGTAATGAATTATTATTATTATATCTTAAGTTACTACTCTATCCCGCTACCCTAAATATATATATAAATAACTAGTATAGATAGTATTCTATTATTCTAAATATATAAACAGACGACCAGTATAAGCAACTAATTACCTTAACTAAGCCCCGTCTACTAACCTTAATTATTATCTAGCTCTAACACGTTATTTAATAAACACTACTTATAAGGATAAAGCTATAACCGATATAATATAAGAACTCCACCCTAATTATCTTTAAAAAAAAGGTTTTAGAGCTAAGTCGCTCTCTAAAACGGTTCTACCTTAGGATCTTATTAAATACTTTAGACGTTATAAACTCTAACTCTTGGGATTATAGCATAACCGTTAACTATTATCTTTAATAGAATAATTAATAGGCCAATACTTAAGTTCTAATTAATATAGGAGCTAGTGGTATAGGATTTATTAATAAAATCTTCGCGTAAGATAATGGTTTTACCCTAACCCCTCTTAACTAGCATATTAACGTATTTGGATTTAATAGTAAACGTATAGTCTTAGGTTAAATTACCTACGTAGTATATCTAAAACTCTAATACCTAAACCATAGAGAACTTATTAGACTTTTTATTACTACCCTAGGTTACTTAATAATTCTTAAACAACCCTAGATAAAGCTATATAAGGTAACTATTAATTAAAACAACCTTAAACTTCTATTTACCGCCTCCCATTATAAGTAGAAGTGCCTTATAACTTACTACTTAGACCTAAAACTAAAATTTAAAAATCCACCCTATATTTAAGAAGTCTACCTAATTCTACTAGCCTAAGAATTTTACTAAATTCTACTAAACCCTATAAATAGACCCTAAGTACTATACTACCCCACGCTAAGTAAAAGCTTAAGCTTACTATACGAAAATATTAGAAGGACTAGTACTCTACTATAAAGAGCATACTTAAAGAACTCGAACCTAAATCTAATACTAACTCTATACCTAATATTAAATCTAAAGCTAAATAAAAAACCGTGTAAGAAACTATAGGTAACCTAAGTAAGTTTAATACCCTAGATATCTATATAATTAGAGCTACTCTACTAGCCTAACTTACTAAAAGACCTAAGTATACGATCTTTACTGTTATAATAGCCAATATTAAAAAGGCCTTAGCACTAAAGAAGTATACTAACCCTGCTACAAAGGTACTAGTAGAGTATTATTACCGCCTAGATAGATTCTTATAAAAGGAAGCTAATAAGCTACTAGAATATTAACTATATAACTATAAGATTATACTTAAAGAAGGAAAGTAGCTTATATTTAGACCCCTATATAGGATATTCTAAAATAAACTCCAAGTGCTATAAAAGTATTTAGATGAGAACCTAAGTAAAGGATTTATTAGAGTAAGCTTATTGCCTATAGCCGTATTAGTAATCTTTATTAAGAAACCTAGTAGCGGTCTACGCTTCTATATAGACTACTAAGCTCTTAACGCCGTTACCGTTAAGAACTAATATCTAATCCCGTTAATATAAGAGATGCTAAACCGACTAAATAAGGCTCGCTACTATATAAAGCTTAATATTATCTTATTTTATAAGCCTGGTACAGAGCTAGTCTATAATTAGATATAGAAAAATGCAAGTTCTATAAAACGGAAGTTCTATACCTTAAACTTCTTATTTTTTTTATAAATAGCATATAAATAGACCTAAAGAAAATCGAAGTAATTATAAACTAGTAAAAACCCAAGAACGTTAAAGACGTAAGAGCTTTTATAGGATTTGCCAATTTTTACTAGTAGTTTATTAATAACTTCTCCGCTCTAGTTTTACCCCTTATAGCTTTAATTTAAAAGGATAAAGCCTTTATCTTTAATAAGGAATAAAAAAAGGCCTTTACTTATTTAAAGGTTATATTTACTACCGCGCTTATACTTTAATACTTTAGCCTAAACTAAATAAGTATTATAGAAGCTAATTTATCTAATTATGTTACTAGAGGTATTCTATCTTAATATAATAAGGATAAAGTATTATACCCTATAGTATACTTCTTAAAACAACTAAGCCTAGCTAAGTGTAACTTTAAAATCTATAATAAAGAATTACTAATTATTATTAGATATTTTAAATAATAGTAACCTAAACTAGAAGGCGCTAGATTTCCAATTAAGGTCCTTAGCAACTATAAGAATCTATAGTACTTTATAACCACAAAATAGCTAAGTTATTATTAGGCCCGCTAGTTAGAATATCTATTACGCTTCCAATTCTTAATTATATACTACCTAGGCGTCTAAGATTAGAAGTCTAATATCCTAACCTAATACTTATAAAACGCGCCAGTATTAAAAAAAAAGCGCGCTCTTATTAAAATTAGACTCTACTTTATTCTAAACTATTTAACCCTTCTACTAAAGACCTTATAGTATACATCCTTAAAATAACCAATTAATTAAACAGATTATAATTAATAAATACCCAAATAATAAGTTTATCTAAAAGACACTTAAGCTAATTTACGATAGCGTTAGACGCTTTAAAAAGATCTCTTTATAAATATATAAAGCTTATAGAGACCGCTTATACTATTAAAACCACCTAATTATACCTAACTATAATAAACTTAAGCTTAAGCTCCTGTTAGGTAACCAAGCTACCTTACTTATATATATTGTTCCGCATAGCCGTGCCTAGTATTAAGCCAGCCACTTACTTACCTTTTATGGATTTATATAGCTAAGTAGTGCGGAGCTTATTACCTTATAGCTCCTTAAATATATATATAATTTACTAGTAGCTAGCTACCTAAGTTAAAGAAAAACTATAGAGCTACTCTAATGGAAGTACTACTAGCTAAATATATATAACTTAATATAAAGGTATATCTCTAGCTACTACGTCTGCTAATAAGCTAAAGCTTTATATAAGACATATAATAGCCTTTTAAAGCTACTACCTATTCTAAACTATAGATAGAAGAATATCTTAATTAACTTTATTATTAACCTCTTTATAAGTAAAGGCTATATAAACATTATAGCAGTTATAGATTAACTATTTAAGATAAGATACTTAATCGCCTGCCCTAATATATTAACGCCTACTATTACCTAACTAATTCTAGATTACGTATAGAAACTTTACAGACTCCCTAAAACGATTATCTCTAATAAAGATAGCTAGTTAATTTTTATATTCTAAAAGGAACTAATTACCTAACTCTACATTAAAGCACTACTATTTACTATATATTAGTGTTACGGAGTAAATATAAGCGGCGATAATATATAGTAAGGTAGATATTATTAAGCTATATATATAAACTATATAAGGAGGTTAAAACGTTACGTAAGGAGAGAAGATAAAAAATAGAAAGAAAGGGTATATATTATGGACTTAGTTACTTAGTTAATACGTATATAGAGTAAAATAGGATTTAAGTAGTAGTCCTAGCAGAACTTAGCATAATTTAGTAGAACTTAGTAGAACTTAATAGAATATAGTAAAATACGGCAGATTACCGTTAGATTGCCGTAGATTGCTATTAAATTGCCGTCTTATAGTCGGTCTTTAGTTGCTAAGTTAGTAAAAATAGGTAAATGTGTATAAGGTGTTATAGGGGTATTCTATAATAATTATCTAGAAATAAACGATTAAACGGAATATATAAACGCTATAATAGAATAGTATATTTAGATATATATATTATATCTATAGGACGACTAGATAGACTAGCTTATATTTACTAAGTTTACTATAAATAATTCTGTTTTAGAAACTATAAAGGTCTCCCTATTTCTAGCTAACTATAACTAGCATTTATAAATAGGGTTTAAACCCTTTAGTAATATTCATCGCCCCACTTATTACACCTTATAAGTTATAAAAGTAAATTAATTTATAAAAAAGATAGAAGAACTATAATAGTTTCTTACTAACGAAATAATATAGGCCTAATCCGTCTATAAAGCCGCAGTAAATAAGAAACAAACCTTAGCACCGGCCTATTAAGCTAGTAACTTCGTCTAGCTAGATATAAGAAATCTAAATATAAAATAACCTACTAAGAAGCTTAATTAGAAAAACGCTGGCCCTTATAAGGTTAAGAAGATTATTTCCTTTTACGCCTACTAATTAAAGCTCCCTAATATAGTTAAAAATCCACCCTATATTTTATACATTAGTCCTTTACCCTACTACCCCTATATTAAACGCCCTGCCTAAACAAATATAGGACCTTCCCCTACTACTTAAAGTAGATAGTAAGAACAAGTACTTTATTAAAAGAATTAATAATATTAAGTATAATAAACAAAAATGCTAATATATATACCTTATAAAATGGAGAGGCTTTACTAAGCCCTTATAGGAACCCGTTAACTTTATAGAACTTATATAAGCTATAAAAGACTTTTATAAATTTTATTTAAAACTACTATAGCCCTACTATATAGAAGCTTAAGTTTAAAGGGGGGTACTATTATGGGACACCCCTATAATACCTTATATACGTCCACCTATTTCTACTAACTTAGCAACTAGAGACTAACCATAAGACAGCAATCTAATGGTAATCTGCCGTATTTTACTATATTCTATTAAGTTCTACTAAGTTCTACTAGGACCACCACCTAAATCCTATTCTACTCTATATATATATTAATTAAGCAACTAAGTCCATAATATATACCCTTTCTTCCCGTTTTCCTACCTTCTTTCCTTATATAACGTTTTAATCTTATTATATAATTTATATATATAGTTTAATAATATCTACTTACTATATATTATTGTCGCTTATACTTACTCCGTAACAGTTAGTTAGTTTTTATTACAGTTTTACCTTACTACTATACTCTATATACTTCTCTAGGTCTAGTTATCTCTAAAATACTATAAGGCAGAAACTCTTTATCTTCTCTATCGTCTCTATATTATAGCAATATTGCAACTCTATTTTATAAGAAGTTATATATAAATAGTTAGTTAGTTTTAGTATAATTTTATTACAATTTTGCCTTACTACTAAAACTTATATACTTCTCTAGGTCTAATTATCTCTAAAATACTACGAGCTAAAAGCTCTTTATCTTCTCTATCGCCTCTATATTATAGCAATATTATAGCTCTATTTTACGAGGAGTTAGATATAGGTAGTTAGTTACTTAAGTCTATTTTATCGCAATCTTGCCTTACTGCTAAAACTTGCGTACTTCTCTACGTCTAATTATTTCTAAAATAGTACGAGCTAAAAGCCCTTTGTCTTCTCTAGCGACTCCATATTATAGCGATATTATAGCTCTATTTTACGGAGGCAGCGGTTAAAAGTGACGGACCCCCCCTACGCCACCAAAACGCCACCAAAACGCCATATTACCAGCTCTTGGCGTTCCAATTTAGGAAGGAGGCTGGAGTAGAAGCTAGATTTTGGCTCTCTACAACGAGAAGTATAGATAGATGACGTCATATTAGACACCTATTGAGGTGTTGATATATACAATATATACAGTTACTGTCCCCGCCCACCACCCCGTCGCTGTGGCCTCTTTAATGACTTGGCCTGCTGCTGCTGTAGCTCCTCGGACTCAATAAACGTCTTATTGAGGACCTCATTTAGAAGGCGACGTCGTGGATTTCATCGTGGCGCTTGAGGTGGATCTTGAGGTAGATCTTAAGGTAGATCTTGAGGTGGATCTTAAGGTAGATCTTGAGGTGGATCTTGAGGTAGATCTTGAGGTAGTTCTTAAGGTGGATCTTGAGGCGTTTCTTGAGCTTCTTATATAGCGAAAACAGTAGCTAGAGCAGCTCCAGCAGCGCTTTTTACTGCCTTCTTTGGAGCTCGCTTTCTTGGCTTAGCCTTTGCCTTTAGCTTTAGCTATAAATTCTCCTTATCTTCATCTAATATATCCTCCCAATTATTCTGCGGAATATAGTATTCTAAAGGCCCTAGGCGCCGAGGTATATCTAATGAGCCCTTACGATACTCATTGCCTCCCTTAAGCCTTATTATCTCTTCAATATGCCAAGGGATCCTCTTAATCTACCGCTAAATTTGCTACTGTTTAAGATCCTTCCAAGCCTTCTTCTATGCTCTTTTGGCAGGCACAGGAGTTATAAGGGCGCCCTTCTTAGTAGTAGCTCTCTTAAGGTAAGGCTACGCTGGCTCTATTATATTTATATTAGGCGAATAAGGGCACTAAAGGAGCCGTTAAACGTTTGAGAGGTTTATAAAAAGGTTATAATAGAGAAAGACATGCGGTAAAGCCTTATCTTCTTAAATTAGTGTACTAGGACAGTCTTCTTTATAAGCTAAAGTAAAGGGTATAAGCTTTGGCTTAAGAATAAAGGTTATATAGCGATACTAATTAATTCCTTTACTATTACCTCTTACAAGCTTGCCGTGCTTTTTATCCTATTTCCATATAGGTTTAACTCCTCTAAGGTTTTAAAGTCCTATACGTCTTATAGCTATAGCAAGCTCCCACTCTTCCTTTGCAGTAGCCTCTATCTTAGCGTTAATTTTAATAAGTTCTGTAGTAGTAATAAAGCGCTCCTTCTTTATTTTTGGGGCCCAAATATAGCAGGGACCTTTCCTATTATATATAAAAGCGCCCTAAAAATATAAACTCTAAAAAGCCCTTCTAACGTTCTCTTATTGTAGACTTAAGAAAGCATTCTTCTAGAGTCCTCTAGATGCGGTAGCCTTTAAGGTAATAGTTAAGAATAACTAATGTCTTGTTAGTCTAAATAACGTTCTTCTAATCTTCTAGCTTTTAATCCTTATAGCAAAGGCGGAATTTAAGCCTATCCTTCTTTATCTGCGCTGTAAGGTCAGGCTTGCGTATTAGCTTCGTCTTTTGCATATTTAATAAGTGGAGGATTCGCCATACTATTAAGGCTCCAATGTCGCCGGCATTAAGGGAGAGTTAGAGGGTGCTTTTCTCTTTGCTATATCGGTTATAATAAATAAAGTTAAGAACCTGTTCAATTTTGGCAGACGTATACTTTTTTAGGCGTCCTAATCGGTTTCTATCTTTAAGGTAGATATTAAGAATCCTATAGTCTTTAGTCTCGTCAAAGCCTTACTCTCTAGCTATTTTAATAAGGTTCTTAATGCGGGTTTCGCTTATGCCCGTAGCGGCTTTAATATTGGCATTTATAGCCCTAAAAATCTTCATGTAAAGGACCTAAGCCCTAATAGCAATATCGTATAAGGTACGCATAATAAACGGTAAGATATAGTATAGATTTGGTGTATTTTAGAAGCCTCTAAAGTATAGTATTAAGGGGAGAGTTGCATACGTAGCAACCCCGCTATACGCGCCAAGACTCGGTTAAATCTAAACTAGCCTAATATACGCCACATTAAGCCGCTAAAGGCTAGCGCGTGCCACCACGACTAGGGGGGGTCCGTCACTTTTAACCGCTGCCTCCGTATAAGAAGTTAGATATAGGTAGTTAGTTTTAGTTAAAATCTATAAACATTTAAATTTAAAATATAACTTACATTCTACGACGATATATCTCGCCCCATAGTATTCTTAATAGGAGGTTATAATTTATAAATATATAGATATAATTACCTAAAGAATCCATTACATTAATAAAATATATAATAATTCTTATGATTAGGACGTCGCTTAGAAATATATATAATTTAATTTTTAAAATATTTATTTCTTACTAAAGCGGGGTTAAAATTAGTGCGCTATTCTAATTGGTTTAGGAGTTAGTATATTACCGGAATACATCTTTTACAGAGCGTCTAATTTATAAGATAACCTCACCCACCCTTTAGCGAGCGCTCTGAAATTTTAAATTTAGTACGCGTATCCAATCTCGCTTAGTTGCCACTAGCTGTATATAGTAATTATAGTAAACGGCTATGGCTTGGTTGCCCTAGAGAATCGCGTTAGTTAGCTAGGAGAATTAAATTAAAGATATATACTTTCTCTTCTCCACTTTTCTACCTATACCTTTATTGTAGCCACCAAAACGTAAATAGAACGCTGTCTCTGCAATTACTAATAAAATTTAGTAATTATTATACGGGTAGAAACCTCACGATACTTAATAAAGATTATAACACTGTATACCGCCCTAGCGCATCTAGTTAAAAGTATATATTAATTTTAGAAAATAAACGGCAGAGTTTATACCTTTTAAAGTAATACGCACGGCCACTTTAACGTATTTTTACCCTTTTTAGGTATAAATCTCCGCATTTTAATTAGCGTAATTAATACGCACTTTTAACTAGATATGCTAGGGTGGTATATAAGGGGGTAATACAAATTGCTTAGACGCCCCCCTACTAGTATGGTATACAAAATAACCTAGCCCTACTATATTACTTAGGGCTCGCTTATTTTCCTCTCTATACTAATAGGGGGGGCGTCTAAGGCATTAATATTACCCCCTTATAGAGATCGAGTATACGGCTTTGCTACAATTACTATATACAGTTAGTGGCGATTTAGTAAGCCCGCGTACTATAGCGAAATAAAATTTTACTAGTGAAGCTGGTTATATAATTAAGTGTAGGACTTAAAAGACTTTAATATTTCTATAAGTAAAAAGGCAAATTAACGAAATCGCTAATTGTGTAGATTGCGCGTATAGTAATATGCACGACTAGCTTTACCCCCTCGCCCTAAGTTGCAGATTTGGTACGGGCATCTAATTTCGCCTAATTGCCACCAACTATATATAGTAATTAAAGTGAAGCCAAGTGCCTAGTTACTAGGGGCAATTAAATTAAAGCTATATATTTAAAACCTGCCTAGCTTACTAAAGTTTTAATATTAATCTAAAATCGTGTTATAAAATCGACAATTTACCTTTAATATAAATCCTCTTTTAAAACGCGTAGCGGCTTAATTAATGGGTATCTCTTTACCCTTAACAAAATTAACAAAGCCTCCTTTCGCCTTTATTGCGTACGTCTCTACCTTTATAAAGTTCTTATTAGTGTGCCCTATAATAGCCGCCAAGACGTAAATTTAATGCCGTTTGGCCAGACTTTATATCAGAGGAGCTTAGGGAAATAGAAACTAATTTAAAGGCTATAAATAAGAACGATAAGGAAGATATAGATAATTGGCTTAATTAAGGCCGTATAAGTTACTGTATTTAATACAGGATCCTACCTACTTATAGTTAAATATACTAATATCGCGATATTAAGCTATAGCCTCTTAGGTAGCTGCTTAAGCTACTTAAGCTATTCTAGCTTCTTAGGCTTCTTTATAAAATATAATTAAAGATAAAAAAGAAATAACTTTATTACCTTGCCTATATATAGAGAGTAAGATTAATAATATAGAAAGAGCTAGCGGCGGCGTGTTTATTACTTATAATTATAATATATTTATTTAATATTTAATATTTTAGCTTATATAAATACCTCTAAACCAAAGCTTATAGAATGCTATATTACAAAGATACTAAGCTAAGGAGAAGGAAAAGGGGTCGCTAGGACCAATGTAAATAAATATATAGGGTAAGCCGCTAAGGCGCTAGCTTTTAGGCAAGCTAATTATAGGTTAGTAAAATATAGCAGAATTTAGCAGGTAATGTACGATAGCGCCGTTATAATACCCCCCTCTTTAAAAAAAAGCCTACTTTTAGGCTTAGTTAGAAATAGAATAGCACTAGGCTTATAAAATATAAGATAAGGAGAAAAAAGGAATATAAGTACGTCCGGACTAAGTATAAAAGGCGATTATAAGTTAAGTAGAAGCACTAGGCTAGGAAGAGTAGCCGCTAAAAGTCTTAGTAAGGATCTAACTAATTAGATAACTTTAACTAGTAGTTAAAGTCCCTAGATATCTAAAATTCTATAGTACTAGCAGAAAACGGTAGAATATAGCAGGATTTGGCAGAATAGCTATATTAGGGCCTTAGGGCGTTCTTGTCCCTATACTCCTCCGGTAACTTATTATCTTTATTATACTAGTATTCTATCTACTTATCTAGGTACTTTAGAAGTCTAGGTATGTTAGGGTATTAGTTATAAACCCTTTTAAGCTTCTAGGGGCTACTTATAAAGTTCTATATATAGCACTAGGTTAGGTCCAGGTTATAGCCCTTTTATTAAATATAGTATTTTAATATTCCCCGTACTATCTTATAGGCTAGCATTTTATTAACTTCCTATTTATTATTACCGTTTACTTAAATTAGCAGGAGAGGCTTGTTCTTTTGTCTGGGTAATAGGTTATTTATAGCTTTTTATAACTTATCTAATAAGAAAATAGGGTGCACCCTAATTAAATCTGGGAGCTTTACCTTATATAAGTTACCTACCTTTTAAGGACCTTATACGGCCTTGCTATCTAGTAGTCCAGCTTATAGCTAGGTCGTTCGGTCTTTTAATTTCTTATTATAACTTAGACTATATCGCCAGGGGCAAAGTTAGGCTCTTAATAGTATTTATTCGCCTACTATTCTATTAATCTTTAGGCTTTTTTTAGGTTCTTATAGGCTACTATCTAAACTTCTTATTAGGCCTTGCTGTATAATAGCTTTTCTTATACAGTTTAGGGTTCTTTTAGCCTTTTTTAGTTAAAGCTTATATAGGGTAAGTATCCTATTTCTAGCTAAATTAGGATAAACCCCATAGAGTTACGAAGGCGCACTTTTTTGAAATCCGTCCATTCTCGCTAAGGCAAGGAACTTCAAAATCTCTAGGTTCTAAAAATGGCGTACCGTAGCACTACTAAGTCCGAATACTTTAAATCAAGCTTTATGCGACAGAGAAGAAGTCAAAGTATCTTTTGGTACAGTTTCGCGATTCTAAAGTTTTAGGGAGTTTTGTTATAATTTTTTAAACAGAAGGAAACAATTTCAAAACTCTCGCTTAGCGGGTGGACGGTTTTCAAAAAAGTGCGCCTTCGTATAGGGCAGGGTTGCTTAGGCGTAGTTTATTAAGGGTAGCAGTTTAGACCAGTTATCTTAGAAGTGGTTAATAAAGGGCCTAAGCCTTTTATTACGGAAGTAGGCACGAGCTGGAATACAATATACTAAACGGGGTAGTAATTAAAGAAGGCTACGTACGCGTAACTATACGTGGTTAATATAAAGACATTTAGATGTAAAAATAGAATAGGTTAGGTATGGGTATAAATAGGTTTTATAGGGGAATGTGTGTAGGTGTCTTGGGCAGGCCTATAGAGGATAGGCCGGATAGGCCTCTTAGATAATAGACCTATCAGCTAATTATCTCCAGATAGTCTTAACAAAATCCCTTTAATACGCTTACACTTATAATACACCCCCTAATATTAAATAAAAAAAATTCTATTTATATAGATTAATAGAGCTTATAAAGCGCTTTAAAATAGTACCACTTTTATCTAAATATCCTATAGATAAGTAATATTATATAGATATAAAGCTTATAAGAGCTCTGCGGAATAAGGCTTAGGGGAGCCTTATACAGAGTTCTACTAAAGCTTAGTAAAAGCTCTATACAAAGCTCTATACAAAGCTCTACACGAAGCTCCATACAAAGCTCTATAAACGCTCTACATAAAGCTCTACAAAATCTCTGCATAAAGCTCTGCAAAAGCTCTCCATAAAGCTCTACTTAAAGCCCTATTTAGATCTCTAAAGCTCTACTAATACGTAGCACTAATATACTATAACACACTATATATATAGCTTTATATAAACCCTCTATAAGTAGAGCCTCTATATATAAAGCCTAGTACTAGCTATATTTATAGCGTTATATATTTTTTAATTAAATATTATTATATTATATAGAGGCTCTGCGTATAAAAGCTTTATATAAGGCTTTATACAAGGATCTGTATAAATCTTTATATATGGAGGTTTTATACAAAGCTTTATATATAGAGGCTCTATATAAAGCTCCGCACAAAGCTCTACACGAAGCTCTATATAAAGCTCTACATAAAGCTTTTATATAGAGCCTCCGTAGTAGACCTATTATACGTAAAACTATTATACACAAAGCCGTTATGCAGAGCCTCCGTATACCGTATTTCCTTAACTAATGCACGGTCTCACCTAACGCACGATTTTCGGATATTAACACCTACTACTTTTAAAGTTGTAGAGCTCTATATAAATCGTATATATATACAATTTTATAGTATAACTATCAGCTCAAGCAGAGCTATTAATTAATTACATACGAAACCACTTAGGGAGGTTAATTGCTCTACTGCGCCGACTTCGAGCAGGTGTAGGAGCAGCGGCCTCTATAACCAATTCGTCCTTACTAGTATTGCCCTTATTATACTCATTACTAGTAATTAGTGTAGAAGCTTTCTGCTTGCCTTTCTTAGCTAATTAGAGGTCCTTTTTAAGTTGCGTAGCTGCTTACTAGGTATATTTTACCTCCTCTTATTTAACTACTTTTTTACATTATTTCTAAAGTTAAATTTCCTTTACAACCTACCTTATACGTTTCCTTTCCTCTAACATATAAGCTTTCTCCTGCTTCTTAGCCTCCTTAAGCTTAGTTACCTCGTCTTTTTAGAGTTACTTAGCCTTCTTATTAGCCTCCCCCCATACTTAACGCGCTCGGGCCTCCTTTACTTTAGATAGCAACCAGAAGACAGCACTACCGTTATACTAAGGAGGTGCTTTAAGTGGGAGAACTTTACTACGCTTCCGGCGCTTCTTCTTATTTAGTAAAAACTCCCTAAGGTTCTCATTTTGTGTTAAAGGAGATTATTACGCACTAAGATCGTATAGATTGTTTAACTAAGTAATTAAGCGTCCTTTTAATATATATCTTCTACTACCCTATATAGAAGCTTCTTAATCTTTCTCCAGTCTAAAGCGCTCAATACTAAAGTAGTACTATCACTTAAGGATAGCCGTTTAGTATCTTTAACCTTAAATCGGTTAAGGACTGCCTCTAGATTAAAAGGTAATAATTTATACGTCTTAAAGCTCTTAAGTATAGTTTTCTCCATAAATGAGGCTAGCTAGGCCTTGTTAAACATACGGTAAAAGTCTCTTTTTGTAATTAATGATAGACCTTAGCATCGGTATATAAAGTCGGCCAATTTAGCTAAGTAAGCTATTAAGAGAGGTTTAAACATATAGATATCTAGAGGCTGTAAAGTATAGGTTAAATAAGGTGAATATATAGCCAATAGTATTTCATAGTTATCGCAGTACTTAATAAACTCTATAGTAACGTGCGATCTATACCTATTAAGGATTAATAGTCGATAGGATCGTTATAGTACTTTTGCCTTTGTTTCTTAATTAAATACCTACTTAAGCCATGCCATACTAAGCTTATTATTCGTCCACCCACTAAAAGATAAGGTAAAAAAGGCCTTGTGTTTATTAGGATTAAAGTCCTATAACTATAAGTCTTATATATTGCCGGAAATGGCCTAATAAATTAGTGTAGGAGTAAGAGAACTGCCGTCGGCGCAAATAGAGGCAATTATAGTTATCTACTCGCAATTGCCGTCCTAGATTATTTATTTAATACCTCCTTCTTTATATTAACGCCGGGAGAAGATCCTCTTTATCTTTAACAGTATACTAATTAAGAAGCCTTTCTTATCTATATTATATATATTCCATAGCTTAATATTATACTACTTAATTTTACTACATAGGAGCTTAAAATATAGTGCGTACTTAAAGGCAGAGTCGGCATTTTTACGGCTAGTATCTATACCGGATGTCCATTGAGATATAAAGTTAATATTGTGCCTTTTAATAAACTAATTAACCTATAATTTGCCTACTTCTTTCCTAGCTATTTCTAACGCGAAATTGCGTACCATTTGCTTCGTTAGCGGTAGTCCTTTTGCAGTAAGCCCATTAATATAGATTATCAACTCCTTCTCTTATATTAGGGTGAGTAGTCGCTCATTTTCAGTTTTCGCAGCATAGGTGCCCTAAATGCCGCGGTGCCGTCGCGACAGTGTAGATCGCTTACAACCATACTTTTGGCAACCTGAGTATAATTAGGAGATTCTCCAGGCTTTAGCGAGTTCAATAACTCTAGGGCGGTCTTAAGGGGGTCCATATTGGTGGAGTTATTAATTATTAGAGGTTAAAGAAATTCTGTTCAAGTGTGCGTTAGGTAAGACCGTGCGTTAGCCAAGGAAATACAGTACAGAGCTTCGTGCAAAGCTTTGCGCAGAGCTTTGTGTAAAGCTTCGTATAGAGCCTCCGCAGAGTGAATTTCACTAGTACTAGCTATATTTATAGCGTCGTACGATAGAAATAAAAGATAGTTAAAATTCTACGGATGCTAAGCCTCATCTAGATATATCCGGATATTATTTAATATCCAAGCTATCCTTAGATAGGATTATTATCCGCCCCACCGGATAGGATAATTTATCCTCCGTAGGTCTGGTCTTAGGACAAACGTAAGTACGGGTTAAGAATGTTAAAATACGCAGGAACGTGAGAACGTGTAAGTCCCATAACACCTCTAGTCTAGGTACTAATTTATAATCTCTGTCTAACCGTTTATTTGGGGGTGGTAAGCTATAAAAAGCTTTAGCTTAATACCTAGGATTTGGGTAAACTTATTCTAAAAGGCTAATATAAACTATAGCCCTTAATTAGACATAATAGTATTTAGTAGTCTGTAAATTTAGTAGATATAGTGGATATATAGCCAGGCTGCCTCTTTAGCATTAATGTTCTTATAATAGGGAATTAAGAATAGGCGTTTGCTAAAGCGGTTAACTATAACTATAACTATATTATATCCGTTACGGTCTATAGGTAGTTTATAAAAGTCTATAAAGATATACTATTAAGGGCGCTCTAGTATTAGGAGTGGCTTAAGTAGTCCTAGGGTTTTATCTCGTAGAGTTATAGCTCTCTAGCAGTTCTCGCAGTTCTATATATATTAATTAATATCTATAACTATTCTTAGCTAGTAGTAGTGGCAGTTAATAATTTTATAGATCTTATTCTTACTAGGGTGTACTATAGAGACTTAGCTATAAGCTTCTCGGATTAGTTCCGTCCGTAGATTATTAATATTAGGGATTATAAGCCGCTCTTAGTATAGGAGCAATCCTTCCTCTATTTTAGAATTAGGGTTTTCTTTTATAGCTTAATTACGGAGGGCCCTTAAGGCGTTAGCCATGCGGTTTGCAGTTAGGAGGCGGTTAATTAGCCCTATTAGTTTATTTAAGGACTCCTTTATTAGTGCTAGCTTGTTTTACTAGGAGTCTAGCTCCTTAAGGATCTATAGGTTAAGCTATTCTAAATAAAGGAGGGTGCGTATCCAATATTAGGTCTTTAGCTTATTCTAGGGTCCTATATCTTATTCTCTTTAGGTTAAGATATTAGCCTTAAAGTTTTACTTACTAGAACGATATATAATCGTAAAGGAGAATTAGGAGAGTATTTTAGCTTACTAGGCCTATTATTTAGTAAGCTGCTTTATAGTTATAAAGTACTCTAGGGCTTTATAATCTAGGAGTTTATACCTTTAAGCTCTACGCGCTATTAGGAAAGTAATTAAATAATAGCTAGCATTTCTTTATTATATACTTTATAGTTATACTTAGCTAGGTCTATTATTTTTAAGAAGAAGGCGATAAGGTACTATTTACTATTTAGATATAACTATAATAGAATTCCCGCTACGACCCTATTAGAAGCGTCCGTTTTTAGCATTAATTTAAGGTCTAGGTTATAGTAATAAAGGATTAGGGAAGAGATAAGCTAATCCTTTATCTCTTTAAAGGCTTTTATATAGTTATTGTTAAAGACAAAAGGTGTATTCTTCCTAGTTAGTTATATAAGAGGTTTTACTATAATTCCATAGTTATAAATAAACTAGTAGTAGAAGTTATAAAAGCTAAGAAAGGATTAGATCCCTTTTACTATATAAAGGGGCTTCTAGTTACGGATTGCCTTTACCTTCTTAGGGTCGACCTTAATTTCTTTTATAGTTATAATAAACCTAAGGTATTTTATACGTTTTATCCTAAACTTATATTTCTTAATATTAACTTATAAGTCTGCGTTCCGTAGTCTTTTTAAACACTTCTTAATATAAACATAATACTTAAGTTTATTATCTAAGTATATAAAAATATCATCTAGGTATACCGTGTAGATTTCATTAAGGTAATTAAAGAAAACGTTATTTATATACCTTTAGTACATAGCCAGTCCATTTATTAGTCTAAAAGGAAGAACTTTATATTTATAGGAACTATAGTTTTTTTTATTTTTTATATCTATTGTATTATACTACGTACAATACTACGCATGCAGCCTTAGGCTATGGCGCTATAGTTCTATATATATAAATCCTTTCTAGGCAGCTTAATATGTACTAGTAGCTATGTCCTAGTAGTTTATAAACCCCTAAATTAGGAGTTTATAGTTTCCTAGTAAAATACTAANATACTANAACTACTAGNGAATGAGAAAATNGTAAGAAAAACTATAAGAAATCCTAACCCCTGTCCCTGTCCTTTTGCAATTTATTTCTNTCCTTTTNCTCTCTAATATCTTTTTAAGAGCCTAGTAGGAGTTGCCTCCTTCTAGAATCCTATCTGTTTTATTCTTCTATAGAATCTTCTTCGCGTACTAGTTTAGCAGCTTTAAGGGTCTTACAGTCTTTACTATTAGCAAAGTGTTTTTCTTTACAATTAATATAAAGAGGGATAGTATGCTAGTAAGGCTTGCCTATTATTATACTGATAGAACAGGAATAGTCTTTAGATAAATGTACAGCTGTATAGTATCTGTAGGCCCTAGTAGAGCACCTATCTCCTAGATGGCCAAATTTTTGGCAGCTCGTATACTGCGTAGTAAGAGAGACTTCGAGGTATTTTACTACCTTAGTAGCTGTACCTGCAATTGATATCTCTTTTTGCTTAAGAATTTCTTATCTTTTTTTTTTATTCTCTATAGTAAAAACTATAAAGCTAAATCTGGTCTATAGATTGTGTCTTTTTACACTAAATAAGATCCATTTAGGTAGTCCTTATATCCTTATAGGATTAAAGGTCTCAATTTCTTCTTTTAGAAGCTTAGAGCCTCCTTCTCCTAGGAAAGGTAGGGTAGGAACCCCGTGGGCTATAATTTAAACCCATAGTTCTAGTTTTTATTCTCTTTAAAAGGTAAAGCAGTTATGCCAGATTTCCTTATATTTAACTAGGAAATCCGCATTATACTCTTCCGTAGTCGTAAGGAGAATATTTTATTTTCCTTTAGTTCTAGCTATAGATGCTAAAACAGGTTTTTCTACTTGCAGTTTTAATGCAAATAGTTAATTAACTTTGTTACGTATAGAGAAGGTATCTAAAGGTTGGTCCTTTTCGTCTGTAATTAGGACTAGCTTTTTTTTATAGCTGCTTTTTCTTACTTCTAGTAGAAGTAGAAGGAGTAGGAAATGGTAGTGACGAGGAGGGTAGAGAGGACGAAGTAGAGAGGTCCTTCTTTAGCCTCTCTGCGTAGGTTTTTTAGTAGGGGCTACCTCCTTACGGAGAGCTCTTACTTCTTCGACTAGTCCTTTTAGGACATCTTTTGTCTCTTCTTTTCCTTTTATAAAGGGGTTTTCTCCTGCTAGAATACTACGTGTATAGTTATCTAGCTGTTTAACTTATTCCTTTTTATCTTCTTCTTTTTTATCTTCTTCTTCTTCCAGCCCTTTATAGGCCTGGGTTAGGCTATCTAGAGCCTTTTATAGGTGTTGTTCTGGAGAAAGGGGAGAGAAAGATATACTAGGTATACCAGCCGTAAAAGTCATTAGTTTAGTTGTCTTTTTTGCGTGTTTTTGGTTTTCTTTTTCAGTAAAAGACTAAGAATGTCCTCTTTTTTCTCCTATCCCAAATAGGCCAGGAGAAGGAAAAGGGCCAGAAAAAGTGAATGTAGATATAGACTCATTATCACTTATTTCTATAGGAGGTTTCTTTTTAGGCCTACCGGGCCTTAGCATTTTTGTGTCTTATAGGGGGGTTTTTCCTAGTTTTTACTATCCTTATACCCTTTTCTCCTTACTAATCCTACTAGAAGATTTCTGGGGAGATTAGGCTAAGAGGTAGTAGAGAAACTAGCCCCTATTTTATAGTTTTGGTATTAGTAGTAGTGGTAGTAGTTTTAGTATTCCTGTCCGTGCCTCGCTTATAAGCTAGGGCCACCCTTAGAGAAATTTTTCTGTTGGGAAAAGGGGGTAAAACGACAAATAAATCCACCTCTAGCTCGCTAGGCAGTAGGAATTAGGTCTTGAAAGTTAGAAAATCGATTGTTTTTGATAGTAAGATGGGTATGCGTAAGTTTTAGAATGTGGCGCTACCTTTTGGTAAGGTTGCATATGTGGTTGTAAGAACTATAATAAGTACGGAATATTATTAAATCTTTAGATATAGGGTCTATCCTAATTTAGTAGAAAGCTTAGCGGATATTAAGTTTAGTAAAGATATTTGCCCAGCTTAGATATATAAGGGTTTTATTAATTAAAGGAATAGGATACTAATCCTTTTAGGTAATAGCGTTTAGTTTCTAATAGTCGATATAACAATAAAGGCCTTTACTAGGCTTTTTTATAAATAGAATAGGGGAAGTAAAAGGGGCTTAACTTAGCTTAATAAACCCTTTATCCGGGTTATTAATTAAGTACTACTTTATTACTTTTAGCTTATCTATTAATTATTAGTAAAGGGGGCTATAGCTTAGCGAGTTATTAGCTTCTAATTAAATCTTATAATTATATATCTGGTAAGGTGGTAACTTATTTAAAGCCGCTTTTAAAAATATATCCTTATAGTTTATATAAATAGTAGAGAGGAGGTATTTAACTAGTTTCTCGTCGGTTTCATTAGCTAGCTCTTCCTCCCTATTATTAATAATTTGGTTAATCTTATATAAGCTTATTATAAAAACCTTATTATCCTTCTAGTATATATTAAAGTAAAATACTATAGCGCTAATTACGGTAATGTCTACTATAGGGGGGTTATATACTAATAGGGGCGTATATAACCTTAGGGGCTTCTAAGGTACTAGCATTATTATTGTGGGAGGGTACGACCTCTCTTAGACAGGAAGTTACGGTGTGGTTAGTTAGTCGGTTAGTCATAGTTAGCCAGTAAAAAAGCAATCAGTAAGAAGGAAAGAAAAGAGTATATTAAAGGAAAACTGTCGGTCTGTTTATCCTAGGTAAGTTATTAAAGACTCTAGGGCTTTAGACCGATCTATATAACTTATAAAAGGCCTAAACTTGCCTAAAGTTATACCTAATCTAGATATTAAATCTAGGGGGCCAAATTACACTACTATATACCTCCCCTACCTAAGTTGTTGTCCCCTAACGACCTCCAAAACTCCTTACTCCTTATACTTCCCTATTTTTAAAATAAAGGCGTAGTAGGTAACCGTATACGCTCCTTACTCTTACTATAAACCTAAGATAGTAAATAAGGGGACTCTATTCTGGTTAAATAAGACCACTCTTATCTGCCTATTTAAGTAGCACAAGAGGTATTAGACTAATGGCTTTTAGATAATATAGCTTTTTCGCGTCTTTCTATCTGCTTAATTCTATACCACAACTCTTTAGGTAACTCTATATAACTCTAGCCTTCCGCAATAATAGGGGGTACCTTACTTAGGTCTACCGTAATAGTTAAAGGATTAATTTTATTATTAATATAGTAGAAGTAAAAGTAGCTATTAAAGCGCTCTATTTTAGTTGCGCGTATAAGATAGAACACATCCCCACAGCCCTTAATAGCCCGAAGACGGTAGGAATGCATCCATTTCCTAACTTCATTCTTATTGCCATTAAGAAGGAGGTTATAATCTCGAATTACCGCTAGAGAATCCCATTGTCGTCTACCTAGAAAGGCGTTAGATAAGGCGCTGGCAGCTATAAGCTTAACTATAGCAGGGAAGTAGTATAGGATTGCGCCGTAAAGATTAGTATGTCTGGATAATATACGGGGCGGCGCTTTTAAGTCTTAGTAAGCCTCTACTAGCTCTACCTAGGTTCCTCCTTTTATAACCTTAAGGTTATTATAATCGTCCTAAATACCAACAAACTATAGTAGTATTATTTATTAAGTTCTAGTTAAAGTTCCTTTTACTCTATAAGGAAGGTAAGGTATAGTTATACACATATCTCCTTTTTCGCATAGCTAAGCTACTTAGTTAGTTACATATTTCTTTACGTCCTTAGCGGTCCAGTTATAGTCTAAAATTTTATACATAAATCTATTACCCTTAGTCAATCCTTACGCTTTAAGATTTGCTTACTATAATTTTAAGTATAATATATACCGGATAGGATAATTATACAGTTGTTCTTAGTCTTATTATTTAGAGAAACGCTCCCTTAAATTATATCGGCACTATGTCTACTTTTTAAAAGCGAGGGAATATTAATATTAATATGGCGGAAAGCTATAGAGTCTCCTTTAACCGCGAATTTTATATAATAAGGGTAGGAAATAAGTCGCCACTAGCTGTTAGACCTAAGAGCGCAATAAAAACAATAATACTAAAGATCTTGTCTTACTAGCTATTGGTAGAGACTGTAAACTATTATTCTTAACTAGCTATAATTTGGCCACCTATTAATCAGACGCTAATAATGGCAGTATATATATATTTCCTTATTAATTATTACCAAGATGCTAGAATCTTACTACTATCTAAATAGATTTAAAATCACAGATCCTTTTTACTGCTATACTTTTTAGTCTTCTAGTAACATTATCTAATTAAGTAAAGCCTCTCTATTATAGGAAAACCTTAGCGCTAAGTTATAAATAAATTTATATAGTTTTAAGAAATTGGACGGAACTAGAGGTTTATAAGTCTTTCTAAACTAAGAGTATATAGTAGGATTAATCTTTATAGTACTAAGGTAGTTATAAGCGTAATATATTAAACAGAGTCTGTAATATAGTGCGGTATAGTTTAGACCCTTTATCGCCAAACCTATATATCCTCCTATTACTTAAGTATATATCTAGTAGACCTTATATATCTTTAGATTAAAACTAGCCGCCCTATACTAGCTACGTAAGAGCTTTATAATCTCTATTAGTTTAATTTTAGTAATTTGGTTTAGGGACGCCTTAAAATACGCCGGTATATTATCCTTATAGTTATATCCTCGTTTTATACAGAGTACCGCTATAGTACCTATAGCCTCCTTAATATACTCCACATTATCTCCTAGCTTTATAATATTCTTATTAAATATTAATTCTACCCCTAACCCTCCTACTTTTAGGTAAGCAATTATTAGCCCTTTTTTTAGATTCCTTCTTAATAAAGATACTAGCAGCCGCGGGGGCGAGCTAATAGGCGTTCTAGCTACGAAAATACTCTTATTTATAGATAATAAAGGCGAGTTAACTAATATAGGTAATCCTTATTAGGACGGGCTTAGCATAATATTACCGCCTCCCCCCTAAATAGGTGTTAATGGCTAAAAAGCTACGGAATTTATTACGTTAGAAGTATATTATAAATATATTCGCAGTATAAAAGCTAAGCTCTCTCCCACTTATATAATCCTAATATTAATAACTTCTAGTCCCACGGTAGCCAGTCTCCTACTTTTTAATAGTAGGTCCTTATTTAGAATAAGGAAGCCAGTTAAGTATCTTCCTAAACTATACTTATTTACCACCTAGTCTAATATTGCTCTTCCTAACTTTATAAACGCGAGCGCGAAATTAGCTAGTTATAATTAAGTAGTAGTTTTAACGCCGCATCCTAGATAATCAAGCCTCTTAATTAGAGCTTTATTAACTCTTACTATAACCTTAGAAAGTAGGTAAACTATAAGCTTTTAGACGGCGGATAGGAAGTTATAGGAGATTGCGTATTTAAGCGGCCCGCTAAGAATATCTTATCCCTAGGCCTTTTAGATAGTCTCTCTAGCTTTATTACACCGGTTTCTTTAATCTTTAGCCATTCTACTAATATTAGAGATATCCCTAAAGACTAATATAAACGCGTCTTTTCCTAGAAATACTTATAGTCTATTATTATAGTTAATAAAATTAACTACTACACTAGCAGTATCTGTGTAGTTTTTTTATAAGAGCAAAATCTTGTTATAGATTTAGATAAGTACTACCCAGCGCTAATTAACCGCGAAGCCTCTAACCTCTATAAGGACGTTACTAATCTATCGCTTAGCTCCTTTATATAGTACCAGCGGTTTACTAAATAAAGATATAATAAGTATACTATTATTAATTCTACTTAGTTTATACTTTAACTAATCGCGGCTATCTTTAGGGTTTATTAAGGGCGAAAAGGTAAAGTTTTAAATAGGGTTTCCTAATCTAAATAGTCTACTAAATTTAGGTAGCGGTATAGAGTTCTATTAGCTCTAATTATTAAATAAACTAATTATAATTTTCTATACCCGGTATAGAAAATCGCTATTAGCTTAGTAAAGGCAGTAAGCGGAACTAATATCTTTACAGTAAACAATACTAGATAGTTATACGTAAATATTCTTCTGCCCTTACCTTACTGTCAATACGCATTAGATTTCTATAATTAAAAAAGCAAATAAAAAAGCGTAATAGAAAGAGCTTTAGGAAATACGGCAAATAAACGGATGGATTACACAGCTGTTATCTATACCCCCTTCCCCACCTTAGAACTTAACTGTCCTCTAGTTAAATATCTCGTACTTAGTTTTGTTAAACAATCTTTCTAAAACACGCACTTCTTAAACTACGCGGCTGTAAGGCACATTGCTAGGGTACACAGTAGGGAGTAGGCAAGCCGAGTATAAGTCACATAGGGAGTTAATAGAAGAGGACGATATAGTAATAAGGGTAGGTAATAGCCTAGGTATAGAGAGAGATAAACCAATAAGGAGGGAAGGGCTGTAAGCCCAAGGTGCTTATAAGGAGGTGCTAAGGGCTAGCCGAAGGCTAGCCTTGGCGACCCCTAAGAGCCCCTAGGCAATCCAGCCGAGTAAGGGCCAAAATAACCCTTACAGCGGCGTTGCGATACTAGTGGATTTTATATATCTTCCTTAGGCTCTAGCTTTGCCGTTATTTCTTATAACATAGTTCCGCCTAATTAGTTAAGCCGGTCCTCTTAGCGGACTTTAAATATCTGTTATTAATAAAACTTCTTTAATCTATTCCCTAGAGTTTAATTGCGGAATAGCGTACTATTAAGATCCTTAATTAAGTACTATCCTTTATAAGGATAACTCTTATATACGCGGAACAGGCCTAGCCATTTTAGATCTAACTTATAACTACTAGAATAATCTTACTTAAGCTGTGTATTATAGAGCATAACTATATCTCTAACCTTAAATCCGTTCTAGCAAATGCGATAGGTGTTGTTAAAATACTCCTTATTTGGTACCCTTAGTCGTCTTATACGCGCTACAGCCTCTCGCATATCCGCGTCTCTTCGGTTAAACTATTTTACGTAAAGTGCTAGCAGCTCTATAGTGGTCTAGACCGTTTACTAAGGCAATATTTACTAGGTAGGTATATAAAAAGGATATACTTATACCCGTATATAACTCTTACTAGCGTTATTCCTATAGACCGCTTAATAGTTATTCTATTAGCCTATAAAACGGCATAAAGATTATCTAGCTATAAGCCATCTATCTTCGCCAAAGCATCTATTATAGGTTTATAACCTTACTTTATAACGCCTTACCCCTATAGGTAATATATAGAAGCTATAACCCTTTTTATATTATAGAGCTCTATAAGTGCAGCGGTAATATTAGTATTCTTTCCTCTACCGTCTATAGAGAGCTGTTTAAATACTCCCTATTAACAGATAACGTCTTTATAGAGAAACTTCGCTATACTTTTTATATTTTTATTTTTAAGGGCCTAAGCTTCCACCTATCCAGATATATATTCTTAAGCAATAGCTAGGTATTAGAATTTAAGACGGTTTAGCGGTATAAATATAATATCTACTATTACTTATTGCCACAAGGTAGACTCCTACGTAGGGTATATTACTTCTTTTTTCTATCCTAACTATCGCTCCTAGCACTATAGGCACGACTTAATATGCTATAATATCTAATCCTATAACCCTAGCCACCAATATTAATTTAAGACCCTCTAATATATTCCCTCCTATTTATAATATCCACTTTAATTATAAAGGCTTTTAATAATCTCCCGCTAAGCATCCTTATTATTAACTACTCTTTATATTAGCATATTTTTTTTAACTATTAGTAGAAAAGCTATTAATTACACACTAGGAACTTTAGCGTATATTATTTAAACCTTTTAAACTCCTTAATATTTATCTCCTTTAGGCGTTATAAGGATACTAGCTATTTCGCTATCTTCTAAGATTTCTTTAAATATAAGTCTTCTAATAGCAGATCCGCTTCCATTTTAAGAGGGATAGCTATATATTTTAAGGCACTCAGCTTATAGTTAATAAACTCTTTAATATCTTTAGTCGGCTTATTAGGCCGTTTACTATTAGGCGGTTATCGCAAAAGTCTATTAGCTAGGCTATCCTTCTTCCCTAGGATATGTCTAATATTAAAGTCCTATAGTTAGATCTATGCTAGCCATCTTATTATTAAGGCTCTAGGTAAATTAGTGGCAGTATAATTTAGCTATATAACTAAGGTATTTACGTCTATCTCTACTGTAAATTAAACGCCGTATAAGTATATATAACACTTCTTTAACGCGTATAGCAACGCCCAATATTTAAGCTTTTCTAAGTTATATTTCTATTCCGCTTAAGACAAGATACCGCTTTTATATTAACACGGGTAATAATAACTTTATACATTTAGTTATATAAAGCTATACCCCTATCTATTCTTATATCCATTAATAGTAAAAATAATTAGTCTAGCCCCCTTACTATAATCTAGCTAAACTAATACGAGTATAGTAGTAATTATATACTTTAAAGTCCTTATAGCGGTTATTTACTCTATACCCCATATAAACGGAACATTTACTTATAGTAGTTAGAAGATTAGCTCTGCCATAATTACAAAGTCTTTTACTTATATTTAATAATATATAATAACTCCTAGGAACGCTTAAGCCGATATAACGTCTTTACAGTCTTTTTAGTAAATAATCTTTGCGACCTTTAACTCTTCTAGATATTATCCCTTTCTATTATAGCGGTAACTAACCATTATAATCTTATCTTTACAGAAATAAGACTTTGCGCCTAAAATTATACACCTAGCTTACTCTAAGTCTATAAGCACTCCGTCTAGCCATATAATATATTCTAAAATATATCTACAAACACCTAGAAGGCTCTCCTCCCCATTATACACTATCTATAGGCCTTTTACTATAATATTATCTAGAAATAGTAGGGTATAGTATAGGATATATTATTTTAAGATCTTTATAATCGTCCGTATAAACTATACTATAGAATTTATACCTTTTATAGGTACTATTATTTATTATAGAAGTCCTAGAGGTATTATAAAAGCCGTTAGGTTCCTACTTTCTATATCTAGCTCTAATTAGTTATAGCTAGAGAAAAAGTCCACTAGAGATATAACCTTACACCCCGTAAATTCCTTAGAAAACTTATTAGTATATAGCGGCAGATTTGCATCTCTAATAGTTACTTAGTTAATATTTATTACTATATTAATTAGTTAGTACTTTTTATATTCCTTCTTACTTATAAGAAACTATAGGTTTCTATATAGGCTTTTACAATATTCCAGAATCCCTTAAGCTAATCGTTCTCGTAATATATTTATTACTTCTCCTTATAGGGCCCTTAGTACAGGAAAGTTTAGTACTTACTATACCTTATACGGCACGATCTTAATCTTTAGTAGTAGAGTTATATCCCTACTAACACGACCTATCTTAGAGAACTCATGTACTAGAGCCTTTTCTTAGTTAAATAATATAGCCTTAATGATCTCTCTTTCTCTTAGCTAAATATCTCCTATAATTATGCGCTCTAGTTATTCTAGCTTTAATTACGCTCTATAGGCTAGCTTAGTATATTACGGCTTAAGAAAATTATATGTAGACTAAGAGGTAATCCTTAAATAGACGCCTTCTATTAATATAAAGCCACCTCTCGCCATTCTACTATGCCCCCTATAACTATTCTATCTAGTGCTAATAAATTAACTAGGTGGACTTTATCTGCCTTTCATTTATATACAGTTGCTATATTTATAGCGTTAAGTTAGACCTTACTTTACTAGCTTTCTATTTACATTATAAATAGATTTATTATCTTTAATATTTAATATATTAGGGACTTAGCTTTTACTTTAAATACTAGCTTCCAATTCTTCCTTAAGTATTTCTTTAGGACTTCCTTTAACGTTTTACTATTAAGCTCTCTCTATCTAATATTACGTTCCTCTCTCTGCTAATAGCTCTATCCCGTAGATATCTAAAACGGTATATATCTGTATTAAAGCCGCACCTTATTTCCCTCCTCTTTATTCTTAATATCCTTTTTATTCTAATACGCCGGGTTATAAGTAACCCCGGATATAATCCTAGCGGTTATACTAGCTATATATTTCCTAAACTATTTTCTATACTAATACCTTTATCTAGTTTAAACAATATTATATTTTTATAGGATGTTAAAAACCTTATTTTAACCTACTATCTTTTAATTAAATAATATAAGATACCTAACCTATTATGGTTTGTTTTATTATCAGTCTAGCCCTTACTAACTATAGTTTACTAAGTATTACCTTATATAACATTTCCCCTATAGTAATAAATGTTATAAATATTAAGACGTTACCTATTACTATAGGGACCGTATATACTAATCCAATAAACTTAGACTAAGTCCTATTAATAAATATTAGACGTATACCTTATAGTTATAGAGGTAGACTTAATATTGACAAACCGTATTATAGAGCCACGCTTTCTTTAATAAGGTTAAGTTCCACTTTAGAGTTAATTAAGCATTTAGCCCTTCTGTCCCCTATTTACGCTTCTACCTTTAGGCGTTATTTTTAAAACCGGATAAATCCTACTTCCCGTTTAATCTAGTCCACTTTAGCAGTTATTAAGCCGGCTTAATTAGCACAGAACGTTAGGTATGCCAACGATATAGATGCCTTAACGTCCTCTTACTTCTATTAGTAAGGCTCTATAAAAGGTAGTAGGAGAGTCTTAAAGAATAACCTTATAACTTTAGGCATATATACAAGGCAGTCTCTAATAGTAACCTTAATAGTTTTTAACAAAATCCCATCTACTATTACGGTTGGGCTTAGGATGTTTCTTTTTAGGATATTTATTATCCTAACTAGCTTCGGCCGTAGTGCCTTAGCTATTATTATTATATCCGCTATTTACTCTATCTATCTTAACTATTTAGTATAGTTTGTTTTATTAACCTTATTACTATTTAACGGTGGTTAAGGAGCCTACTACTAGGACTGTAGTGCGATTTAGATATATCCTCCTGGTTATACATTTTAAACTACTACCAGTCGCTAACCAAATGGTTTTAGAGGTAGTTTCGTTACCCTTACCTCCCCTTATAGCCTTCTAAGATTATATAACTATAGCATAGGCTATAACTAGGTTACAGCTCCGACCGAATTAACGTATATTAACTCCACTTAGTATATATCTTCCTAGGACTCGCTAAGTTCCTCCTTACTTTTAGCATTACTATCTTTTATAAGCTCCACTAAAGCTGCCTTTAGTAGGATACCTATTACTAGAGCATTAGAATCAATATTCGCGTTTTACCTTAGTTAGTCTTTAAGGAACTAAATCTAATTATCGCTTGGTAAGTACGGAATAGTATTTCCTAGGCGCTTACGTATTCTAGCGTAAATTCGGTTATTCTTATTTATATATATAAAAAACCATAACAAACCAATTTTTGGAGCTGTAAACATTAATTAATAAAACGGTAGAAACCCCCACATCTATAATACGTCTAAGCTTATACCTAGTATACACTAAAGTTTCCTAGCCCTCTATACCTTCCTAAACCCAGCTTATATTTATTTTATAGCGCTCCCTTATAAGGCTGCTGCGGTCTATTATTACTTAGTGCCAGTTATAGGCCTATTTATTCTTAACGTATTAACGCCCTATTTAGGAGCTGTATATACTATATTAAATCTTAGTAAATCCTATTTAGAAACGGTATTAAAAATATAACGCCCGCTAATTTAACCGTCTTAAGATTAAGTTTCCGGAGCTAATTAGTGAGTTTCTCTAGTTTAGGATCTGTTTCTTCAGTTATTTAATAGGTACTTATTAACTTACTTAGCTAAGAGACTACAGGCAGTTAAAGGGTAGTATCCCTTTAGTTAATTATAGCTAGTTACTAATTACGAAATTGTCCAACTAGCTAATAAAGGCTTTAATTCTTAGGATTTATTATTAATAACTAATTTGCGCCTTTATACAAATTAAGCCTATCCTCTATAGCTCTCCTTATTAGATAGAAGTTAAAAAAACTCTTATCTATCCGGGTTAGCTCCTGTTTTAGTTATAGTATATCTTTAATATTTAAATAGGAGTCCCCTTACGAACCAATACCCTTATTTACGGTTTTCTAAATTACTAGCCCTAGTAACCTTTTAGGAGATTAATATAAACTGCCTATAGTATTTACGTATACTACTAGGTGGATTATTTCTATACTATAGTATATAAGCTTTTAAGAATTCTACCGTTTTAACTTATTAAAAGTAGTTACTTCCTTAGTAGTTTGTTTTAAGCTTCCTTGCAAGTTTTATCTAGTTACTAATTATAAACTTTAGTAGGCTTTAGATCCATATCCCTATCTAATAATCGCAATACTGTAGAAGTCCTTAATGCTTCTTATTATCTATAATATAATGTTAGATATATAGTCGCTTATACTGTTTAATAAATTGCAACACGTTTTATACCGTAAAGTAAGGGGTCCTAAAAGTTTCTAGAGCTAGTATAGGCTAGGCTATAATATATACCTTATCTCGTTCCATTAGTAGTCTAGTAGGAGGCAGCGGGCCTATAGTTTTTTTTAGAGGTAGGTAGGTGGACCTTATAACCCTTATCCTCTATCTATTAAGGGTTATTAGTCCCTAATATTATAGGAGTTGGGGTTAGTATCGCATGCCCTAGTTTAGGAGAGCTTTATAGTTTAACAGGCTTGTAACGGAACCTTGTAGCAGGTACTACGGTAGGCTCGTTATTAGGCTAGGTGTGTAGGTAATATAAGTTAAAGTTAACAACGTAATAATAACTGGTGGAGTGGTTGCCCAACAGATTAACTCTAATTGTATTCTAAGAATTACTACAAGGAAGGAACTATCTAGGTAGGGACTGAGGGTCCTTAAATACATAACCGTACTCCTATGAAATCCTTCTTGTACGTGTTATACGTGTTGTACGTGTTATACGTACGTTCCCCTCGTACACTGCGTATACTGCGTACAACGTCATGTGACCTCGGTTACCATTCCTCGTCACATGGCTCGATCGGCTCCATTCTGGACCGTGCCTAAATCAACCAACTAGCTTCCTCCGACTCCTCTCCTAGTAGTCGTAATATTGTACTTAAAGCGTTTGTAACAAGGCTGCTTACTTTCCTCTCCCTTTTTAGCGCCCTTGCTGTCGTTATAGAGTAGGCCTAATATTCCTAATAATTCCTTTGCTAGTACTGTCGCCATTATTATAAATTTAAAGGTGGCTCCGATGAATACAAGAATAATAATATAAACTATTATAAATATAGTAAACAAAATATAAAAGACTCTTCTCTATCGTTCCTAGTATACTCTAGTCCTCCTTTTTATCCTCCGCCTTACTGTACCACGTACTCGCCTTTGTATCGCTATTTGCCGACTACTATTCCCGTATAAAGAACTCAGTAAATATCGTCGGTTTATTCCTATAGCGGTGGCTGCGCACCAGTCGTCAATATATCCGCGCTTCTTCGCCCCCCTTTCCGCATATCGGTTCTTTCGCAGTTCCAAATCGTTCCTATGCGTCTCCTATGTATATAGCACTAGACTTCTAATCTAAAGAGCTTTCCGTCATCCCTACGTAGAATGCCATAAAATATATAGGAGGGTATAACCTCTCTTAGACAGGAAGTTACGGTATAGTTAGTTAGTTGGTCAGTCATAGTTAGCCAGTAGAAAAGCAATTAGTAAGAAGAAAAGAAAAGAGTATATTGAAGGAAAACTGTCAGTCTGTTTGTCCTAGGTGAGTTATTAAAGACTTTAGGGCTTTAGATCAATCTATATAACTTATAGAAGGCCTAGGCTCGCCTAAAGCTACGCCCAATTTAGATATTGAATCCAGGAGGCAAAATCACACCACCACATAATTACTTCTTTTAGCTCCTATTGTATCTTTTAGAGGTTATCCCCTATATCCTATTAATACGTTCTTTTCTATACTGGTTAAATCTACGCGATTTAGACGTTGTTTATATTACTATTTATCCTACTACTATATGTAAAGTCCTCTTTAAATATAGCACTTCGGAAGAGTATCTTTGTCGGTATAGATTTCTTTTTAGCTTTATAGTGGGTGTCTTCCTAGGGAAAGGCTAGGTTACGGGCCCAGACGTCCTACTAGTACGTAGGGTTAGCCTTTACGGCTAATGTCTTACGGTTAGTTTAGATTTCCTTAATAAAGGAGGGTACCTTTAGTCTATCCTCCGGCTAGACAAATTGTCTTTATTATATATTTAGCTAAATATTAAAATAGGATATCTATTTTTGGCTAAGGATTATATTATAGGACTCTAGGTCTAGGATGCAAAAAGGGATACTATATTAGCGTCGTTCGTTAAAAGCAATATGCAACTTTAAGATGTAGGTAACCGGCCGACCGGCTTAGCTATTATAGCCTTTTACCTAAATAGGCTTCTCTAGTTGGGTAGCTTTTGCATTTAGAAACTTGGCAATATTATTTATATAGGCAGTATTTATAAAGGCAAAGCTATTTGCTCTAGTATTAATAAGGGCGGTTATATTAACTCTATATCTATTTTAAAATACTATATATAGAACTATAAAATGCTTTTTACCTATTAACTAACTAAGATTAATCTTATTAAGATCGATAGGGTACCCTAGGGGGAAGTCTTTCCCTAGGGTTCTTCTTTTCCTAACTCGTTAGACGTTTCTCCTTCCTCTATCTCCTTAATATCGCCTATATCCTTTAGCTCTAGGTAAGGTAAGGTAAAGTAACCCTCCTTATTATAGTTATAGCACATAGCCGAAGTAGGGTTAATTAGGGTATTATAATAAGTACTAGTCGATAGTATAGTACGTAGCTAGTTGGGCGAGGCTCGCTAGTGCGCAAATATAACCGCTTTTAGTATAAGAGCCGTTATAAATTATCTTCCTACTTTAACTCCTATAGGTATAGTTAACAAGTTTTAACTACTGTAAGTCCCTTTTTATTAATTAGAACGGGTATTAATTTGCTTTAATTCTAAGTCTAGTAATAGATATTAGGCTATAAGTCTTTAGTAAGTTGGTAGATTGTTTAAGGCTACTATAATCTTCTCTTATAGTTAAACCATTAGCTTGTTATAAAGGTCTAAATAGTAGTTCTTAAGGGAACCTAGCCTTCGCCTACTAGGTATAAGAATTAAGTTTAGAACTTAGTAAAGGATTAGTTCGACTTTATTATTAAGCCACTATAGTTATAATACGTATCCTATACTCTGTTTAGGTTTATATATAGCGGCTAAATACTATAGTATCTTATTAATAGATATAAAGCGGACAGGGGAGTCGTCCTTAAATTTGGCTTAAAGGTAACATTAGACATCTCCTATAGTTTAACTAAAGAGGTAAAGTATCTTAGCTTCTTTAGAGGGGAAATAGTTATAGTTAACGCGGAGTTTTCCTTATACTTAGATCCTCTAATTTTTAAAGGTAGGGTTTATCTTATTAGATAGGGGTTAAAGGTTAAAAAGCTTAACGGACTTTAATTGCTTTATTATTATATCTATACTCCCTAGTATATTATATTTAGTAGAGTAAATAGGTTAGCTAGGGCTTTAAAAGGGGGAAGCTAGGCTATTTTATAGAGCTGCAAGGCTTTCTAAAATCTCCTATAAAATCTTTTATATATTTCTTGCTTTAAGACAATTGGCTTTCTAGCTAGTAGCGAGGGCATAAATCTGCTCGCGTACGTCTATAATATTATTATTGTCTTTAATTTCTAATCCTAATCAGATCTTAGGTTCCTCTTAAGTAGAGGCAGCTCTCTTAAATAAGCTTGCTTTAGGTGCCATTATTAGCTTTCTAGGGTTTATTAGTATTATACGCTTTAGTTTTAATTCTGGGAGTATAGGTCTAGTTCTATCTAGCTTATAAAGTGGGATATTATTAAGGCCTTCCTAGGCAGTATAGTGCGTTAACACGTTATTATAGACAAATTTTCTTTCCTCTAGGGTGGGATATTATTAAGGCCTTCCTAGGCAGTATAGGGTGAGCTTAGTATAATATTACGGCTTATATAAATGCCTCTAAACTAAAGCTTTTAGAATGCTGTATTATAAAGATACTAAGCTAAATAGAAGGAAAAGGGGTTGCTAGGACCGATGTAAATAAATATATAAGGTAAGCCGCTAAGGCGCTAGATTTTAGGCGAGCTAATTATAGGTTGGTAAAATATAGCAGAATTTAGTAGGTAATATATAATAGCGCCGTTACATCTAAAGGAGCCGGTATTTACTAAAACTCTTATTAATACAAACCTTTGATATTATAATCTTTAGCGACTTAAAGTCTTTTCTATTTATAAAAGGGAGCTATATTATTAAGAGTAAGGTATTTATATTAAGCTCCAGCTAATTAAGGTAAAGGTTAACACTTAGTATATAGGCGTTCGCGATATTAGGTTTAATATATATTCTATTATAGGACTCCTGTTCTATGCGCTACGCTATACGCATAGCTGGCGTTATAGGATTCCCTTGTTTATTTGTTTATTTATATTATTTAGTAGATAGTTTATCCGCCCTATTGCCCCTATATAGATTTACCTACAGCTGCATTTCTTTCGAGCTCTTTAGCAATCCTCTTAAGTCTCCATAACAGCCGTATATAGCTATTAATTCTTCTAATCTAATGCTTGTTTATTTAGCGTTCGTATATAATACTTCGTCATTATAACAGATTCTAAAGTTATAAATTAGTAGTAGAAGATTAATATATAACTTATTACGTAGGCTTAATATACTAATAAATATAGCGAGATTAAGGCTCTAACCATTAACCTCTTAATTATAGATACTTTAGATAGAAATTAGCTAGCGGCCTTTTACCTATTAATAATTAATATATTCTATAATAAGCTTCTAACGCCCTTATAAAGCTTAGAGTTTAATATAATACCCTACGTACTTGCTAGTAGTATTATAAATTTAATAAGCTTATAAATTGGGCTTACTAGGCATTAGTGCTATAAAAAACACTATTCTAATAGTAATTGGTGTTATATATTTAGTTAGGCAAATATTAAATTAATAAATAAGGACTTACGGGAGTAGGTAACTGGCATTTAGTAAGGTATTGCAAATATTAAGAACCTACCTTATAAGCTTACTACTTGGCTTACTAGGAGAGCAGCAATAAGAGGAAAAGTAATAGAGGAGTACGCCAATCTACCATAAGTAAAAGCTCTACTGTTAATAGCCTAGGCGTTATTAATTACTTTTATATTAGCTTTATAGGCTTAATACCAAATTAGTAAATTACTCCTATACTAATAAGCCGACTACCCTTATCATTCTTACCTATATTACTAATATACCGCCTAACTGCATAAAGGATCTTAAGGAGTTCTTTAAGTATTAGAGGTAGAGTATAGCTAGCGATTTTAAAGCTGCGCACGAGGTTGTAGGACTTAGAGCTTATTGAGGCTAGTGTTAAATTAGATGTTATAAAACGGCTATAGAAGGACTTAAAAAATGTAGGTAAATAAGCGTTATACTTAGCTTAAGGGAAGTTTTTAAGATATAAATAATTAGCAAAATATAAGGTGTCTCTATTACTACTAGCGCCTCTATAATAGTAGAGACGCCCTATATATAGGCTCCTTAAGATATAAATAATTGTAATTAGTAAAAGATAAGGCGTCTTTATTACTGTTAGCGTCCTTATAGTAATAAAGACACCTATATATAATAAATATTATATATGGTTAAGAGCGTTACTAAAGATTAATTATAACTCTTACCTTAAAACCCTTAATAATCGTACCTACTATATCGGAAATGGCCTCTTACGCTCTTACTTTTATTACTAACCTTATTTATACTCTAAAGAAGGAACGCTTTAAAGCTATAGCTAAAGGCTTTTAGGTGCTTTAGCTAAAAGTACTACTCTCGCTAAATAAAAGCCTTTAGCTCTCTAAAAAAACCTTTTAATTAAATTTAGATTAGGTAAGTATAGAGGTAAAAATACTAGCTTAACGTTAAAGACATTAAAGAGAAACTATATCCTTTCTAAATAATAGAAGCTGGTATTATCTATAACTACTACTAATTGCTTAGTAGGAAAGCGATTACATCGTAGTAAAAGAGTATTTACTATTTAGAACTTAAAGCTTCTACTATTTATTAAGCTTTTATATACTAAAGCTACTAGTATACCGTTAATTGTATATATAGGCAGTATATTAAGCCTCCTCCCACCCTAATTATATAGCGTCTATAAAACTAGTTAAATACTAAAAGGAGCCTAGCCTACCTTCTATATGCCTATCTTTAAATCCATACCTAACTTATTTATAAATGCTAGTTAATTGGCGATATACTATAATATAATTATAAAATATATATCGCAATTATAAGTGCTACGTTTAAGAGCTACCTATTAACACTTCTTTATATAAGCTATTCTCTAAGCTCTATACTAAAGGATCTAGTTAGCTTACCTACTTTCTTATTTAGCCCGCTAAATAAAGCTCTTAAAATATTATATAGCGGCTTGCTACAACGTTAAATATATTGTAGATTAGCCACTATAACTTATTACTAGAGAGAGTTAGCTTCTCCTCTAGCCGTATTAATATTACTATAATTATTAGATCGCTTAATAGGAACTAACCGCCTTCGCCGTTTAAAGGTGTCTAAGTTAAGTTAAAGACTTATAAGTTCCTTCTAATGGAGGCAATTAGGTAAATCGTATAACTAGCGGCAGAGGTATACTTTATTTAAGTTATTCTAAGTCGAAAAAGATCCCTAATTAGAGCGTACTAATATAGGCCTATTTGCGAAGCTATACTATAGGTAAAGGATGGGTAGAGGATATGTAGAAACCTTATAATATTCGATAATAGTTACAACACTATAGAAAAAGGTCGATTGTAAATAGCTTTAGGTTCTTGCAGCCAAGTATACGGCTTCGCTTAATTACTATATATTGTTACGGCACCGTAACGGATCTAGTCAGGGGGCTCGCTTGAGCCTTGGCATATGTATATAGACGTGTCCTTTTCCACCTTCTGCTCCTCATCTTGATATCCGGGTCTATAGACATTCCAATTGTACAGGCTTGCATACGTTCTAAACGGCGCTCGTGCCTCGATTAACTAAGTCGCTGTGACATATATAGCTAGTGGCAATTAGGCGAAATTGGATACCTATACCAAATCTATAACTCGCTAAAGGGGGTAAGTAAAGCTAGTAATGTATATTACTGTAGGCTATAGGCTACGTATTTAATAAAAAATACAATATAGGCTAGTTAATCAAGTTACTAAATGCCCTTAACTACGCGCTAATTGCGTTATTTACTAACTATTAAGGCCATTAATAGGGGATAATATGGTGCCGATATATGTAAAAAAAAATCTTACTATATTATTAGCCTATAGTATACTAGCTTATAATATATTTAACTATTATATATTAGGAATAAAATAGTTTTATATAATTTTATATAATCTTATATAATCTTATATAGTCCTATTACTATATTATATTTATTACCTAATTTAGTCCTATTTTAGATATATATAAGCTTCTACCTTTTATTTATAGGGAAAATCCCTAGTAAGGGAAACCTAGATATAATCTTTTAGCTACGTTAGGAAAAAATTTACTAGTATCTAATTTTTTCCTAACGTACTAAATTATAGCGGTAGAATTAGATTAATATAACTACGGATAAATAAGAGAAATGGTAGAATATTTCCTCTTTAGGTATATAAAATAAATAGTATATTAAAAGTAAATGCTATAGCAAATAGATATAAAAAGAGGTGGCTTATCCTTTTACCTTAGGGGTAAGGCGCTATTTAACCCTAGATAGTAGACACTAAATATAAATATAGTCTAAACAATAGTAAAATATACAATAGCTACTAGATAACTTAAGGCAAAACTAGATTAATAACCCACCCACCACAGTTAAACCCCCCTCCTCCCTTACGCTTTAACCAACCTATACTATACACCTTATACTACTGGCAGATCTCGCTTTAATTGCTAAAGATAGGATACTAAATACTTAGAGGAATAGCCCCCCAAGACTACCTGCTAGTAACCACCCACGAGATCTCGCAGAATAAGGCATAAGTAACACTAGGGAGTACTGAATAAGGCATATATACGGGCTTATACGAGAATATGGCGAGACTAAAGGGAGCGAAAATATGTAATATAGTACTAGTGCCCTTTAGGCTTAGTGCCTCCGGGCGGAGTAAACTTCATCATCACCCTACCAACATGTACTTCCACAACTCTTCATTTACGAGTATGGCGCTTCCATCGCCCATTGACCTTACAATACAGTCTCTGCGCTATCAAATAGCCTTTTGCGAGGCTCAACTGCGAGATCTCCGTCACCAACTCGCTGATGCCGAGAACTGTGCCCGTTGGCAAACCACACCCTCCGAACATCTCTCTCATGATATGATTGGCGGCGTTCCTAGCGATGTACAGACGGAAGTTTTCGTGGTCCTCTCGCAGAATGGAGAGAAGAAACAATATGCGAAGCCGTGGCCTCTCGAGAAGCATGAGTATAAGAGGTATGGGCGTCAGCTCATCATGCCAGAGGTTGGCCTGCGAGGTAGTCTCATATAATTTTAATAGCTGCGGTCCCCTTTTTTGTCCCGCACAATCCTGGTAGGAGTTTCTGACTAGTTGTACTTCTCAGGCCAGCTTCGCTTGAAAGCCTCCTCGGTCTTGGTAGTCGGAGTGGGTGGTTTAGGATGTCCAGCAGCAGCATACCTTGCAGGAGCGGGTGTAGGTAAAATAGGGCTTGTGGATGGAGATGTCGTGGAGGAGTCGAATCTCCACCGCCAGATACTGCATAGTACAAGAAGAGTTGGAATGACGAAGGTAGAGAGTGCGATAGTGTCCCTGACGCAGTGAGTGTTGCAATCATCTATTACCTTGGCTTTTTTAATACAAATACTTAGTGAATGGATGCTACGCGTTATTGAAACTGTACATGGGGATTGACCTTTCTCTGTCCAGATTGAATCCAGCCGCTAAATATGTGGCTTACTCTTTCCGCCTAACCCCCGATATAGCTATCGAGACCTTCCAATCCTACGACCTCATACTCGACTGCACTGACACTCCAGCTTCGCGGTATTTGATATCGGACACATGTGTCTTGCTAGGCAAACCTCTGGTCTCTGCGTCGGCGCTACGAACTGAAGGCCAATTAATGGTTTTGAACAACCCGCCACGTTCTCCCAGAGATATATTAGGAGGGCCGTGTTATAGATGCGTTTTCCCCAAGCCACCTCCAGCAGAGAATGTTGTGAGTTGCGGAGACGGCGGAATCCTAGGCCCTGTCGTAGGTGTCATGGGTGTTCTGCAGGCGCTCGAAGCTATCAAAATAATTACCAAAGGCATAAAACACTTGGACTCGATATGTTGTATGGACATAGACACACCAAAAATTCAAGATGGTAACAAAATGCCGCCCGACTCACAGGAGCCGCCATCTATGCTTCTTTTCTCAGCCTATTCTAATCCACCGTTCCGTTCCATCCGCCTCCGGTCCAGAAAGCCCAAATGCGCGTCATGTTCTGCACAAGCCGTTGTCACGCGAGAGGCGCTTACTTCCGGCTCACTGGATTACGTGCAGTTTTGTGGGGCAGCCAGCCCTGTTGATGCGCTCTCTACAAGCGAGAGAATATCAGCAGACAACTATGCTAGAATAAGGATGGGCGCCAACCCGATTACGGGGACAGAGGCTAGGGGTGACGGCCACGTTCTTATTGACGTACGCGAGAAGGTTCAATTTGATTTGTGTAATTTGGAAGGCAGTATTAACATCCCGTTCTCTGTGATTTCCGGTACATCCTGCCCGCCCGTGAACGGAAATTGTTTCAAGAACTTCGAAGAAGAAGAGTGGGTCACGCAAGTGCGTGACTTACCAGAAAAGAAACCAATCTTTGTTGTTTGTAGACTTGGAAATGACTCTCAGCTCGCTGTTGGAAAGATGAAAGAGCTTGGGTTTGATTGCGGTGGAAAGAGGTGGATTGGAGATGTGAAAGGTGGATTGAAAGCATGGAGAGAGCACGTGGACCCCGAGTTCCCTGAATATTGAAGAATGGAAGCACCTCAAAGTGCATTGAGGCTAGGAAAAGTCACATTTCTCGCCTGCGAGATATCCTCGAAGTAACCAAATCTCGTGGTACCATTAATGCAATCAAAGAAAGAGCCAAAGAATCTGCAACATACGGGCTCCTGGCCACCCTAGGCCCGGCAATTTCCTACTCAACTTATTGGGCCACTACGGTACACCCCGATTCAATCGTTGTGATACTCTTCACGATCTAAAAGAAGCTGTCAGATAACTCTTATCCTAACGGGGCATTTTGACGCAACATGCTCAATGAATTCTGGTCTCGACATAGCTATACGCGGCCTAACTAATCCTAGCCTAATTTCGATACTATATCTAATATCTTGCTTAGCTTAACTTGGTTGTGTATATACTCCGGCCTCTTTATAGCTTCATCCATCCCCTACCCTCTCTTAGCATGACTATATATCTTAAGATTAAGCTCGGACCGCTGGAACTCGGCTACCCCTAAACTCAGCTACTTAACTAAAATAAGCACTATCACTTTTAAAGCTATCTATACTTAATTTAAATTAATTTTATCTTCTACCCCTACGTACTATTTAATATATCGGCCTTGGCATTTCTATTTAATACCCTTTAAGGTCTTAACTTTAGCTCCTTTACTTTTATTTAAGCCTCCTTCTCCTCTACCTTCTCTATAGCTTATTTAATTAAATCTATATTTATTATTCGTTTTTAATTAATATCTAATACGGTTATAATTAATGTCTATATAGACAAATACCACTAAGTTAGGTATAAAAACCCTCTAAGAGAGATATAAGAGATAGTATAGTATATACCCCTTTAGGTAATAGTAGCTACTAGGTTCCTAGGCTCCACTATATAAAGGTATAGAGGCCGATTTTATAGAGACTTAAATTTAAATTTATAAGCTTTATATTTAGGTCTATAACTACCTACCTATAAATCTTTAGGCCTTTAAGGCCTTTAAGCTACGATTATAAGTTATATGTTTAAGCGTCTTTATATATAGCTTCTATAGTAAGTTACTTAAATTATTAGCTTACTTTTTATAAAAGTACTAAGTCTTCTAATTAGGCGTATAATTATTATAAAGGGTTTAAAATACTTAATATATTTTTAACTTATTTAAAGCCATATTTTTAACTTATAAGGATATAAAGCTCCCTTTTTAGGCCTTCTAATAATATTTAATAAAGCGGTACTTCTTAATTAAAGCTATATTATTAAGAGATATAAGAACTATAATCTACTTCTAATACTTTAATTTAATGAGGGAGAAGTGTAATAGAGCTAGTGGTTATAGTGCGTACGTTAAATAAAGTAGTAAGAAGATAAGTTATATATTATTCCGTTTATATCCTACTAAAAATATAGCTTTAAAAGTAAACTCTTCTCCTTTTAAAAATACTACTAGCCTAAGTAAAGGCTTTAATATATATACCTAATTTTAAATATTAATGAAAATCGCTAAGCCGTATGCTGTATATTACTCCCTCTATTAAAATAATATAAGGTGCTTTGTAATATAATTATAACGTATTTTACTATACGCCACTCTAGGGCTAAAAAGATAAAGTATTTATAAATATACGCGACTATTACGGGGTCTAATATATATACTCTTATATAATAGCTATAAAACTTAAATTAAGGCTCTACGCTAACTAATATAACCCCTCTAATCTAAAAATAAATACTTTTATAACTATACTAAAAATAGCTTTAAATTATATAAATAAGCCCTTACTTATATAATTTAGTATAAGGGCGCGGAGAGACTTTGGGGAAGATTTAAAGGAACGATATAAATTCTATCTAAATCTAAGGGTATATAGCTCTCGCTAAGAACAAGACGTTGCGTAAAAAAGAGAAAGAAATAACAAGAGAATTATATAATTAAATAGTTAGGGGCTTAGTGGTCGATGCGTGCGCATATACGCACGCGGTCTTTAACAGACTTTAGTAGAATTTAATTAATTTAGTAGAATTTGGTTAAAGCGTTAGAATTTATCTGTTAAGTGTTTTACTAAGACATTCCTACTATAACTGGGCTAGTTCTATTATAGTACCCCCCCTTTTAGCCAAAGGTCTAAATAATTTAATTTTAGTTAAGACTTATAACTTATCGCATATTATATTTTTGCGTTAGGTAGCAGTATAGGATTTTACCAATTCTGTTATTAAATAGGCTAATTAGGATTTTCCATCCCTAGGATAAAAAATCGCTATTGGCTTAGTTAAAGCGGTAAGCAGAACTAATATCTTTATAGTAGGTCTTAGTAAGGCAGGTTTAACTAATTAGATAACTTTAACCGGCAGTTAAAGTTTCTTAATATCTTATATATTATATAATTATATTACAAATGTTATAATATATTTTAAGTTCTTTTTAATTTCAAGCTTCCTACTATTATATTTCGTGTATTTATATTAGGTAGTAATTATTTACTTTTATATTATATCTATCTAGCTAAAGTAGGCCGTAAAGAACAGTCCTTATAAAATTCTTTTACTAGGGAAGGCGTATTAGTTTTAATTTGCTTATAAGGTTCCTAGGTTTATATCTTATATCCTTTCTATTTAATAAGAAGTTTAAATTATTTAGACTGTGTCTTTTATTATATATTGTTAATTAAGTTAATAAAGTAAGAACTGTTATTGTTATTAATAATTATAAAAGGTAGTAGTAGCACTTTATAAGTTATAGGTTTACCTTTTAAGGGTTATAGCAAGTTTACATAAAACGTTAGATATATTTTTATTTTAGTTAGCAGTTTAAGCTTATAAGCATACGGGCTTAATTTCTTCTTAATTTAGTATAGGCCCGTAAACTTCCAGTCTAGTTTTTTTAAGGGTTATTAAGTCTTTAGGTTTTATATATTTAGGTAAACTATATTACCTTCCTTAAAGTCCCATATAGGAGCTTATCCTTTATTTATATACCATTTCTATACTATTTAAGCGTATACTAATTTACTTTGTAATAGTTCCATTAACTACTTTATTTAATTAGCAAAGTTATACGCGTTAATTAGTTAAATCCTTTTAATTATAGGTCCTATTATATTAATTTTAGGTTATAGTTTAAATCTAAGTTAAGGGTCTTATCCGTAGGTTGCATAGAACGGCATTACGCCTATTAATTTATTTCTTATATTATTTGTAGTAAACTTAGCTAAAGGTAGCTACTTTTCCCAGTTATCTTATAGGTAAGAGCAGTGTATTTATAGGTATTATTCTATAATCGCGTTTATAATTTCAGTTTAACTATCTATCTCTAAATAAAATATAATTAAGAGTTATGTTTATATACTTAATTATTTATATAGGGCTTACTAAAAGTCTAAAACAAACTAGCTTCTATAATTAGATATTATTAAATTAGGAAGTCTATATAGCTTAAAGACGTACTTAATAAAATATTTAGCTACCAATATTATATTAATTAAGTTTATAGGAATTATATATCGCATTTTTATAAGATGGTTAATAACTACTATAACATTTATAAACCTATTACTGTTAGGCAGGTTAACTACAAAGTTAATTAAGATATCTTACTATCTTTGCATTAGAATTGGCAATAGTTAAAGTACTCCTTACTTCTTTATATAAGAGGTCTTCCCATATATACATATTCTGTATACTTAAACATATTTTTATATATAGTTATGCATTATAGGCTAGTAATATACTTATTAGATAATCTTATAGGTCTTTATACGGCTAGGATGCCCTATTATAGGGGAATTGTATACAAATTTAAATATTTTAAATTATAAGGGTTTGGAATTCGGAACTACTATCTTTTATTAATAGTACAACCAATTATTATAGATTTCGTATTTAGCGAGTATAATATCCTTATATTGCCATTTCCCTATTTAAATCGCTTTTATTATATCTACTATCTAGGGGTTATTTTTATATTTATGCTCTATTAATTTATCAATTTCTATATCCCACTTATTAATTTCTAATTTATTCCTATTAAGCTCCGCGTTTAGAAATATAGGGTATAGTTTCTTAAAGCGTTTAGGGGGTAGTAGAATTTATAATTAATTTATAATCCGTTTATTAGAGGCATTTATAGGTAAGTTTTATAATTATTATATTAATAAGTTAGGCTTCTAATTAAGTTTACTAGGTTAGTACGTAATCTTAAAGTTAAATTATAAGAGGTATTCGGCCTAACGAATTTAGCGCTATATTAATTGCTTTATAGTTATAAAATACTATAGGTTTTTATAGTCTGTTAATACGCGTATTAGAAATAATAATCCTTTAAGTTTTAGGCGCTATTATTTAAAGCATCTAATAATTATAAGTAGTTCCTTATTATATATCTTATAGTTTAATTTAGTAGGGGTAAGTTTCTAGAAGAGAAAGGCTACTAGGCGTAGCTCGCTATTCTTATTATATTATAATAATACTCCTCCTAGTGCATAATTAGACAAGTCTATTTTAATAATATATTTAAGGTCTAGATTAAAGTAAGCAAGAATTAAAGTAGTCGTAAAATAATATTTTAGGTTATTAAAAGCTTATTCACATTTAGTAATCTATTTAAATCTTATATTTTTCCTTATTAAGTTTACTAATAGCTAAATAATTTTTAAGAAGTAATTAATAAATAAATAGTAGAAATTTGCGAATCCTAAAAATCCTTAGATGTCTTATATACTATTAGGACTTTCCTAGTTTATAATTATAGCAATTTTTTTAGGGTCTATTTTAATTCCGTTATAGGATATAATTAGGCCTAAGTATATAACTTTAGACGTATAGAACTTATATTTCTTAATATTATATTATAAGCCTATATCTTATAGGCGTTTAAGGACTATTTAAACGTGCTTCTAATACTTAGAAAGTAAAAACAAATAAATTAAGATATTATTAATATACGCGGTAATAAATATATTAAGGAATTCGTAAAGTATATTATCAATATATTATTAAAACGTACTAGGACCGTTTTTTATACTAAATAGTATTACTAGGTATTTAAAAAGTCCCTATTATATATAGAAAGCTATATACTTTTTATCTCCTTTATAAATACGGATTTAATTAAAGGTAGTAACTACGTTAAGCTTTATAAAGTATTATACTTTTACTAAATAGTTAAGTGTTTCTTAAAGCAAAGGAATTAGATATTAATTTTAAATTATAATTGCATTTAGGGCTTAATAATTAATATAGAACCTTAAGCCTCCTTTAGGTTTTTTAATAAATAGTATAGGGGGATACCAGCCCTTTCAAAGCCTAGAGGACTGGTAAAAGAATAAGGGTAAAAGGATAAGGAAAGAAGGGGGCAGAGTGAGATTGTCCGCGAAGCGCGGCCAGTTGGCTTAATATGCAGACTTGAAGGCAGGTAGAAGGCGAGCCGCCGGCGCTCCGATGTCGGAACGCTGCCATCTCTCCAGCGCGGCCCGAGGTGGGGTTTTCTCTAAGTTAGAGTTTTTCCTATAGAAGGTATTAGCCTGCGTGGACCCACTAGGGGGACCGGGACGGGCGGTAAATTGAATTTATTATTATTAAATAGTATAGGTAAAGTAAATAGTAATTAACTAGGGCAAATAAATCCTTTCTCTAGGTACTCTTTAAGGTATTATTACATTATAAGCAGCTCTTCTTATAACATACTATATAATAGGCCGAACTTTAGCATTATACTAGGTTTAAGTTCTATTTTAAAATTGTGCTTATCTTAATATAAGGGTAGTTAGTTTACAAATTATTTTTTAAATATATTAATTAGATTATAATATTCTTTAGGTATAAGAGATTAGGGTTTAATATATTACTTCGGTTTTAACGCCTTCTTAATATCTTTTAGTATTATAGTAAAGATCTTATAGTCTCGTTTTCTTACTAATAAATAAAAGGGTGCGGCTTATACTATATAAATTTTAAGGGGTTTTAATATACTACCTTCGCATTCTTTACCACAATTAGCAGTTATAACTTTATTATATTAGTTTAAGGTTTATAGTTAGGGTAATTTATATTATATTAAATTTAAATAGTTATATATATGTTTATAGGGTAAGTAGTATTTTAAGTAATAACTTCGGCAGTAGGTTATACGAAATTTTAGTATTTCTTTAACCCAGCTAATTAAAGGGTTATATCGTTTTAGCTATTTATATCTAAGTATTACTTTATAATACTTTAAGGGTATTATAAATAGGGAAATATATTTAAGGTATTTACCTATCCGCATCTTTATAAGAGCGTAGTGCGTTAGTTTACTATATATTAAAGGCTTACTATTAAAGCCTTATAGGCCTTAGGGCTTATTAAGTTTCTTTAAATTTAAGCGTTAAGTTTTTGCGTAGTTTATATTAATAAAGCCTATATTAGTAGCTCCGCTATCTATAAGGATTTATACTTCTTTCTATTTTTTAAGTATTTAAATTTCGCTAAGTATATTAAGGGAGTTATATCGTATATTAGCGCTAAAAGAGCCTAGATACTTATACTCTTCCACTTCTTATCTTAAGGCGCGACTTAGCCCTAAAATAATTCGTTTTCTAAATTAACTAAAGGTAAGACGCTTTATAGTAACTAAGTATAATTTATAGAATAAGTATAATTTAAGGACTAAAAGGAACTACGTTAGACCCTTTTAAAAGAGTAAGTTCGACAATTCCTTTAAATATATCCCTTTTTACCGCATCTAAAGCATTCTCTATTTACGGCTTAAGTTCTTTATTTATTAGTTCCTAAGGGTATATAGAATTAGGTGGCATTAAGGTCTATAGGGTTATATATAGGGCTTTTAGGTCTTAAAGACGGGTTATACTTTAAGGTATATACCAGTTTTATAGAGTTTTAAACGCAAGGTATAGTTAGCTTTAGGGAATAAGTTTATTTATTATATTAAAGGTCCTTATTAATTTGTTAACATATTATAGCAAATTTAGGTAAGTCCTTTAGCAGTTCTCTACCTACTAAGTATACTCTAATTTTATCCAAAATAGCTTAACAAAGAGTAGTAACTCTAGCGACTTTATTCTAATCTAGTTTACTAATAAGGCCTAAAAATTCTAAAAAGAAGCTAGTAAAGTCTTAGTTCCGTTATTATAGGTTTTTAAGTTTAGTAACAGCTATATATTTACGGCTAGCGTTATTATATATTCGTTCTAGTAGAGAAATAAAGATTTTAAAATTAATAAAGGTGCCGTTACAGAAGAATAGGTCTATAGTTTATATAGTATCTTTACTTAAATAAGACATTCTATAGCTAATCTTACTAGCTTTAGTAGGGTATTAATTATAGTTTATTAAAAGTTTAAGACGGAGCTTAGTTATAAAGGGATGTAGGTTATTTTAATTTCTATTAAATATTAGAGAGTTAGGGAGCTTTTTAAATTTTATAATAGGTACTAGGTTTGTTATAGGTATAGGTTAAGCTACTATTACTAGTTTAGGGTTTATATTTAACGGGCCGGGTTTATATATAGTTATTTTAATTTTATTTATAGGTATTATTATTAGGGTCTCTAATATAAGTGCTTTAAGGTTACAGAGTTTTTTGCGGATTGTTCCCATTAATTACTAATACTAAGCTTCTAATATTGCTTACTATTGGGCCAAAGCATCTATAAAGGACTATTGTATTATAGTTAACTATTCCCTAACTAGGGCTATAATGCTTATAGTTAACGTAGTAGGTTTAAGTTCGTTTACTATTTTAATAATAGTTATTTTAATATAACGTAATATAAGGGTGCGGAGAGACTTTAGGGAAGATTTAAAGGAATAATATAAATTCTATCTAAATCTAAGGGTATATAGCTCTCGCTAAGAACAAGACGTTGCGTAAAGAAGAGAAAGAAATAATAAGAGAATTATATAATTAAATAGTTAGGGGCTTAGTGGTCGATGCGTGCGTATATACGTACGCGGTCTTTAACAGACTTTAGTAGAATTTAATTAATCTAATAAAATTTAGTTAAAGCGTCGGAATTTATCTATTAAGTGTTTTATATAATAAAGCCTTATAGGAAATACTACGGTGGACTTATTAATAGGCTGGGTATATAGGTATAGAATAGTCAACAACGTAAATATAACTGGTAGAGTAGTTACCTAATAGATTAACTCTAATTATATTCTGAGATTTACTACAAAGGAGAGAACTATTTAGGTAGGGACTGTGGTCCTTTAAATACACAACCGTACTCTTAAGAAATTCTCCTTATATATAAAGTACGTCTTATACGTAAGGTACGTAAGTTCCTCTTATTCCTTTTATTTAATATATAGCACGTTATATAACCTTGGTTACTATTCCTTATTATATAATTCTATCGGCTCCATTTTAGACCGTGCCTTAATTAACTAACTAGCTACTTTTAACTCCTCTCCTAGTAGTTATAACATTGTACTTAAAGCGTCCGTAACATTTCACTAAGACATTCCTACTATAACTAGGCTAGTCCCGTTATATTTAGAGATATACTAGTAGAGCTATTAGGGGGGTAGTAGGGTATATTAAAAATAATCGATCGATATAATTATATTAATTGTTATTAGTTAGATTTTCCACTACCCTATTCCTTAATATAACGAAGCCTTATAGTAGTTACTACGGTAGACTTATTAATAGGCTAGGTATATAGGCAAATAAAAAGTTAACAACGTAAATATAACTAGTAGAGTAGTTACCTAATAGATTAACTTTAATTATATTCTAAGATTTACTATAAATAGGGAACTATCTAGGTAGAGACTATAGTCCTTTAAAAACAAATCCTAACTCCTAAGAAAGGTGTTTAGTATATTAGTACGCTTAGTACGTTAAGTATATAAGCCCTATAACTCGTTATATAACTTGCCTATCCTTTATCCTATAGCTTAATAGGTTCCACTAGTCTATTTATATTCTCCCTAAGTAGTTATACTACTGCTAATATAAGATATATAACACCTAATGCTAAAATTTATTAAAAACCGGGCTTCTAACGTTTTGCTAGCTATAAACTAATTATCTAATTAAGTTTTAATATAGTTACGATTTAGATTTCTCCTACCTACACTAGCCTGCCTACTCTATTATTCTCTTCTTCTTTAACTTTCGTAGCCTTTATAGTGGACTTATATAAGGCATATTGCCTAGGTATATAGTAGGGAGTAAGTAAGCTAAGTATAAGTTATTATTAGACCTTGCGCTACCTATACGGCATATATAGGCTAAAGAGCTTATAAGGTATTCCAATCGGCAGTCCATCTAGTCGCGGGACACTACTACTATCTTTTTAGTTTGTATGGCTAAGTAGGTTAGGCTTAGGGATAATAGTTATAAAAGAGTTAATAGAAGAGGACGATATAGTAAAGAGTATAGTAGTAGCCTTATATAGAGACAAACTAATAAGGAGGTATTAAGGGCTAACTAAAGGCTAGCCTAGGCAGCCCCTAAGAGCTTCTAGGTATACACCTAAGTAAGGGATAAAAGATCCCTTATAGTTTAATTACTTTCCTTATTTACTATTACTAATTAATTACCTTTCTTATTTACTGTTACTAATTAAGTCCCTTACTAGGGGACTTATAACAGCACTGTTACGCATTATAGATAAGGGCCCTAATTTATAAAAGCTTAGTTAAAAGAATAGAATCTATTAGTAGCCAGTAAACTAGAATTCCAAGATAAGGATTAGAAGAAGGTCGAGGAAAGGACATGTCTATATATATGGCGCCAAGGCTCGGTCAAGCCCCTAACTAGGGTCTATAACAGTGTCGTAATATTATTAGGGGTTTAGCTAGGGTCTTGGCGCTATATATATAGACATATCCTTCCCTCTACCTTCTTCTAATTCTTAGCTTAATATTTAAGTCTATAAACTACTAATTATATAAGCTTTACTATATCTAAGAAGGTAGGAATAGCTTAGGCGGCGTTATAGAACCCGGATATAGTAGAAGGTAAGGTAGTCGCATTAGATGCAGAGGCCGTAAATATAAGGTGACAGGCTCCGCACCACCCAGCCATAGCACAAACCCACAAAAGGTAAGCGAGTGACTGGCAAGATGCTAGGCACGGCTGTGCGGAACAACATATATACTTCGCCACCTAACAGTAAAGGCCGACATCGCCGTTGCTAGTGTTAGATTTAACCCGGCAATTAAATCAGATATATATTTAGAACTTATAGAGATAGCCCGCATATTATTAAGGATCTAATTAAGTGGTGGATAAGGTGGTGGCTGAGGAGCGATTGATAAGAATTTTTTATAGAAATCAAAGTTCGTAATAAAGTTTAAAGTTCAAGCCCTAAGCTAAGCCTAATTAGGCGATTTCTAAGCAAAATCGACATTCTCCGAAATGCCTCGCACTTAATTACGAAAATATTATTCGACTACCAAATATGCACTTATCAAGTAGATCTTTTAGCGATGTCGTGTAGGCGTCACAGGCGCAATTTAGGGCTACTATGGGCCTTATGCAGTGACTATTTACTAATAAAATTTAAAGGTAAAATAAAAATTTAAGGGGTCGTTCGGTTGCACCTCCGTTACGAATATGGAGGCTCCATATTGTAACGGAACCGGAGCTCAAATATGGAAATGAGGGTGTCGTTCGGTAGATCTGACGCCGTTTGAATATGGAGCTCCTCCATATCGGTAAGCGCGTCAAATTTGCAAGCTATACCGTATACAGTAGTTGAAATGGAGTTCTTGGCTCCGTTTCAATATGTAGCTTCGAGCTCCTGTTCCATATTCCGTTTCAATATGTAGCTTCGAGCTCCTGTTCCATATTCCGTTTCAATATGGAGCTCTCGCATACGCGCCAAAGTGACGACTCCACGCACCCTGATCGCGATACTGCTGTCGCATTTGCAAGCTTTATATAATATTATTATTTTAACCTTTATAATGGCAATAAGCTTGTTTTTAGGGCGTCGCGGGCGTCGCGGGCGTCGCGGGCGTTGCTGTAACTCTACTACGGCTCGTACGGGAGGTGGGCAAAGATGTAGGAAACGGAGAGGGCGTTGGCCGAGGAGGAGGCTCCATTGCTACACCAAAGTAGAGAGTCGCGATAGAGGCCCGGTGGCAGAGAGGGGCTCATTCGAATCGCTCACCGACGTCAATCACGCATTATGCGAAGTCAATCTGGAGCCTCATTATGGAGCCTCATTATGGAGCCTCAACCGAACAATCGACTCAATTACATATTCAAATGAGCCACGGTAGTAGCCGCCACTAATTATAAAATGGGCGACACTAAAAGGCGCACGGATTGAACAGATTATGAAATGGAGGCGATTTGCAACCGAACAACCCCTAAAGCATATAGCGCAACAGTTTTAAATGGCTTCGCGATTGGCGGTATAGATGCAGCGTTAGTAAGCCTTAACTCGGCTACACCACCTTATAATTGGCCTAATCTTTGAAAGAACCATTCCGGAATAAAGCAATTAATTCGGAATCAGCCCGCCAAAAGTGATACACGACTCGTTCCTCTTTGAGGTCGACCGCGTTCCGGCATGAAGCAAGAATATTCCGGCATACGTAGTAATCCGGTATTGGGCAGAACAATGACGGAGGGGGGCTTTGTGCCGTATTACTCTTCCCATAAGTATGTGTAGGCTCTTCAGATCCGAGCGATGAAAAAAGGCGAGGGTTTCGATAAAAATCAGGAAGAGGGGGTACACGCGATGTTGGTCGCCACCTTCCGTTGAGAAATTCCATCGACTCTGCTTGGCGGTTCTACCCGTTCCCAGAGGTTTTGTCGATGCTGTTGGGATCATTCGAAATAAAGCGGTCGACAAATGGGCTGCAGGGTTGCAGGATTGCAATGCCGAGCGATTTCTCGGCAAGGAATGTACTATTTCCGTAACAAAGGGTGTCGTAGACTGTGAAGGATCTTATTGACTATAGTCACAACCATTGAGCGTTTGAAGTATTGGGTTTAGCTGCGAACCTGAGCAATCATCGACGCGCACCACAGCAAGTTGCAGCGCGGTGGAGTCTTGGTCAAGCTAAGAGTTTTGGTCAAGCTAAGAGTTTTAAGAATAAGCTTGACACTCGGGCACAGGAGTGGTTGAGTATATTTACTGGTTGTAGCAGATGTCAGACCAAATTTCAAAAGATTCTAAGTCGACCAGCAGTTGTCGCACGAATGTAAATAAGGCTGAGCCAGGTTGAAATGGGGGCCTTAAATCTGAACGGCGCAATGCGACGTGGCTTGCAGACATAAAGCTGTATCGATATGCCACCCCCAAAGCGATGGTACAGAGGAGTTTTTCTTGTCTACAAGGGGGTAACATGAACGGATTATTAGCGGCTCTGCGGATTTATAGGGAGAAAGTGAACATTCTCATTAAATTCTATGCCAAGGCGCTGCTAATCCGCCCCCCTTGTATTACCTGGTAAAAGCGGGACCTCGGGGGCCACATGGCAGCGTGGCCCGTTCGGCGGCAGCATCTCCACGGCATGCCGCCGCTCGGGCTTTGCATATTTGCGCCATCACCAACGTCGACTTTTGCTCGAATCGCCTTCCAATCCCGGCCCGCCCTGCATTGATTTAAGATGAACAAGGTCTATTGTTCGCCCTGCCAGTTCCCACAATTGCTGACAGGCTTGCTGGAGGTCAGCAACGCATGCCATTGGCGACCTGCATCCTCGGCTGAGGGACTTGATGCGTTGACTATGGGGTCCAAGGGGGCCTGGCCTGCATCATCAGCTCGGGTTTTGGGCTCCACCAGCATACGTCTCACTTTAGCAGCCTTGCGCCCATAAAGAACTTGCTTCAACCCAGGCCGACAACTTCAACTCCTAAGGCTTCCAACTACATATCCATTCACGATTCATCGAATACATGACCTTGTCACAGGCGAACGGGTAAGCATTGCTTCTTTATTCCGAGTCACAGTTGGTTGCCCAAGGCTTAGAAGAACGGGCGGGATTTTGTTGTCGCAAGAGCGAAAGAGAAGCCATGGTTTCAGTCTGCAAGACATGTCGAGGCTTGCAGACGTCGCAAAGAACGACTGGAGACGGAACCAGTGGGGCCCTGCAGTGGTTCAGCACTACTTTACCGGTTTTACGGCGATCAGCCACGGCAGGATGCCGAGGATGTGCTCTGATTCTCCAAGGGGTTCTCTTACATCATGACAAATTTGTCGGTGTGAGCGAAGATAGACTCAAGATTTCTGCCGAATCATTCATTCCTGGTCCAGACAAGCATAGTGTGCAGGGCCATCTTTCCGTCGAGCTGCGATGGAAGTTGAGAGATGACGCCGAAGCGGACGCGCCAGAGCTAGATTATGAGGAGAAATACCCGGATCTGAAGTTGGAGTTTTACACTGAGAAAGGTACGTTCTTAAGGTGTTCCTCGTCTTCTTCGTCTTTGAACCGAAAGTATTTGATCCAGTAACTCGACCCCTTTCTTTCGCCTTAATTTTGGGGATCCCTGTGCAAGGCAGTGCCAGCACTCTCATGCTCCTTTGGTTAACATCGGCAGATGGGCAATCTCCATTCTCTGCGATTGGGCGCGGAATTCGCATTTCGCAAGATCCCCTTACAGACGCCGGTCTTGAGGTGGTTAGGGCTATGATAGCACGTTGCCTTTCGGATCATCCCAAGTGCCAGAATACCAAGTCAGGACACCTCCCAAAAAGATTTGTGGCGGTCACATCTGATGATGGGTCCAACGGGGTGAAAATTTATGAGCCAATCGACGACACTGTGGAGTATCTCACCTTATCTCATTGTTGGGGGTCCAAACAAAATATCTTGAAGACGATGAAGTCTACACTTACTTCTTATCGCCGAAACATCCCCTGGTCGTCATTGCCAAAAACGTTTCAGGATGCTGTTGCTATAACCAGGTCACTAGGCTTTCAATATCTTTGGATTGATTCGTTGTGCGTAGTCCAAGACGATCCTTATGATTACCTCGATGAGTCTCACAAAATGTCCGACATTTACTCCGGCTCTTTTCTTACAATTGCTGCAACCTCTGCCCCTGATAGCAGTCACGGTTGCTTCATGCCAAAACAGCAGCCATTCAAGATACAGGTGACAGACGCCAGTGGTTCTCTTTACAAGATATTTGTCCGCGAGCAGCCTTCTCACCACAGCTTTAAAGGCCAATTCAATGAGGACGATCACATGAATGACTGGGTAATACCATTCAACTGTCAAGATGCGGCGAATATGCAGACACCTCTTCTGAAGCGTGCTTGGGCTTACGAAGAACGTCTCCTTTCAACACGAGTCTTGCACTTTACGCAGAGTGAGATGATCCTTGAATGCATGGAGGGCATTCAGTGCGAATGTGGTCGGATTGACAATCCGATGTATGATCCTCGCACAACAGACACCATCAAACGCGAGCTCGCCAATTATACGAGAACAAATGATATTCTTGCAGAGGCACACGATGGACTATGCAACGGTATTGATGCTGTTGCGTCTCAGCTCGCAGATACTAGACTGGATACCGACGATACTCAAAAGTCGAAGGTTAAAGAAGAACTCATTCAGCTTTGGAGTTACATCATCACCGAGTATACGGCCCGTGATCTCACCTTTGATCGTGACAGGCTTCTGGCTATCGCTGGCATTGCTCGGCAGTTACTACGCTACCCGATCCTGGGTTCATATATCGCAGGCCATTGGACGTGCAGCACCCTGAATTTATTGTGGTATCCAAGCGATGCTTCTCATTCCAGAAGATCTTCATCTTCAAAGGTTCCAACTTGGTCATGGGCCTCGGTTGAAGGCTCTCCCATCTATTTCGATAATACTACAGCTATGGACCTCGCATGTACGGTAAACTTCCCATGCGACGTTGGACGCAACGGTGGTGGCTTGCAAAAATGGGCACCTACATCCGGTGACAGGATAGAAATATCTGCCGCCATGGCAGCCGAAGTCGTGCTGCGTCTCGACTCCGCCCATGAATATAGCCTAACAAAGAATGGCGTCAGCGTGGAATTTACACCAGACGTTAGCAAGTCACGAGGCCACGAACAATTGGTACCAGGGGAAACTCTTATATGTGTTTTGGCTAGTATGACGTATCGATCTTCCATAATCGGCTTTGTTCTTAAGCCCATGGATTCACAGCCGAACAGTTATACTTATCGTCGAATTGGCCGTTTCGAATGCTACGAATGCGAATTTAACGTGAATTCGGATGATCCAGGAGATGCTGAAGCTTTGCTCGGGTTATGGTTCCCCGAAGTCGAGGATATGACAGAACTTGACAATAGTCCAAGAAGAATATTTTCTGTCATTTGATGTCATGCTTAATCTTCTTTTGCGTTTACTCACTTGGAGCTTTACATGTCTCTCTAATTCGTCAAGTTCCATGTCGAAAATTTTGGACCAATCTGCATGTCCGCAGAAGCCCACTAATCGTCATAACCACCGGCCTTCCAGAGAAGGGAGTCGAGTGCCCTTCCGGAAAGGGCGTCAGACAACTTTTGACATCGGCCTCACAGCTGCTGGCACAGTGCTGTAATAATCTGCGGAAACGCTTGTATTTCCTTGATATGTTGTGTTCCTTGGGCTCAATTTCTTGTTATCAGCAGGTACCTAGCGAGGTACCTTCCGCAACGTTGAAGGGAAACGAGGGACAAGGTTCCTTATGACACCTAATGCGCCTTACATACTATTTCTTACCTTTCATGAGTACCTCTTATTCGATGCTCCTTTTACCGTTATTCGGCTACCATAATGACTACCGCAATTATGATTAACGCATTCACGTCTACGAGTGAATGAACCATTTGTCTTCAAGCCATTGATTACACCCTCAGAAATCCTTTTGCATAGCCTTATACACTCTATCATAACCGCCGCCCCAAATATCGGCTTTGATGATCATAGAATCGATGTCTCGAAACCCTAACTTCTTGTAAAGCGGGTATCCCTCAAAGCTTGCCTCTAGGTAGGCTGGGAGCCCCATATCCCGCGCCCTCTCCATACCCCAATGCATCAACAGGGTCCCCGCACCTTGGCGCTGATAGTCCGGGTGCACGCAGAGAAGCGCACATACTGTTGCTCTTACGAAATAATATCAGCAACTACTCTTAGATTGGCATAACAAAATCCCCTGAAATGTTTTCACTAGACCAATCCTAGCAACTCTAACTGAAAATTTCCCCGTCTTAGTCTAAAATAGAAAGCTGGAAATTGTCTAGATACTTACACGCATGCGGTCTTCCCCCCCAAATCCTCTGCCTTGTCCCTTCCGTCGTTTCCAAATATGCTTCTGCTTTCCTCTTCATTTCCTTGTTCTCATTCTCCCCGACGCCCCACCAGTCCACTTTCTCTCGCTTGCTCCAAGAGCTCTCCGGCCTCTCCGTCCTATAGAAAATCCATTTTACAAAACCCACCATTACACCAGTATCGCTATCTACGCACCCGACAACCTCCTGTTGTGGAGTGTGTTCGCGCTCCTGAATAACCCGTAAACCGGCAGCTGCTCGCGCTGATGGCGTGTTTCCGCCAGGGTAGAGGCATCTGTGGTAGGGCTCGCTATCGAAAGCAGAGAACTGAATTTCCATCATGCGAGGGATCGAGAGGGTAAGACATTTTATCTGGATGAGTGAGAGGAGCATTTTAGACAATTTGTTCCACGGAATAAGCTCTCTTGGGAGTTTGCTCCGCAAAAAAATATTGGGTCCTGTTGAGTTTGCTTTGAGCGGAGAAAATGTCCGGATGTTATATCAAAGTTCAAGCCATGTCCTTTACTTCTATCGCGGACGCACATCGAAGAACCCTTTCGAGCTGTGACATGACCCATACTTTGCGACAGCGGTGTTTACGGTGATAGGGCGTTCTTATCACTGCTGCGAGATCCTGCAGGGCCTGCAGTCAGATAGCACCTGTCACATTCCTGCTTGCATGTTACACGGGGGCGGGGCAATCCGATGCAGCCACTCTCTGCCACTCTCTGAAAAGCAATACCCGTCACTGAGAATTGGCGAAGGTGGGACAGGCGAGACTTGCTCGGCATGCTGAATTCAGAAACGGCTTGCGGCCCCCGTTAGGTAATACGCGGCAGATTCTACTAAGTCCCACTATGGGGTTTATCCCATTGCATTACCCCCTTACCTATTATATAGGGGTTGAGAAAGAAAATAAAAATAAGATTTTTTTTAGCTAATATCCTTCCTTTCTAGTATCGTACGGCAATAGTCTCTAATAACTGCTTCCAATAAGCGCCGTACGATACTTCTTCTATTTGTCAACTAGTGGCCTCTTCTGTCCGCCAGCCAGTGGCCCAACCAATCCCTAGGATATATCGTACGGCAGCAGTCCCTGATAACTGCTTCCAATACGCCGTACGATATTCGCAGGATACAAAGCTGCGTCCAGGCTCTGTATGTAGTCTCCCCTTTCGAGGCTACGAAGCCACGTAGAGGCTAAGTAGCTTAAGCAAGTATAGAGAGAAAGGTAGAAGAAAAGAGAGAAGAATAAAAAAAAATTTTTTTTTCCATCTGGTACTGTAACTGTTCTAGTTGGCGTACGAGTCAGCTCCTTGCTATACTATCCTATATATCTATCCAGCAGCCTTTCCCATCCAATAATGACCAAATGCGTGAGCTATTGATAGTCGCATGCGTCTGGTAGACGTCTTCCTATGTATGTCGTACGATACTGTTCGTCGACCCAATATTCAGCTGACCGCAAGGTGGCCGATTCCATCCAATGGTGACTTCGGTTCTTCGTCGGTTTGTCCTTGTCGTTCCATTTGAGTCCAATAAGGCCCTCATACGGTGGCAGGCTAGTTTTTGATGGTTTATTATCGATAAGATCGATTAATAATTCTTACCGCTTAATTAAAATTTCTAAACTCCTTCCTTCCTTTTAATTATTTCGTATAAATTATGGATTCTAAAGTTAATTTATCTCTTCTTGCGCCCTTAACCGCCCATGGTTCGGTTAAAACTAGATTAAAATTTTTAAGAAGGGGTAGATCTGCTTACACGATATAGGTCTATACTCGTACGACATATAATGGAGAGAATTCTCGGTATAAGTTCTGTATATACTATACAGTAATACTACTGTATAGCACTTCGGTTAGTGCAAATATGCGTAAATATCTTAAGTTAAAGTATGGAATATATATCGACCGAACTCCAGGTCTAATTTAAGTGGAAACCGTCCGCTAACTATAGCAGCTTTATACCTAAGTACAGTCTTTAGGCTAAATAGAAGAGATTAATACTTAAGTCTACTAAAAATACCTTAATTAGGATATAATTAATAAGGCTTTAATTACTCTAATTATTATATAAAACCTTCCTTTTTAAGTTGTTAAATGGCCTAAATTTTATACTTTTTACTAAGTGCTTAATCTAGAATCGTCTAACTTTATAACTATAGCACACTTTTAAGTTATAAAGAAGATTAAGTAGTTTTGGTAAACTTATAAAGATATAGTATAAAAGAAACTTTATTTAGTAGTATTAAGTATTTATCTTTAACTTAATATCTAAACCTTCCTAACTAGGCTTATTCTTCTAGGAATCTATACCTACTTTATTAACTATAGTTAAGAGAAGCGCTTAAAGGCCCTTCTTGCGCTTTATACAGTAGTAAACATAGTAGAGATAAGTAATTCGCTACTCTTTTCCTAGTCTTTAAGGAGTATAGTATTATACAAAAGCTTAGATCTATTGTTTATAATAACGCCACTTTAAATAATATACTTTATTATATGGTAGAAGCCTATCTTAAAAAAGAGGAGGATATTAAATAGGATTCTATATACCGGCGATCCGCTATACTAGTTATATTATTAATTTAGCTATATAAGCCTTCCTATTTTATAATCTAACTAAAAAAAAGTAACTTAAGTTATATAATAAATAGGAAGAAAAAGGGGAGGTAGGAAATAAGGAGGATTAGTAGGCAACCTTTTAGGTTATAGGACCACTTAGTAAGCTTTATAATAATATTATATATATCTATAGTTCCGCCAGTTATATAAAAGAGTTTAAAAATCTAGTAAGGAGAATAGTTTTACTTAACAACCGTATAAAATAGAATAGTTAATTTTAAATACCAACTACAACCAATTAAAAGGCGGGAGCTATTAATACCTATACTAAGAACTACTTTGCCGCGCTCTAGGTAGACTATCTTTCTTTAAAGGACTAGAAATAGCTTTATATAATTAAGGAATTCCTTTAACTATTCTATTAAGTAACTTTAGAGACTTAGGGTAACTATATAATAATTAATAGTACACTCTTTATTATAGATATTATTATTTAGAATTTTAAAGCCGCGCTTATATATAGACTTCCTCTTAGATTAGATAATACTAATACTATATAATAGTATAAATATACTTCTAATAAGGAGTTTAGCTTTTAAATTAGAAAGGGGTGTTACGGACGCTTTAAGTACAATATTATAATTACTAGGAAAGAAGTCAAAAGCAGCTAGTTGGTTAATTAAGGCATGGTTTAGAATAGAGCCGATAGAACTATGTAACGAGGAATAGTAACTAAGGTTATATAACGTGCTACGTATTAAATAAGAGGAATAAGAGGAACTTACGTACCTTATATATAAGACGTACTTTACGTATAAGGAGGATTTCTTAGGAGTACAGTTATATATTTAAAGGACCACAGTCCCTACCTAGATAGTTCTCTCCTTTATAGTAAATCTTAGAATATAATTAGAGTTAATCTGTTAGGTAACTACTCTACTAGTTATATTTACGTTATTAACTATTCTATATCTATATACTTAGCCTATTAACAAGTCCACTATAGTATTTCCTATAAGGCTTCGTTATACATTTACTACTAAGGTTATAGTAAAAAAAGTTAAATAATATGCCACTAAAAGCAGCAGCTATAATGGCGTCCACAGCGGCAACTACCTTAGGATTAGGTAATAACACTAGTATAGTAGATACTAACTCGCAACTAGTTACTGTTAGATAGCTATAGGAAATAGTTAATCGATTAATAGATAATAATAGGATATTTAAAGAAAGGATTAATGGGATCGGAGTAGCTAAGGTTAAGTTACCCTTAATTAAGTAATTTTTAGGGGAGAAGTTAAAGCTTAAGGGATTCCTTATATAAATGCACTTTAAGGTTATATAGGAAGGGGTTAAACTAGGAACGCCTATAGATTAAGTTACTTACGCAGGATTGTTTTTAACTGGAAAGGCACTTAAGTAGTTTAAGCCTTACCTTATGGAGGTATAGGAATACGGCATAATAACTACTAACTAGGAGGTATAATATATATTCTTAAGTTAAAATAGGGTTGCGGAATAATTAACGCAAAGATTTAAAGACTTAGAGGTAACTACTATAGAAAAAAAAGCTTTAAAACCTAGTATAAAGAACTTTAGTAATTAAGTATACGACGTAGTTTTAAATATTAGTAATATAGGTTAAATAGAATAATAAAGCGCTTATAGTACAGTATAAGTAAGGACTTAAGGCAAAAGTCTAGGATGTAATTATCCTAATAGAAGATGCGGATACTCTTAGGGATTTAATTAATTAAGTAATTAAGATTAATAATAGGATCTACTAAAAAGAGCAGATTAAGAAGGGTTAGGATAGAGTTCTATAGTTATATAAGGCATAGAGTACGCATTAATAAAGTTAAAGTTAAAAACTATAATATAGCGTAGAGCTAATAGACCTAAGTAGTACTAGAGAATTTAAAAGATAAAATAAGAAATTATAGAAACCTAAAGGATAAGAATTAAGTAATTAAAGGTTTAAGGAGCAGAGGCTAAACTAAAAATCTTAGTAGTAGAAGACGTTTAGGCGGACTCTATAGCAAGAAAAATAGTTTAAAGAAGAAGCTTATATAAATTGTAGAAAATAGGGTTATTATATTAAAGACTATAGAAGTAGTTAGGGTTACTATATAATAAAAGGGATAAGACTAGTAGATAATATATATATATATAAAGGGATAATAATATACTATAGGGAATAAAAGAATGTTTAATTAAAAGTTTTACGTTTTATTATAATAACGTATATTAAATTTATAAAGACGCTAAGTATAGCGCAAGCTATTGGCTATAGGAGCTAAAATTATTAGAGTTTAGAGGAACTAATAAACTAGTTTATAGATTGGATATTAAGGATAATAAGTTTAATATAGGTGAAATATTTAGTAATAATAAGGTAATAAAGGCAGCTTATTAAAAGTATATAGACCTTAGAGATATTATATAAGAGGTAAAGGATAATTCCACTATAGAATAGGGAATATTAGTAGGGATTAAGACCCTACTAGACACGATATTTATCGCTTTATAAGACGTAAAAGAAGTAGGATAATAAACTACTTTAGTACTTAATAAAGGTAAAAGGCTAAAGGCTTAAGATTCTTAAGAAGAGATATAAGACGCTTAAGATTTCTAAGGCGGGATAAGATATGCTTAAGGACCTATAATGGATAATAACTAATAGAGTAGAGTAATAGCTTAGTTTAGTAATATATAAATAAGCTTAGGACGAAGTTTTCTAAAGGTATAAGACTCTTAAGATAAAATAAGTAAGATTTAAGACTCTTAAAACAAGATAAAAATACTGTAGAAGCCTAGTTAGACTAAGGCTAAAGTAAAGCTTAAAATAGAAGCAAGCTTAGGATTAAGAATCCTATAGGACTAAGATTTTAATAGCAAAATAAGGACTATCAAAGAAATTATAAGTAAGGCTCAGCAATAGGATTAAAATGTTAATACTAAGATTAAGAAGTAAGAGAACTTTAAAGATTTATTTATAAGACGCAAACCAAAAGAAACTATAAAAGAATTTAGATAAAGAATTATCGTATAGCAAGAATAGAAACTAGATAAGAAATTTAGTATACTAGGTTATATAAGGGATAGAGTATCTATATAAAGAATTACTAATAGGCCTAGGGTAGGTACGCTAAGAGCTAAGTAGCTTACTAAATTAGAAGATAAAGAGGATATAGGGATCCTTACTAGGTTTAAAGAATAATATATAAAGGGCTATTATAATATAGTAATAAGAAGATACTTCCTTATAGATAAGCTGTATATACTTTAATAGCTATACTAAAAGTGNTATAGGTAACGATATAATAATAAGTAGGAAGATTTTTATATATAGTTAGATAAACGAGTTATCTAGGACCACCTAATTATAGAGAAGGCCATAACTTATATTAAAGGATCTAGAGAAATAATTAGAGGACTAAAGGAGCGAGAGATGTATTTTAGTACCTATAAATAAAGTTATAACGTTTAAATTAATACAGTAAAGGTTTAAACTTAAAAATAAAGATAAGTTAAGAGTTAACTTAAAGCACCTAGTATACTATACGCTATTATAGATTATATATGTAGACGATATATATAAAATATATAAAAATCCAAAGGAAAAGAATTGGAAATACCTTATAAGGATATATTATGCGCTAGATAAGTAATAGTATATAAATGCTAAATATATATATAGATAGTATTTAATAAAAGTTTAGGAGTTAGGAGACTTAATACTTTAACTAAAAAGATTCCTTATAGAAGAATGCTTAGATGGATAATATTAGTAGAAATACCTAGAGAATATATATCTATAGTATATTAAAGATAAAAAGTAAACTAGGTATTAGCTAAAGAGTAAGCTAAATATAATAGAATTAAGTAGTTAATAGTTAGGAAAAGTAGAGGCCTATAAAACTAAAGGGAGCTAGTAATAAAGCCTTAAACCCTTAAAGGAATTTAAGGATAACACTTAAATTTATAAGTTAATTAGTAAGATTAATAGCTTAAAGCGCTAATAGATAGTGGATTAATACGGAACTATATTTTACTAATAGCAGTTAAAAGAATAGGATTACTTTATAGATAGAAAAAGCAACCTTACCTATTAATTACAATTTTAGGAGATCTAATAGCCTATAGAGGAGGGATTATTAATCTTAAAACAGTACCTATTTAGATAACTATTAAAAGGAGACGAGTTAAAATATCTTTTAATATCCTACTATTAGGACGAGATAAGGTAGTATTAGGAATGGCTTAGTTATAGGAATATAACCTAAAAATTAATTAGATTATAGGTTAAGTTAATATTAGAGATACTTAATAACGTAAGATATAATAGTAAACTAAGTTAGTATAGTATTAAGTTAGAGTAATATATAAAGAGACTAAGTAAGGCTTAAGTTATATACTAAANAGATACTATAAGTATNGNAANAANCTATAGAGCCTAAAAAGTAANAAGCTAGNANATTATATANNATAGNACTATAAAATAGAGTTAGAACTAGGAATAAGTTTAAGGTTCCTTTTAACCTGTAAGCTTACTAAAAAAGAGTCTAGAGCACTTAAAGAGTTTATCTAGAAAAACTTACAAAAGGGATATATTAAACTATTATAGTTATTAGCAGGTTATTTAGTATTATTTATATTAAAGAAAAATGGAAAACTTAAGCTATATATTAACTATAAATAGTTAAATAGCATTACTTAGAAGGATAGGTATTCTTTACCCTTAATTAGTAAAATTTAAGACTAGATAGGTAATGCGTAAATCTTTATAAAGATAGATCTAAGATAGGCGTACTATTAGATTAGAATTAAGGAAGGTAATAAATAAAAGGCAGCCTTTAAGTTAAGAGAAGGACTATATAAACTATTAGTTATATAATTTAGGTTAATAAATATACTAGTAATATTTTAGAAATAAATTAATAGTATATTAGGAGAATACCTTAATAAGTTTATTATAGTATACTTTAATAATATTATTATCTACTTAATAACTAAGGAAGAATACGGAGAATACGTTAAATGGGTTTTAAAGAAATTATAGGAAGAATAGATGCTAGTAGTAATTAAAAAATGCGAGTTCTTTATAAGGAAGACCAATTTTATTAAACTTATTATTAAACTAGGTTATATTAGTATAGACCTAAAAAAAATTAAAGCTATAGTAAGTTAGTAAGAACTAAAGAATATAATATAGTTAAGGTTATTTTTAGGGGTTTGCAACTACTATAGAAGGTTTATAGTATAATAGTTAAAGAATATTAAACCGTTTACTAGGCTTACTAAGAAAGAGGAACTATAGGTATAGGGAAACAAATAAAGAAAGTTGTTTAAAGAACTTAAGGAATTATTTACCTAAGAACTAATCCTTAAAATCTACTAACTAGGACTAGACATGGTTATAGAAATAGATATATTAGACTACGTACTAGGAGTATACTTGCTATAAAAGTATAAAAACGCATGGTATCTAGTATTATATTATAGTAGAAAGATAATACTACTAGAGTTAAACTATAAGTCTATAATAAGAAGTTATTAGATATAATTATAGCACTTAAGAAATAGAGAGCATTCTTATAAGGCGTAGAAAAACTATTTATAGTTAAGATGGATTATAAGAACCTAATAGGGTTCCTAATAATAAAAGAACTTAATTAGAGATAAGTTAAATAGGTAGAGATGCTTATTGGATACTATTTTAAGATTTAGTATACTAAAGGAACTAAAAATATAAGAGCAGACGTACTTAGCAGAAAAGCTAAACTATAGAATAATAAGAAGCTATTAGAAGTAATGCTACGTAGAGTGTCACGGGACGGGGCAGTGGCTATAAGACGTATGTATTCAAGGAGTCTATAAGACGTTGCGCGATCGATCGTAAGGGTTAAGGGCGTAAGGAGGTGATATACCTACGCGTAGCTGACATAAGCTGTACGCGAGGTGTACGCGAGAGCACGGGGCTCTCCTATGGAGGCCCCTGCGGTGGGGTTCTGTAACACTACCCCCCCTCCTATAGAGGCGGAGCTCTGGCGACGCTGTGGTTACTATATATATATAAAAGGGACACTTAGGGTATAGAAAAGAAGAAAGGGGGGGTATTACTAAAGGCTTGAAATAATGTTATATAATAAGGCTTGGCATCTAAGAATCTGACTAATTAGACAACTTTAACCGCTAGTTAAAGTTCCTGGACATCTTAACGATATTCCGGTTACGTGATTATACTTTACCGTAATCTGACGGCAATCTAACGGCAATTTGCCCCTACATGGTAATGTATAACGGTTTAACTCTATAAGGGCTCCCATAGAGGATTAGGTATAAAATCTCTGCTTAGGCCTAGTTTCTATAAGTTCGCGTAATAAAAGTCACTAATTAGATCCTTTGCATTTTTAAAGTCTTCCCATAGTTGCCATTCTAGCTAATCTATATCGAATCCTATATATATAGCTCTATAGTAGAGCCGTCGTCCTCTACCTTTGCCAAAGTATTTAGAGTTAATAATTTATTTAACAGTCCACTCCTTATGGTTCTCATCTTCGTTCTCGTCTCGGATTAGTACTAGTGGGGGTTCAGGCTATATCTACCCCGGTAAGGGGTTAGGCTAGTAAAGGTGTAGTAGCTATAGGTGAAATACAGGCCATATCCCGCGGGTGGCTAGGGTAGGCGGGAGCTCTAGCTCGTATGCGGCTCCCCTATCAATAACTCGTTTAATTGGGTAGGGGCTAAGGTTCTTATAATTAAGTAACTTCATAGGCCTTTATGTAGAGATATTGCGTGTATCTAGCTATACCTAGTTGCCAATACGCATCTCCGGTGGTGGCGTTCTATAATGGTCGGCAAAGTAGGCCTGCTTTGCTTAAGCCCAGGCCATTTCTCCCTTGCAGTAGTTAAGTAGATTTTTTATGCGGTCTATATGCTGGTCGGTAAGTAGCATCTTAAGGCGTTTTCCATATAGCAGTTTCTTATTAATAGGTTCTAGTGGTTCTATACCGGATTGGGGGTAATATTCCTTATTCGCGAAGAATGGGGTAAGTCCTGTAGTAGTTAAGACGTAGTTATTTGCTGCGAATTCACCTAGTGGGAGGTAATTTACCCAGTCATCTTAACTATAGGCGACTACCTGTCATAGGTACGCTTTTATACTAGTATTAGCGTTTTCTGGTTACCTAGCAGTTTTATAGTGAAAGGATATAAATATCTTAACGGAGATGCTAAGGCGTTAGTAGATTCGTCTCTATATATTAGAGCCGAACTATATGCCTTAGTCGGACGTAATTAAGTTAGGTAACCTATATAATTAGTAGATTTCGCGGAGGAAGGCGTTAGTAACGTTACTAACGGCTACGCCTTCGGTTAGGACGTAGTGGCGCTCTTTTATAAGTCGGCATATTATCATAAGGATATTCTTATAGGTACGGCTATGTTGCTTATAGGGTAGTAGGTTAACAACGAAATCTATGGTGATATCTGCCCATCGTCGTATAGGTACTAGTAGAGGGTATAGTAGTCCTTAGTACTTTATATTAAAGGCCTTAGCGCGCTTATAACTGTGGCAGGCGCCTATAAAGCGTTTAACTAAGTCTATTATTTTAGGCCAGAAGTAGTATTAGCTAAGAAGCTTATAGGTTCCTTCTTTGCCTAGGTGGCCGCTTAATCGGAGGTCGTAGGCTATTTAGATTAGTTACCGTTGTAGATTTTCTAAGTTGGGGATGAATAGACGGCCTCTATAATAGAGCCTGTTCTCTTTTACTTTTAAGGCTGCTATATTAATCTAGCCTAAGCTTTGGAGTTTAGTCGGCAGCGTATGGGCGCTGGCGGTCTTTGCGGCAATAAGTTAATGCAGTAATAGGTTAATAGAGGTGTTATATGCCGTAGTGATAAGCTCGTTAATTTTGGGAGGTAATTCTAGTTCTATGGTATAGAGCTAAGGTATAGTTGGCTTTATTATAGGTAGTATACCTAAGGCCAAATTCCGTGCTTTTAGGATCGTCTATTGTTGGAACTGGTTATAAGGGTTATCTTTAGACTAAGGAAGGTCTTGTAAGCGGCGTGTTAGGCTATTAGGCTTAGTACCTTATACTCCTGGCCTATATACAATTTTAAAGTTAAAACTAGAAAGGAACTCGTTCTAGCGTGCTTAGCGTTAGTTTAGCTATTTCGTAGTCATAAAGTACTTAAGATTGCGATAATCTGTAAGGACTTTAGTTGGCTAGTTAGGTTCTACTAAGGAGAGTTCCGGTTGGAATTCCTCGAACGCTTATATAATCGCGAGAAGTTCCTTATTATAGATCTTGTAGTTACATTCTTATAGTATAAGCTTAGATAAATAAAATACGACTAGGTAAAGGAGACCGTCGTTACCTATCTAGGAGAGGACACCTACATTAACGTGGTCTGAGGAGTTAGTCTTAAGATAGAGTTATCGTCCTGGTATAAAGTAAGCTAGGATAGGTGCTTTAGTAAAAGCATCTTTAAGGTCTTGGAACGCCTTCTCGCATTTAGGCGTCTAGATAAAACGTAGATATATTTTTCTTCCTTTTGCGGAAAGGCCCTTTGTTTATATTATTGCTATAAGTAGTGCTATAACACCTAAGAAGTTGTATATAAATTTTTAATAGAAGTTAGTAAAACTAAGGAAAGCTTATACGTCTTTAATGCAGTTAGGGGTTTACTATTTAGTAATTATATGTACCTTCTCGGGGTCCATACGGACACCCTTAGTAGTGACGATTAGTCTAAGGTATTTTACTTCTATGACTAAGAATTCGCACTTCTTTAAATTAATATAAAGTCCTACGTCCCTAAGGCGCTGTAGGACCTTTTAAATATACTCGGTATGCTTAGAAGGGTCATCGCTATAAATAAGTATATCGTCCAGGTACGCAGAGCAGAAGTCGTTGAGGTAGTCCTATAAGGCGTTATTAATATAGCTTTGGAAGCTGCCTAGGCCGTTATATACGCTAAAGGGCATAACGGTATATTTAAATTGGCTAAAGCGTAATGCGAATGCGGTTTTCCATTCGTCACCTTCTTATATTTAGAGGCGGTTAAAGGCGGCGATAATATCGAGCTTAGTATAGATTTTAGCTTAGCTAAGCCGCTTAAGAGTCTCACGTATAAGCGGTATAGGGTATCGGTTCTTAATTGTAATAGTGTTAAGTCCTCTATAGTTAACGCAGAATTAAATACCTCCTCCTAGCTTCTTAGTAAGGAGGATAGGGGCGGTTGCTAGGGACATGCTAGGGCGAATAAACCCTTTGTTGAGGTGTTCGTTAATATACTTTTTAATAACTAGAAGTTTGTTTTTTGACATTAGGTAGAGTCTCTTATAGGGTGGCGTTTTTCCTTATTTAATATTAATGGCATAGTCATTAGGTCGATATAGGGGGAGTATATCTACGCTCTTTTATAAGCATACGTTAATAAAGTTATAGTACCTCTTAGGGAGGAGCTTGCGGAGTTCCTTATTAGTAAGTCCTTTTTTAAGCTTTATAAACTTCTTAAAGTCTAAAGGTAAAAGTCCGTAAAGTTCTGCGGGGGCATCGTTTTCTAGGAGGTTAACTATATCTATCCTATTACTATAAAGGACGTGGTCCTGTTCTTTATTAAGCTTATATAGTCGTAATTAGGAGGCTACAGTAACGGTCTAGCCTTTCCTACGTACTATGCGGTAAAAGGCCGCGGCACTTATATAGTGGCAGTTAGTTATAGGTAGGGTAATAAGGGGTTCCTTAGGTTGGTATCCTAAGGAGTAAATAGAGGCGGCTAGGCCATATCCTAGGCAGGTCTCTCTACAGTATTTAGAGTTAAAGGTTACTTCTCTCTTTTTTTAGTTAATGGCGGGGNTGTATTATTTAAGCCAGTTTATTCTAAGGATAATAGGGTAGTTAGTAAGTAGTGTAATATAAGCCTAGAGTTCTTCCTAGTGCCTATTTATATCTAGGTGGAGTTATGCTATATAGGTAATCTTCTATACGGTACAACTACCGTCGGCGAGTTATAGGGCGCGGGCTTTAGTAAGGGGTAAGGTAGGTAGGTTATAAGTACGCACGAATTAGGTATCTATAAATTTATTAGTAGCTNCGCAATTAATTATAGAACGGCTTTTATATTNTTTTTTNGNAGTAGTTCCTATTATGGGTAAAACTATCTATTTCCGTCTATTTATCTTTACTAAGTCATCTATTAAGCAGGCCAATATGTAAATCCCCTTATCGTTAGGGCGTCCTAACCTGCGACTTAGGGCTAGGACTTAGCGTTTTCCGTTTCTATATCCAACTCTACCGCTATTACTACGTCTTTATCTTATATGGTAGTGGCATATAGCAATATATTTGGTGTTTAAGGTACTAGGTTAAGTATTAGGCGGCAGCTGCTAAACCTAGCCATTGGGCAGTTTAGGCTATAGCTGTAATAGCCTTCTTAACGACATTTATAGTAACGCTTTAGCTTCCGGAGTAGCTCGCGTTCTCCGTCTAGTAGCTTCTGCGGGAAGGTTAGTATAAAAAGGTCGATATTAGGACCAGTAGTGTTGCTTAGGGTAGTGGACGTTGGTGGTTTAGTAGGTCCAGAGGGCTTCTATAGGGAGGTCTTTGGGTAGGGGTTTATAGTAGTAATCTAATTCAGTTATTATTTAATCTTCCGTATAGCTGCTACTATATTATAAACATTATTGTAGTTGTGGCTGGCGGCTGCGTGACTAAGGCGATAAGTAACTTTTTTAAGGAGATCTTCCTGGTCTTTAGTATCGTCTTAGGCGAGGGCTCCAGTATATTCCTAGAATTTAACATAGAACTTGTTAAATAATTTAGTAGGGCTTATCTTTAGGGCACGTAGTTTAGCTTAGTTGGTGGCTAGTAGGTTATAGTCGCGGTATATTAGGTTGAGATTGTTAAGGACTTCTTAGTAGGACTGCTACTTCTAGGGGCCATTGGTCTCCCATTGGGCGAAGAGTCTGTTAAATAGTATACCCTTTATTCGCCCAATAATGTAGCCAATCTTAGTATCTTCTGTAGGAAAAAGGCAGGCGCTCTAAGTTAGTTTCTTGCGGATTTGCATCTTCTAGTAGCTGTATTCTTTACGGTCTCCCTAAAAAACTAGGGGATTAGGGTAACGTGCATTAGACCCTACGGTGGCAGCTTAGGTTTAGTTATTATAGCTTTTATCGTTGCTTTGGTAGGGGTTCCCGTTAGGTAAGGCTGCTTAGCACTAACCCTCCGTTAAGCGTTAAGTAGGTAAAGTTGCCGGGGGCGTAGAGACTTAAGTGGCGTTGTATATAGTAGAGAGGTGTCTGGCGTTGTTACGAATGTGCTCGTTAAGCTGAGATTATAGGTATTTAATTATGCCTTCTCTTTTAGTGACCGTAGCAATAAGTGCGATCTTAGCCTTCTTTAACTATTGGATGTCGCGTTTAGACACGCGGAGGTTATCTTCGGTTTCTTAACGCGTGTTATCGGCGAGCGCCTCGCGAGCTTATAGGTCTTGGATAATATCGCGATCTTAGGCAGTACGCATCTCGGCTCGTGTAAGCTTTAGGTAGTAGTTCTATAGAAGGCGGTAGTATTTATCGGGTTCTTATACTACCATTTTTATAAACATCTCGGCGTTTCGTATTTTAATTTTAATAGGTAGTAGCCCTTCCGCTTACTTATCCGTAGTTATATAGTTAATAAAAGATAAGACATTATTAGTGTCTATCTCCTTAGGGGTTAAGGCTAGGGCTAATAAATCGAATTCTCTTGGGATTGATTGGCGTCGTAGGTTAAGTGTAGGTATTGGATTATTCTTTGGGTTTGATATAGTGGCTAGTAAGGAATATTATCTTACTATTGTGGGTTCCTTAGAAGTATAAAGTGAGGTAACTTATAGGCACGCTGCTTCTGGCAGCGCCTGTAGTATTACAGAGACGTAGAATTGGTTATAGGCTGGGTGTCGGTGGTAAAAAGGCGCAACGTAATGTCACGGGACGGGGCAGTGGCTATAAGACGTATGTATTCAAGGAGTCTACAAGACGTTATGCGATCGATCGTAAGGGTCGAGGGCGTAAGGAGGTGATATACCTACGCGTAGCTGACATAAGCTGTACGCGAGGTGTACGCGAGAGCACGGGGCTCTCCTATGGAGGCCCCTGCGGTGGGGTTCCGTGACATAGAGATAAGGATAGATAGATTAGATATAATTACCCTAAACTAGTAGTAACTTAAGAGGATAATAAACTAGGAAGAGTTTATAAGATACTAAAGAGCTTTTAGGTATAAAGAATTCTAGAAGTATAGCTAGAAGATCTATAGATAGATATATATAAGAATTAAGAAGTAAAGTATATCCTAAAAAGCATAGCAAAGTATTTTATAGAAGATTTCTATAAGGGAATAACTTAAGGATATAATGGAGTAATAGGCTTAATATTAAGACTTTAAGAAGAATATATTATTAACGGAATCTAAAGTATTATAAGAAAAGTAATAAAGGAATATCTAGATTGTTAAAGAAATAAACTAATAAGGTATAAGCTATATAGAGGGCTATAACCTATTAAAATACTAGAGAGACTATGGGAGGTTATATTATAGGACTTTATTATTAAGTTACTAAAGTTAAGAGACCCTATTACTAGATAAGAGTATAATATAATCTTAGTAATAGTAAACAAGTTAACTAAATAGGGCTACTTTATAGCATGCATAGAAGAAATCTTAGTAGAGGATGTCGCTAGAATCTATATTAAAGAAGTATTTGCAAGATATAGAGTACTAGGTAAGATTATATTAAATAAAGATCTAAGATTTATAACAGTATTCTAGGAGATATTCTTAGCGGAGTAAGGAGTTAAAGTAGTAACTTTTACTATATATTATTTACAAACGGATAAATAAATAGAAAGATTAAATTAGATACTAGAATAGTATCTAAGATATTATATTAATTACGTATAGAATAATTAGGTATTACTATTACTAGTTATATAGTTTATATATAATATAACACCATAAAAAGGAATAAGTATATTACTATTTAAGGCGAATTATAGATATAAGCTAAGAATATTATTATTACTATAATAAGTAAAGAAAATAAGTAGTATAGTTAAAGAAAGAATAAAGATATTAATAAATCTTTATATAGACCTTATAGAATTAGTAAAAAAGGTATAAGAGAAAATAAAAAAGTACTATAACGCTAAGAGATCTAAGGGACTAGATTTTAAGCAGGGAGATAAAGTATAGCTACTATATAAAAATTTTAAGAGTTAACAACTAAGTAAGAAATTAGACTATATTAGACTAAAACCTTTTAAAATTATTTAAAGGATTTTACCGGTTATATTTAAGTTAAACCTACTAGCTAAGATAAAGATCTACCCTATATAGTATATTGTAATACTAGAGCTAGTATACGGGAATATTAAGCTACTAGTTTATAAAGTAGATATATATAGAGGATAAGAGGAAGATAAATAGTAAGTTTTAAAGATTATTAACTATAAAGACATTAACGATAAAATATAGTATAAGGTTAAGTGGATAGGCTATAATAAGACTACTTAGGAACTACTATAGAATCTAAAAAACGCTATAAGAAAGGTATAGGAGTATTAGAAGAGATTAAGTTAGGCAGTATTAATAAAAAAAGATTACTAAAAAATAAGTTACCTAAGGGGGACCTAAAAAGAGCAGTTGCTAAACTACTTAGATTTATTTCCTTCTTAGCTAAAAAAGAATCCGTTTTTTTATTACTAAGTTTTTACTTCTTAAAATAAACCTTCTTAAGACGGAGTAATTAAGTAGATGCCGCGATATAAGTATTTAGGGCCTTCTATTCCGCATTATAAGAATATTTTAATTTAGTAAGGGCTTAAGATAACTCGCCGTTAAGATAAGCAGTAGTAGATTAAATATAAAACCCTAAGATAAATTAACTAGGGAACTAGACGACTATTAAGGATAATAAAACGCGTATATTTAGCATTAGAAGTAAAGCGAACGTTATAGAATAAATAAATATTCGCTTTAGTATACTTTAAGTAAAAGGATAGTTGTTATAAAGATGGACTCGCTAATATAACATAGACTAACCCTTTTTTTTAAATAGCAAGAATACGGAGACGGTATAATCTTACTAAAAGATAATATCGCAGTAACGGTGCGAGCACGACGTTAGGCGTATAAAGAAGAAGAAGCTTTAGGTATAATAAGTAATAATATTAACTAAATTAATTAGATAGATATTATACCTCTAGTAAATAACTTAGAGATATTAAAAGTCTTTAAAGACAAAGATAAAGAGGAGGGAGATAGTATTACGGACGCTTTAAGTACAATATTATAACTACTAGAAAAGGAGTTAGAAGTAGCTAGTTAGTTAATTAAGGTATAGTCTAAAATAGAGCCAATAGAACTATATAATAAGGAATAGTAACTAAAGTTATATAACGTGCTACGTATTAAATAAGAGGAATAAGAGGAACTTATATACTTTATATATAAGACATACTTTATATACAAGGAGGATTTCTTAGGAGTATAGTTATATATTTAAAGGACCATAGTCCCTACCTAGATAGTTCTCTCCTTTATAGTAAATCTTAGAATATAATTAGAGTTAATCTATTAGGCAACCACTCTACTAGTTATGTTTATATTGTTGACTATTCTATACCTATATACCTAGCCCATTAATAAGTCCACCGTAGTATTTCCTATAAGGCTTTATTATAAGGGGTAGGAGACCTTTAATAAGTATTATAGCAAAATAGACTACTTACCCCTTTACGCCGCCGCTATTGTTCTTTATCTAAACCGTTATATAAAGTATATTAAGGCAAACTGGAAAGTAAAGTAGGTTAAGACTATATTAAAAAAGGTTAAAGAGCTTTAGAAGTCCTACTAGGAAAAAGCTTTTACTTCTTTAAGTTCTTTATTATAGAAAAGGAAACCTTAAAAGTAGGAACTTAACGCATTTAATTAAATTGCTTAAAAGCTAGGGAAGTATACCTAACTAGCAAGTTAGGGCGAGTATTAAAATTATTATAATAGGGAATCGTATAGTATTAGTAAGATACTAGCGCTTAAATAGTAGTGTTAAAATTAATAAAGAAAATGTTGGCTAAGGTTATTATATATAGCAATTAATATTCTCTTAATTCTAGCTATAAGCTATAAACCAGAGCGAGTCTATTTAGGGGGACGTTATATAGTATTGTAGGAAAGGGTGTAATAGGAGTAGAAAACCTTAAGAGAGTAAAGCGTTCAAAACATTAGAAACGAAGTGGTATTTTAGACGAAATACTTAAGGTAGTAGATTAATATCAGGTAGCTAATAGGGCCTTTTCTAAAAGCCTTCCTATAAGTTTCCCTTATAAATTTGTTGGCCTTAGGCACGTACCATAATGCCAAGTAATTGTCGATAATTATCGATTATTGACCATTGATAGCGATTATCGATCGATGCCTTATCGATAACATCGAAAACCAGCCTGTACGGTGGTGGTCTGATAGGTTGCTGTAGGTCTGCTAACTATCCTTTCGGACCCGTACGATAGATGACTGTCATACGGTTGTTCCAATGAATTGCTGTAGCTGGTGCTAACTGTCCTCTTTGGCGTTGTATGGTAGGTACCTCCCTACTGCATAAATGGGCGAGCTAATTCTAATACAAGGGTCCAGATAACTGAGTATGCAAAAGTATATTGGTAGGAATGTACAATAAGAATTAGTTAAAGAAGAGAAAAGAAAATAACTTGCTTCTCTATACGATTAATATTCTTCACCCTGCTAAGGCCGCTAGATCCTACCAAGTCCCACTATAGGGGTTTATCCTATTACACTTATACTCTAAGGGTGAGGATCTTATATTAATTATACTAAGGATAATTAAATAGGCTTTACTATTACTGTTATTATACTATTTAAACTCCTTATAGTACTCTTTATAGAGTGCCTTATTAGATAAGCAAATTATAACGTTAATATCTATAATGATTTATACAACGAACACAATGCAATCGCCCGCTAAAGAAACCTGCGAAACAAGCCTAACCGAGCTCCCACGAGCTCCAGAGGACTACAGAAACCCTTCCTATCAAAACCACACACCCTAATTCGGCGTTAGTGGAGGTATATGTGGTGTTTTCTAATATACAGCCCCTAAAACCGGATCACAATAAATAAACAAACCCCTAACCCTAACCACCCTAATTAAATAGCGCGCCTTTTAAGAACGCGTTCTATAGACTATATAAACCGTAGAATAAACCTAGCAGGTACTATAGAAACGATCTCTTAATGTAGACAAGGAGCGCTCCACTATACTCTCCTTCCTTACTACCGCGATTATAACCCTTTAAATAGCCTTCGCTATGTTGGCGGAGCTTATCTAGACCTAAGGAACCTAGGAGCAATATACCTAGGATATAAAGGCAATCCGGATAGATATTGGCGCCCTTAGGAAGGCCGTAACAATAGCTACGAAAAGCGGACCGATGTCTATAGGCCCGCTGTTATACGCACACGTTGCTGCCACTATACCTATAATGCCCTAAGCTATAAGATAAGTTGCCTATAAACCTATAGAAGTATATAAGATTATAATCCGCATAGGCGACGCCGCTGACTGTAAGGAAACCTTAAAGCAGAATAGCTAAGCCCTAGTATATAAACTCCAGGCTATAGGACCCCTAGACACCTATAGGATATAGGCTGTAAAGAAGCTATAAAGCGGTAACGTTAGGGCGTATGTCACGGATAAAGATGTAAAAGATAGGTTACTATAAGAAACAGAGTGGACGAAGGTCCTTGGACGCTCTGCTATATTAGCTGTTCCGCTAGTACTAGTAAAGGTTTATACGGTACCTACGAGCCTTACTATCTAAGGCCTAGAGGCTAAGTAGATAATAGAAGATATAATAAAGTAGAACTATACTATAGCGGGGCTTATAGTAGAAAGGCTGGCGTGGAAAAGGCTAGAAAGAGTCCGAACGGGATAAAAGGTTAAATCGTTACTTATTATGGGTATATAGTTAGAAGAGTTAGTAAATGCGCTATTTAATTAGGGCCTTTTTCTAGGAGGAGACCACTACCTAGTTATAAGGTATGAGATAATGTTTCTAGTAACGCAGTGCTTTAAATGCTAAGGCTTTAACTATATAGCTAAGAGTTATAGGAGAGAAGCTAGATATGGACGCTGCGCTAGGCAATATAATACTAGCGAATGTATAGGAGACCCACCTAAAAAGTGTATTAACTGTAAAGTAGACTATAAGGCATAGAATAGGGCGTATAGTGTTAAGCAGATATAGTAGGAGAAGGCTGTAGTAATTAGGGCCTATACGCTAATATACTACGTAGGCACCTATAAGGCACCTATAAGCGGATAGTAATTACAATTATAGTACAAGATTACCACTAAGGAGGTCTTATAATAAGCTAAGAAAAGGAAGCTAAAGGAGATAGTTATGTAAAAGAGCTCTATATAGGCAGAGGAAGCCCCCTAGAAGGTCGGCCGGCTATGGACTTTTAATTATTTTAGGAAGGAAATGGGCTAGAGGACCCTCTAATTAACACTCTAAATAGTACTATATAGTAGTATATACGCCCTAATTTAAATCCTAGTAACCTAGGAGCCTTTACTAAATATAGAGTTTAATATAAAGGTGGAAGTAGAAGCCTAGATCCGGAGAGAGGTATTTAGAGGCTCTAAAACTGCGTTATAAGGAAGTAAACGGACGCTAGTATAGACCTCTTATATTAGGACACCGGAAAACACTTATAATTATATAGTATAATACCAATAATAGTAGGAATGGCGTACTACTCTACTTTCTATAAGAGGTAGAGTAGGCGGACCCCTAGTTAGATAGATTAGCTATCTAAGAGCTATAGCGGAGGGACTAAAGAAATATAATATATACTATAAAATCTTACTACCTAGTGTACGTGGGAGTAGGTAATATAAGGGTCTGCTTTTATATAAATAAGGCTATTGATATAAATAAGTGGGCGCCTATATACTACTTAGTGGACGCATATATAATTAAGCTGGAGGGCTGCGAGAGGACTATTTAGATTTATAATATTTATAACCCCTAATAGATGAATAGTAGTGTCTATATACTACTGGAGCTGCTAAGGGCTAAAGGAGAACATATACTGTTAGGTGATTTTAATCTATACTACTCCTTTTAGGGGGGTGTAATAGTAATATGCGCGGATAACGCGGTAGATAACCTTATCCGCGCTATAAAGGCAGCTGGCCTAAGCCTAGCTACTAAGGCGGGTATAGAGACGTAGGTAAAGGGCATATTAAGGAGCACGCTAGACCTAGTGTTTACCTCCCCTTAAATTACTAATAGGCTGCTATAGAGTTAAAGATAAGACCGCTGGTATATAGGGTCTAACCACTTTCCTATTATTATAGAGGTAGACGTAGAGACGCTAGAGGGGCCCCCCTTACCTAGGAAACCGCTATAGAAGAAGGCTAATTAGAAGGTGGTGTAGAGCGAGCTAGAGGGCTAACTCTAGCCCCTATATAGACTCCTATGCGATATAAGAGATAAACTAAATGCACTGGCGGAGGCTATATACTAAGTAATTGAGAATACTATAGCAAAAACAGTACCTAACGCGTGGCCCTCGCCGTAAGCCTTTAAAGTATAGTTAGAGGAATATATAGAAGTGGTAAAGGAAACCTAACAGGCCTTCCGGGCGTAGAAGGTCTCTTAGTTAATGCTTAACTGGATTAACTATAGAGTTATATAGAATAAGAAGAAAAGGGCAATTTGATAAGAGGCTAATAAGTTATAGAGGAGGACCGTTAAAAAGCTAATAAATAACCCTAAAGGGATGTGGAGAATAGCAAAATGGGCGTATATAGCGGACGGGAAGCCAAAGGCCCTACTATAGTTTCCTCCTATTAGTAGACTAGGAAAGGAGACCCTATACCATAATAATAAGAAGAAGGCTACTATTCTTATAGAGCAGTTCTTTCCGCTACCGGTAGAGGCGGACCTTAGTAATATACTAGGGTTTGTATACCCAGAGCCGCGAACAGTAAAGAAAGTAGTTAAGGAGGAGGATATTATTACGGCCCTAAAGGGGCTTGCCCCTAATAAGGCCCTAGGTCTAAAGAAGATTACTAACTAATTTCTTAAGACGTGCGGAGAATAGCTAGCCCTAGTGCTGGCTAAACTCTTTAGCAGCTGTATAGTAATTAGATATTACCTAAAACCGTTTAAAGACTCTATTATAGTAGTCCTCTAGAAACTATAAAAGCTATCCTATACTATGGCAAAGGCCTACCGGCCAATTGCGCTGCTTAACACTATTAGGAAGCTACTTAAGAGAATAGTAGCCTACTAACTATCCAAAATTGCGGAGGAGATAGGTATGCTACCGGCTAGTTAAATAGGAGTAAGGCTGGGGCGCTTAACGTAAATAGCACTAGAGCTACTAACCTAATAGGTATATATGGTATAGAGGAGTAACCTAAACCTAGTAGCCTTATTACTTAGCCTTAATATTTCCGGGGCTTTTAACTGAGTCTCTTATAAAAGAATAATCTATAATATAAAGGCCTAAGCCGTACCTTACTAAATAGTATAGTTTATAAAGTCCTTTCTTAAGGATCGAACAACAAGGCTCTTAATTAGAGGATATATAGTATAAATAATATAAACGAACACCGGTATACCCTAAGGCTTAGTGCTGTCGCCAATCCTATTCCTCTTTTTTGCCTATATACTCCTACTAGAGCTATAAGGGGGAACCACTATAGCATTTGGATTTGTTGATAACTCTAATATACTAACGTATAGCAAGACTATGGAGGAAAACTGTAGAACTATAGAAAGGGCGCATAAGGTATATATGGCGTGGGCACGCCGGTATAGGGTAGTATTTACCCCTAAAAAGTACTACCTTATCTATTTTATAAGGAGCTATAAGAAGTTTAATATAAAGGCTACAGCTAATATATATAGCTTTATAGAAGGCCTAGTTAGTAACCTATGTATATTAGGGGTATAAGTTAACTTAAAGCTTAAATAAGGACCGTACGTTAATATTGTTAAGATAAAGGCGATTACCTGAATAGCCGCACTAACCTAGCTTATGGCCTCTATATGGGGCGCCTCCTTTTAAAAGGCGCGGATAATATACTCTGCTGTAGTCTGGTTGGTAATTTTATACGGATATAGTATCTAGTACTCGCCACCGGAGTGGATAAAGCCTAAGGAAATAAGTAAAACTAAGCTGCGCTAGCTGGGCGTAGTATAGAACCTATGCCTTTATACTATTACGGGGGCGTATAAATTAACGCTAATAGTAGTACTAGAGCATGAGACGGGGTTTCCGCCGCTTTAGATACATCTTAAAGAGCTAGCTGTAGCCTACGCGGAGAGAACGCGGGAAGGACTGGTAAGAGAGTATATTAAGAGGGAGTGTAATATTATACGGGCTACGATAGCCTACTAACTCCGGCCTAGAATAAAGCTACTAATGCGGCCTATTAGACGGGATAAGCTTAAGAGGATAGTAGCTGCTATCTTAGGAATAGATATACGGCTAATAGACTTATCTAAAGCGCAGTATAAGAGAAGTAGAAGGGCTAGGGTATAAGAGGTGTTTAAGGAGCGGTGGAAAAGGGAATAGGAAAAGTACTAGAGTACGCTTACCTACTATATAACGGCCTAGGCCGAGCTATAAAATAAGGAAGTCTTTAAACGCTACGCGAGGCTTATAAAGGTAGAGAGCATAATTAATACGCTGCTTAGAACTGAGTATATAGGGCTTAATAGATACCTCTACTACTAAAAAGTACTAAGGCACCCAACCCTAGCCTGCCTATGCGGCTATAGCCAACAATTAATAATACACGTAGTGGTGTTTTACCCTAAACACGCTACTAGCTGGGCGGAAATATATTACTATGTTAGAATATCCTTATATAAAGAGCTTTTAACTAAGCTAAAGGCTACTAAGGTAGTTGCGGACTAGTTTATATAGATAAACCTCTTACTATACCTTTTATTTGCTAGAGAGCTAGCTAGGGTAAAGAGAGGAGGCTAGAAAGTGCTTTAAGAGGCGGAGGATAAATACTGCAGGGATAGTAGAATATAGTAGAATTTTGTAGATGGTAACCTAGCAGAAGTTGGCAGAACTCTAGTAACCTAGTAGAATTCGGCAGAACTTATTAACCTAGTAGAATTTAGCAGAATTTGGCAACCTAATAGAAGTTAGTAGAATTTTAGCAACCTAACAGAATTTGGCAGAGTTTTAGCAACTTAATAGAATTTGGCAGAGTTTTAGTAACCTAATAGAATTTAGCAAAATCTTGGTAACCTAGTAGAATCTAATAACCTGACAGAAGTTAGCAGAACTTTAGCAACCTAGTAGAATTTAATAGAATTTGGTAACCTAGTAGAATTTAGTAGAGGTTAGTATCCTAATAGAACTTAACAAAACTTAGTAAGGTATAGAGCTGCGTATATTAACGCAGATGCAAATAACGGAACCTTCTATACTACTACTAGCCTTATAGGCTACCGGCCTATGCCCTACTTAGATAACTGGAGCAGCTAGAAACAGAACTTAGGCCCTAGCTATATACCCTACCGGACAGACCCAGGAGTACGTATTAAGATGGCTTTTCTATAGCGCCTTAAAGAGACGTCTACTCGTGCTTGGCAGTTACTAATTAGAAGAGAGGCTATATAGGCCGCATAATAAGCCATATAGGCCGTATAATAAGAGAAGGAGAGATTTTATCCGGCCCCAGCGGTACGGTTCCCCTCTTATATATGTATATATATATACCTATATAAACCCGCTATATAGACCCTAACGGGAGCCGCAACAGCGTAATTAAATATTATAACATAATATATAATGATTTATAATATTTTAAGGATCTTATCTTAGTCCTCATTAGCGTCCTCTATTATTTAATTAATAGATATCGTAGGCTCTTCCTTTTAGAGCCTTATGTAGAGAGGTAGGGCTATATCTTCTTGAATAATATATAGAAGGCCCTTACTACGTAGGTACGCGCAGAGCTGCGTCCATATTAGTACTAATTTAAACCGTTATTCTTACGGCGTTAAATGCCTAAATAGTCCTTACCTACGGCGACGCGGGAATAAATGAATCAGAATAGTAAGAAATAACTTAGCACGGTAGGTGTGGTATCCTTTAATATAACCTGGAGTAAGGCGTTAGTGATCTTCTAAACTATTAAATAGCTAAATTATTACAGCTTGGTAGTAACAAGTGCTTATAACTTAATAAACTAAATAATTAATTGAATTAAATAAAGTTATAATTATAACAAATATAGACCTTTAATATAGGCCATTAAGATAGGCCTATATGGTGTAGCGATTAATAAGTGATTGCTACGGAAACAAACCAAAAAAGGAACGAAGGGGATCTGCTTATGTAGGCAGGAAACGCTTGTAGAGGACTCCTGCAGATCCCGGTAAGGTTCCGGGGCTAAGATCCAGGTTGGTTTGGGCTATCCCATAATCTTACAATCTCTCCGTCCAATTGCGTTGGAAGTAGTAGCGATAATACCGAGGATCTGTATTGCGACAAGACAAACACTAACGCTGAAGATCACTAGAATTCACTTCTTCATACAGTTAGGATGGTGAGTAAGGATTTGATAGTATCCACCAACACTCCTTCTAGATTAAGGTTGTGTTAGAGACCACGAATTGACGGGAAGACAATGCTGGTAGTGTCGCAATGAATACTAGGTTTGGCTGTCACTTACAACCCAACCCTCCAAGAGACATGGAACCCCCACGATTCAATCAGGGTTCAATTTTTCAAATCTCCTCACTAAACGCCGTGTCCCCAATTGCAACTACTAGCCGCTAAGTCTAGCAGAATATAACTACATCAAGACTTTCTGTACTACCTAGCCACCAGAATTTCCGCATTCTTGGCCTGCGTAGTGAACCTCATCTGAGTTCATCCTAGTCCTACCCACTGGGGGATATTGATTCCGGCTCCGGGAACTGGCTCTGCTTCAAGTAGTAGCGAACTCTGCTTTCTTTTCTGCTGTACTCTGGACGAAAGTCTTTAGCGCAGCCCATCGACTTCCAACCGCAGAATTGTTTGACCCGTAGGCTTGGGCTTGCGTGCTTCCGACCATCTGTGCTAGGTTCATACCGAACCTTTCTCTCTCCGTTTTTTCCAGCTTCTCCTTTCGCTTCATGGCACCTGGTCTGCTCTTTAAGCTCTTATGGTGTACTCTTGCTTGACCAACCACAGATTTATTTTGGTCTTGTCCGTTATCCATCTCAGGCAGCGCGTCGGCCAGAGATTCGAGGGTTGCGAAAAGCTTCTTATTGGGTCTCCTCCGCTTCTTCGATTTGGAACTTGCTCTCTCTATCTTGTTGACAAATGCTGAGTGCTTAATAGCACGTTTATCTTTCTTGGAGGAAGGAAATAGTGACGCATCAGATGTGGAGGTTTGGAAAATTAGCCGTTCCCATGGTCTGGCGGCTTTGGCTTTCACACGGAGGTCTGCACGCTTCTCCTGTGACGGAGCCTAACAAAACTTAGCTGTACTCATCGAAACAGGCATTACTATAAATACCATGATCTCGACCTTGATCTCTTGAGGATGGCGAAGCAAAGGGCGGTATGCTAGGGAGTGGCTCAGGTGCCCGAAGTCGAAATTTGACTTTCTTAAAGTCGCTTCGGAATATGAAGATTAAATGTCAGAAACCATGATTAACCACAGAAATTTACCGAATTGTAAGGGATATTATTGCGGTTACCTCGGGATGCCCCCAGGATTACCCGCGGACACCTTATCTCAGGGTGCCTCAGCCGCTTCTCCGAGGAATTTGTGGCGTTGCATGGCCCCACTCTCTTGCCACAGCCCCACTCTGGCAACTCGTGCAAACTCCTGAGCCAATTAGCGGCGCGCACTAACTCCTACGAACTCCTAAGCCAATAGAACGTCGCGCTACCCCCTAGCCCCCCTATAACCCCAAAATTCCTTTATAAGGCGTTTAAAAGATTATAAATATACGTTTACTATAAACTAGACGCAATTCTTAATATATATTAACTTTAAATAACTGTAAAAGGTAAGTCTAACTAGATGTAGCCCAGTTATAGTAGGAACGTCTCTGTTACAGAACTCTAGCTTATACCTACTTCTGTAATAGTTTTAGTTAAATACTTAATAGATAAATTCTAACGCTTTAACTAAATTCTGCCAAATCCTACTAGTTTAATTAACTTCTGCTAAATTCTACTAGCTTAATTAACTTCTACTAAGTTCTATTAGATTAATTAAATTCTACTAAAGTTTGTTAAAGACTACGTGTATATATATATATATTAACCGCTAAGACTCTTAACTATTTAATTATAAGATTCTCTTATTATTCCTTTCTCTTCTTTACGCAATGTCTTATTTTCTATAAGAGCTTTACCCTTTAATTTAGATATAATATATTTATTCCTTTAAATCTACTTTAAAGCCTCTTTAAACCCTTATATTACGTTATATTAATATAACTACTATTAAAATAGCAAATAAACTCGAACCCCCTATATTAACTATAAGTATTATAGCCCTAGTTAAGGAGCAGTTATCTATAATATAATAGTCTTTTATAGATGCCTTAGCCTAGTAATAGGCTATATTAAAAGTTTAGCACTAATAATTAATAGAAGCAATCTATAAAGAACTCTATAACGTAAAAGCACTTATATTAAAGACCCTAATACCGCCTATAAATAAGATTAAAATAACTATATTAAAACCTAGCCTATTAAACACGAATTATAAACTAGTAATAGTAGCTTAACCTATATCTATAATAAATCTAATATCTATTAACGTATTCTACCACCGAGCCGGCAGAACCACCGAGCTGGCAAGTCCATTTCCCCACCAAAAATCGTAAAAATCACAATATAATATCTTAACAACCACTTAATAATAAATTCTAATGATTTAGATTTAGACTTTTATATACACTCTGCAGCTTCTATTAAAGTTGCATAGTATATAGGTTAGTAGTTTTTAAGATATTAAAATTTGGGGGCCAAAATATGGCCAAATTACTATATCTTAAAAACTACTAACCTATATACTATGCAACTTTAATAGAAGCTGCAGAGTGTATATAAAAGTCTAAATCTAAATCATTAGAATTTATTATTAAGTGGTTGTTAAGATATTATATTATGATTTTTACGATTTTTGGTAGGGAAATGGACTTGCCGGCTCGGTGGTTCTGCCGGCTTGGTGGTGGAATACGTTATAAAATCTAAAAAGCTTTCTAACCCTTTAATATTTAATAGGAACTAAAATAACCTATATCCCTTTATAACTAAGCTCTGTTTTAAACTTTTAGTAAATTATAATTAATACCCTATTGTTAGTTACACAAGGTAATATCACGTAGCTACGGTTCGTAGATAGTATGATGATTGTTGTTCTTAATGTTTTTATTAGGGGGGGGGGCGAGGAGCTTAAGGCTCCTCGCCACACTAGTGCCGCGGCGACACGTGACGGCAACTTGCCGCATGTAACGGCAACTTGCCTATATTCCCAACACTAGCAACTCTTCTTTTGCGGTTGCCATCTATATATATATACCGCTCGACTAGCGTAACAAATATTAATCCTCCTTACTTACTATTGCTATTATAATATAAGTCTCGCTATCCCAAAAGTTTGCCTCTTAGCACGTAGTGCTTTCTTACTTAGGAGTTGTAGGTAGATATCTTATTTAGAGGGCCGCTAAGGCGCTAGTAGTAAGCGAGCCAATAGCGATTTTCTATCCCGGGGATGGAAAATCCTAATTGGCTAGGTTAAGTTAGGGTCTGCAGAATCTAACTAATTAGACAACTTTAACCGGCGGTTAAAGTTCCTAGATATCTTAAGACCTTATATAACTAAGAAATTTCTAGGGACTTTCTTTTAACCTAACCTTTAACTTATACACGTAGAGTATTTATATTAACAAACGTCTCTAATGCCTTATTTAGGTTCGCCTTTATTATCGCATCTACTAGGTTATCTTAGCCATTAATCTATTAAATCTTAAAGAGTTTTTAACGCTTATAGGATTGCTAAAGTGCTATAATATTAATTATAAGGCGCTTCTCTTTTATAGTACTAAGCTTAACTAAACACTTATAGAGGGAATATAAGTCGGTATATATAATTATAGGGATAATAGAAAGTTCAAGTTAATCTATAATTATCTTTAGGGTAGTTCCAATTATAATTGCTATATTAACTCCGCTAACCATTCTATATATCTCTAACACTAGAACGCTTTAAGTAATATGCTTACTTTTAGTTAAGCTCTAATAAATAAGGTTACCGTAAATTGTAAAGTTATTCTCTCTAGTAGATTTATTTATAATAATAATCTTATATCCTAACTAAAAGCTAAAATCTTTATTATTTATAAACAATCTATTAATAAATATAAAGAGCTTAGCGGTAGGAAAATTAATAGGCATATAGAGTAGTCCCCAATTAAAATAGTTTATTTACTAAAAAAGACGCTTATTTAGGGCAAGAACGTCATCCTTAGTTAGTTTTTAGTATTAAGTGGTAATAGAGAGATCAAATAAAGCTTTAGGTTAATAGATAGAAGTAACATAAGCTCCGCAAGCGCGTTACTCTACGTATCCTTACTTTAAAGAATTAACGTTAATAACGTTAATCTTCTTGCCTTAACCCTTCTGGCGTAAAGTAATAGAATCCTTATTTAGGGAGAGGATGCATCTATTAAAGAGTAATAGTATTATTAAATTAAACTTTTCCTTTAGCTTTACTATAAGATTTACCTTTACTAGCTCGTCTTCTTTAAGAGCTAAGAATTAGTCGTCTCCTAAGATAATTATATTATTAGTTTATATGCCAATAATTCTAAATAGAGTTTCCGTAGTTGTAATAAGGAAGCATAGATTAAATATAGAAGTAGTTATTAAAAGCTTTTCTTTATAGTGCTTACTATAGGTAGCCCATTAGTAAGTTTCTACCTCTACAATTCTATATAATGGCTTAAGCACAACCATAATTGTATCTTTAGGATACTAGTAGCGAATTTACTCTAAAAGGTATGCCAATATTAAGCGCTAAAGGTGCGTCTCTAATTAGGTATAGGCTTAAGTAATATCTCGTAAATAAACCGCCATTCTATTCTTTATTAAGGAGGGAGCTAGCGTAATAATAACTTACTAACTAGCTCGTTAAATCGTAGGAGACTATATAAGAATTACCTCCTTACCATTATTATTATAGCCTTAGATAACAAGCCTTAATTTCTTAAATAGGGCGTCAGTAGCTTTACCCTTAATCTTATTAACTATTCTTAACTTAAAGATGCGAACTCCATTAAACTTAGTAGGGTTATACTTCTTAAATTTAAAGACTCCTCTTGCAATAAAACCGTTAATCTCCTACTTATTAGATGCTTGGAATAGAGCTCCTAGGGTTATAATACAACCTTCCTTTTAGAGCTGTTTTGCGAGCTTAAAGTTAGCCTTCTCTTTAGTTATTATAAAGGCCATTAATAACTTAACTCTATTCTTAATAGCGGCAACAAATTATTCTTTAAAATTAATAAGATATTAGCAATTTTGTAATCCTTTTAGGCGACCTCTACCGCGTCATAGTTATAGCGTATCTACTATAATTATATTGGGATTATAGTCGCCTTCTAGAGCACGTTAATTATAGTTCTCCTCTAGGGCATCTTTTAGGGTATCCTATAAAGGCTTGGAATTATCATCTTTATAGTAAGGCTTAATAACAGTTAAATGGAATTAAGTAGGTCTATAAGGCATCTAAATAGTATAAGTTTAACCATTAATTATAATAAGTTGGTGTAGGCCTAACTATCCTCCCCTTTTACGCTATACGCGTACTTTAGACTAAAGTGGTAGATTGAGCGTAGTTAAGGTATTTGGGCTATTTCTCATTCCTAGTGCGTTATTAACCTGGCGTATAGCGTAAAGACATTACACCTTCTTTATTACCTTATAAATAGCCTTAGCTTATTATATAATAGAGGGAGATAGTAAAAAATCGTTAGTTATTTAAGGGTAGGCGCTAAAGACTAGTAATGTAGGTACGAGTCTATCTGGGCCAGCGGAATTATTAATAGCTTTAATAGCTATTTATAAGGTAAGTTTTTTGCTAGTATCCTTTAGTTTTAAAGAGATAATCTTATATACGCGGCATAATGGTATATAATATTACTCCACTTTTCTAATACTATTATATGCCTTAACGGGGACTTCCTTAACCTCAATTACCATTGCCTTTATCTATTATTGGAACTCTATAGATAAGAAGTTCTTTTTTATATTATAGATAATTTAATTAAGGGGTCCTAAATAGATATTAATCTAGTATAACTAAAGGGTATCCTATGCGTTTCTAGCTAATATATCTTTTAAGAAACGCGCGGCTTAAAAGGAAGTTAAAAAGTTAATAACTTGGAGTACTAGCTTGCCGCTAAGATATATAACGTTAATAATAATATAGAAGTTAAAGTTATAGTCATCCTTAAGGGTGAACTTAAATCGGCTAGGGGACTTCTGGTTTATTTGGTAGTAATAGCAGTACTTTATAAGATGCTTAATTGCCTTAACCTTAACTTTATAGCCTACTTGCTAAAGAACCCTAAGTAATTAATAAACGGATAGGTGGCTAAAATAACGGTATAGTTAACGTAACTCTAACTTAGTTAAATAGCTCTAAGCAATACTCTTTTCTAGTTATTAAAGGAGCAGCTAAAGGTAACCCTACTTACATATAATAGGCACCCAATTATCTCCCTGCACGAGTATATTCTTAAGGTTATTAAGCTTAACGCCTAATTTATCTATATCCCTAATGCAGAATAGAAATAGAGTGTTTATAAAGACAATATAGAAAGTAATATATCCTAAGGGGGTTTGGACCCTAATTATGCCAAGAGAGATTGCGGTACCCTTACCAAAACGTATTATATATTAGCCTACCATTAATTAGTTAATCTAGATAGAAGTATTAAGTTATTAAAGGGCTCAAACTTAAGGTTCTCCTACTATAGATACTCCTGCGGCTCTAGTATCTAGCATAATACCATAGAAGATATTCGCTAAGTATCTATCGTTAAAGGAGAACGCGGAGCTCTTCTTTGGCTCATTAAAGATATCTAACTTTATAATAGAATAGAGCGTAAATTAGTTATTAAGAATAGCAATAGTTTATATACCATCTACCTTACTATACTTAGTAAAGTATTAGTCGGGTAAGTAGTCCTCAATTTCTATATCCATAAGGAGCTGTTCGGTCTCATTAACCTTACCCTTAAGATCTTTTACGCCTTTATATTAAACTAGGAAGCTTTAGAAGTAGGCTATAGTAACCTTATAATTTCCGGCATTTCTTATACTCTAACGGAACTTATTATATGCCTCCTTTCGCTTATTAAGGGAGTATTTAGTTAATTAGTAATTTAGCTTCTTACAAACATAGCACTTTTTTTGGCGATTACTTTAAAATAAACCTCTATAAGGACCTCTATAATTACCTTGTGGTTAATATTAATCATACCCTCTTTTATATTCCCTACTACGGCTACTATATATTTAATCAGTCTAGTTATAATTATGTTAGTTAGGGATACTTAGTTAGATAGGGCTTTTGGTATAGAACTATTAAGATTCTTATATTTATATTATAGTACCTACAGCGGAGCGTAGCTTAGTATATACTCCTTTAAACGTATCCGCAGGTTTATATAGCGCCAAGTTGCACTTAGGAACGTTATAGTATGCTAAGATAACCTGGTCCCTTACGCTGTTCTTATTTTAGTAAGTTTTGGTAAGTCCGCGTTAAATTTTCTAGAGTTTATTAAAGAGTAGTTAAAGGCACTTTAAATAAGTCTTTATTAGGTTAGAAGCAATAACTCTCTAAAATATAGTCTCTCGCCATTTGGATATATAAAGTTAGCGATTCTTATTAGTCTTAAAGTGGGCTTTAGTAAGCTAAAGCATTATATTAAAGCTATAGTTTTTACCCACAATATAGTTGTAATAGAATATTGCTGCCCGTCCCTTTAACATAATAGAGAAAGCGTGGTGGTACTAGTGGCATTAAATTCTAACCTTATTGCAACAGTTATAGAAAACCTATAGTTTTACTCCGAGCATATTATATAATTCTCCTCTAAACTTCTTCTCTTCGTCCAAATATACTGTTACGGCCCTGATGCGTAACTTGGATAGGGGGCTTAGTCAGGGTTCGGCTAAAGGCTTGGCTCCCCCTTGTATATAGACGTGTCCTCACCGCCATCTTCTTCTTCTCCTCATCTTAATATCCAGGTCCATAGACATTCCAATTATATAGGCTTGCATACGTTCTAAACGGCGCTCGTGCCTCGATTAACTGAGTCGCTGTAACATATACCTTTATTAGATTCGTAACTTCTCGTAATAAAGGGTCACCAGTTGGCTAGAGTAGAGGAGCTAGAGGCAGCGAAGGTGGAGGACAAGTACCTCTAGGTGGGAAAGTACCTCTAGGTAGGAGAGTAGCGTTCTAGGGGTTTCGTTCCAAATTAAAGTTGCCTTCTAAAGAATATAGGTTAGTTCTAGGTTTCCGTAGTTAACATATAATCTCAGCTTCCGTCTATACTAGTTCTTCTATACTAGTAATAACGGCCTAAATATTACTAGCGATTAGGTTACCGTTCTTAGTAACGTATACCCCGTTCCTACGGAGGAAGTCTTAAAAATCCTAAACAATATTAATATTGCCAAGTGCCTAGGTGTTAGCGGTCCATCCTATAAAATTCTCCCTAAAATATTCCTATAGCTATACATCGGCGTAATATCTACTTTGGTAAAATACAATACGGTATAGGAGAAAGCTATTAACTTATTTTATGGTATAAGTTGTTATATTAAAGGTAAATTCGTCCTAATTTTTATTAATAAGTTTCGCGTATAAAGCTACCCCTAGTGGTAAGAAGTCTTCCTAGTCGTTTAAAGTAGGCGTAGCCATATTTTTGGAGGGAGGGAAGTGTTATTAGTGTAGGGATTGTCGTTTAGTACGCGTTCGTAATATATATTTGTCATTTAGTACGCGTTCATGACGTATATTTGCGATTATAGGGCTTAGGACCAGTTCTAGCCTTAAATCGCGAAGACTTGTAAAGCGTATTGTTCTGCGTAATAGACGCAAGAATCCGTAATCTTAGAAAGGCTTAGGACTAGTTCTAGCCTTTAGATCCTTAGATTTATGGAAGAGTTCTATTTAAGGTTTAGGACCAGTTCTAACCTTAAAAGACAGCTCCCCTTAGCACGAGTAGCACTGGTATAGTGGCTCGTCTCTTCTTAGTGGAATACCTAGCTATTCTGTAGTATAACAGTGAAGTTAACTACTAATCAGTGTTAGTTATATAAGGTAATATTACGTAGCTATAGTTCGTAGATAGTATAATAATTGTTATTCTCTTTATTTTTAAGGAAGGGCGAGGAGCTTAAGGCTCCTCGCCACACTAGTGCCGCGGCGACACGTGACGGCAACTTGCCGCACGTAACGGCAACTTGCCTATATTCCTAACACCTATTAAAGCTAGCAAGGTTAGCTATAAAATGTCTTATTTAAGTAAGGACGCTATATAAACTATAGACCTATTCTTCCGTAATAGCACCTTCGTTAATTTTAAAATCTTTATCTCCCTGCTAAAATTAATATGTAATAACGCTAACCGTAAATATATAGCTGTTACTAAACTTAAAACCCTATAATAATAGAACCAAGACTTTACTAGCTTTTTTTATATAGAATTTTTAGGCCTAGTTAGCGAACTAAATTAAAATAAAGCCGCTAGAGTTACTACTCTATATTAAGCTATTTTAGATAAAATTAGAGCTTAGTTAATAGGTAAGGAACTACTAAAAGACCTGCCCGAATTTGCTATAATATATTAATAAATTAATAAGGACCTTTAATATAATAAATAGATTTATTCTCTAAAGCTAATTACACCTTATATTTAAAACTCTATAAAACCGGTATATACCCTAAAACACGATCCCTCCTAAAAACTAAAAAGCCCTATATATAACCCTATAGACCTTAATACTACTTAATCCTATATACCCCTAGAAACCAATAAATATAGAACTTAAGCCGTAAATAAAGAATGCTTTAGATATGGTAAAAAGGGATATATTTAAAGGAATTACCAAACTTATCCTTTTAAAAAGGTCTGCCGTAGTTCTTTCCAGTCCTTAAATTGTACCTATTCTATAAATTGTACTTAGTCGCTATAAAGTACCTCGCCTTTAATTAACTTAGAAAATAAATTATTCTAGGGTAAAGTTACGCCTTAGGATAGGAAGTAGAAGAGTATAAGTGCCTAGGATCTTCCAGCGCTAATATATAATATAACTCCCTTAATATACTCGGCGAAATTTAAATACTTAAAAAAAATAAAAAGAAGTATAAATTCTAATAGATAGTAGAGCTACTAGTATAGGCTTTATTAATATAAACTACGCAAAAACTTAATATCTAAAATTGGGGAAACTTAATAAGCCCTAAGGCCTATAAGGCTTTAATAGTAAACCCTTAATATATACCGAACTAATGTACTACACTTATAAAAATGTAAATAGGCAAATACCTTAAATATATTTCCCTATTTATAATACTTAAATATAGATAGCTAAAATAACATAACCCTTTAATTAGCTAGGTTAAAGAAACACTAAAGATCCGTATAACATACTATCAAAGTTATTACTTAAAATACTGCTTGCCCTATAAGTATATATATAACTATGTAAAATTAATATAATATAAATTGCCCTTACTATAAACCCTAAAATAATATAGTAAGACTATAACTGCTAAGCATAGTAAAGAATGCAAAGATATTATACCGAAACCTTTTAAAATTCGTATAATATAAGCTGCACCTTTTATTTCACTAATAATAAAATAAAATAATAAAATCTTTACCGTAATAATAGAAGATATTAAAAATGCACTAGAACTAAAATAATATTTTAACCTTTAACCTCTTATACCCGAAGAATATTATAATCTAATTGTCTAAATAAAGTTCTGCAATATAGTAGACACGGTTGCTTATAACCAATTGGGTTAACCACGTGAGCTAAGCGAGCTTAGGAGATCTATCAAATTCCACCTATAGAAGTAGAAAGGAGAGCAAGAAATCAATTGAGACTAAAAACCCCCCCTACCGTGATCCGAACACTAATTAATAAGTTTAAAAAATAATTTATAGACTAACTACCTCTGTACTAAGATAAGTATAATTTTAAGATAAAACTTAAGCCTAGTATAACACTAAAGTTTAGTCCGCTATACGGTATATTATAAAAACAACTACTTATAATGCGATAATACCTTAATAAGCATCTAGAAAAGGGATTTATTTACCCTGGCTAATCTCTATTCGCCTTACCTATATTATTTATTAAAAAGCTAGAAGTGTTACAGAGTAAGTATAAATAATAATAATATATAGCAAAGTAAATATTATTAAACTATACATATAAACTGTATAATAAGATTAAGACGTTATATAAGGAAAGAAGGTAATAAGATAGGAAGAAAGAGTATATATTATTAACTTAGTTGCTTAATTAATAGGTGCACGGAGTAGGATAAGATTTGGGTCTTAGTAGAACTTAGTAGGATTCGCGTCCTAGCAGAACTTAGTAGGATTTAGTAAAACTTGGCGGAATATAGCAAAATACGGCAGATTGCCGTTAAATTATTATAGATTGCGGCAAATTACAGTCTTTATAGTCGGTTTTTAGTTACTAAGTTAGTAGAAATAGGTAGACGTATATATAGTGTTATGGGGGTATCCTATAATAGTACCCTTCCTTTAAACTTAAGCTTCTATAAAATAGGGCGATAGTAGTTCTAGGTAGAGTTTGTAAAAGTCTTTTACGGCTTATATAAGTCCTATAAAGTTAATAGGTTCCTATAAGAGCTTAATAAAGCCTCTCTATTTCGTAAGGTATATATATTAGCGTTTCCGTTTATTATACTTAATGTTATTAATTCTTTTAACAAAGTACTTGTTTTTAATATCCACTTTAACTAGTAGGGGAGGGGTTATATTTATTTAGGTAGGGTATCTAATACGGGGGTTATAGGGTAGAGAACTGACATATAGAATATAGGGTAGATTTTAACCGTATTAGGGAGCTTTAGTTAATAGGCGTAAGAAAAGACAACCTTCTTAATCTTATATGGGCCAGCGTTTTTCTAATTAAGTTTCTTAATAGGTTATTTTATATTTATATTTCTTATATTTAGCTAGATAAAGTTATTAATCTAATAGGCTAGTACTAGGATTTGGTTTTTATTTACTACAGCTTTATAGATAGATTAGGCCTATATTATCTTATTAGTAAGAAACTATTATAGTTCCTCTATTTTTTTATAAATTAATTTACTTCTATAACTTATAGGGCGTAATAAGTAGGGCGAGAAGCATTATTAAAGGGTTTAAAACCTATTTATAGGTGCTAGCCATAGTTAGCCAGAAATAGGAAGACCTTTGTAGTTTCTAAGACGGAATTATTTATAGTAAACTTAGTAAATACAAGCTAGTTAATCCAGTTATCCTATAAGAACGACGTGTATATTTAAATATATTATTCTATTATAGCATTTATACATTTTATTTAGCCGTCCGTTTTTAGGTAATATATAATAAATAGTAATACTTTAATATAGAGTTAGGTAGTTAGTTCCTTTTTAAAATATAAAGATAGACTAGCTGCCTTTATTAGAGATAATTATTTTAAAAAGTCTGTGGGGTTTCTATATATAATCTAAAAATAGTTAAACAATGGCAAGTATTAATATATTAGGGTAGGCGATTAAGTGTCTTATCTAAGATAGTTAGTCTATAACTACTATAATATTTATACAGCCTTTACTTATAGGGAGATTAATAATAAAGTTAATTAAGATATCTTTCTATCTTTGGTTCGGAATAGGTAGTAGCTTAAAAAGGCCGTTATACGTTTTATATAAAGCTTTAGCTTATTAGTAAATATAGCAGCTAAAAACGTATATTCGTATCGTATTATATATATTTAGCTAATAGCACTCCTGTTAAAGTAGATCTAAAATTTTCCCTTAGCCTAGGTAGCCGGCTACTAGTAGATTATATATATATTTAAGGAGCTTAAGCTTAAGCTCGTTATAGTTAGGTATAACTAGGCGGTTTTAGTAGTATAAGCGGTTTCTATAAGCTTTGTATTTACTTAGAAAAATCTTTTTAGAGCGTCTAATACTATCTTATATTAGCTTAAGTATCTCTTAAATAAACTTATTATTTAGATATTCGTTAATTATAATCTATTTAATTAATTGGTTATTTTAAAGACGTACACTATAAGGCCTTTAGTAGAAGGGTTAAATAGTTTAGGATAAAGTAGGGTCTAATTTTGGTAAGAGCGCGCTTTTTTTAATACTAGCGCGTCTTATAAGCGTTAGGTTAAAGTATTAGGCTTTTAACCTTAAACGCCTAAGCGGTATATAATTAAGAATTAGAAGCGTACTAAATATTTTAACTAGTGGGCCTAATTATAGCTTAGCTATTTTATATTATAAAGTACTATAGATTCCTATATTCGCTAAGGACCTTAATTAGAAATCCGGCGCCTTCTAGTTCGGGTTACTATTATTTAAAATATCTAATAATAGCTAGTAATTCTTTATTATAGATTTTATAGTTATATTTAGCTAGGCTTAGTTATTTTAATAAGTATACTATAGGGTATAATACTCTATCCTTATTATACTAAAACAGGATGCCTTTAGTAATATAGTTAGATAAATTAGCTTCTATAACACTTATTTAGTTTAGGTTAAAGTATTAGAGTATAGGCGCGGTAGTAAATATAACCTTTAGATAAGCAAAGGCCTTCTTATATTCCTTATTAAAGATAAAAGCTTTATCCTTTTAGGTTAAAGCTATTAGGGGTAAAACTAGGGCGGAGAAGTTATTTATAAACTATTAGTGGAAATTGGTAAATCCTATAAAGGCTCTTATATCCTTAATGTTCTTAGGTTCTTATCAGTTTATAATTACTTTAATTTTCTTTATGTCTATTTATATACTATTTATAGAAATAAGAAGTCTAAGGTATAGGACTTTTATTTTATAAAACTTATATTTATTTATATCTAATTATAGACTAGCTCTATATAAGGCTTATAAAATAAAGTTAACGTATTTTAGTATTTAGTTAAGTTATTACTATATATTAAAATATCGTTAATATAAGCGGTATAGAAGATATCTAGGTAGGGACATAGGGTATTATTTATATAATATTAAAACAGGCTTAGGGCATTTACGAGGCCAAATATCGTTATTAAGTATTTAAATAATCTATACCGAGTATAAAATATAGTAAGCTATTTATCTTCTTTTATAATATAAAGGCAGTTAAATATAGAAATAATATTAAGCTCTATATAGTAGCGAGCCTTTCTTAGTTAGTTTAGCGTCTCTTATATTAATAGGATTTAATATCGGTTCTTGGCGGTAATGGTATTAAGAGCTTAATAGTCTATATAGAAGCGCAGACCGCCACTAAGTTTCTTAACAAAGATTAATAATACGGCTATAAGCGATAAGCTTACTCTAATAAATCCTTTACTTAGGTTCCCGTCTAAATACTTTTATAGCACTTAGAGTTTATTTTAGGACATTCCGTATAGGGGTCTAAATTTAAGCTGCTTTCCTTCTTTAAGTATAATCTTATAGTTATATAGTCGGTATTCTGGTAGCTTATTAGCTTCCTTTTATAAAAATATATCTAGGCGGTAATAATACTCTACTAATACCTTTATGGTAGGGTTAGTGTACTTCTTTAGTACTAAGGCCTTCTTAATATCAGCTGTTGTAATAGTAAAGATTATATATTTAGGTTTCTTAGCAAGTTACGCTAAAGGGATAGCTCTAATTATGTAGATATTTAGGGTATTAAGTTTACTTAGGTTATCTATAGTTTCTTATATAGTTTCTTATTTAGCTTTAGGTTTAGTATTAGGTATAGAGTTAATATTAGATTTAGTTTCGGGTTTTTTAAGTGTTCTTTTTATAGTAGAATACTAATTTTCATAGTACCTTTATATATTAAGCTTAAGCTTCTACTTAGTTTGGGGTGGTATAGTAGTTAAAATCGGTTTATATAGTTTAGTATAATTTTTAAGTCTTTAGTAGACGTCGGCGGGGGTCTTATATTAATATAATTCGGTAGAATTCCTAGGTTAGCGGAATTAAGTAAATTTATTTAGTACGAGGTAGATAGTTATAAAATTTTTAAACTAGTAGATCTTAGTTATAACGGAACCTTATAGCAGAAACTACGGTGGATTCGTTATTAGGCTAGGTGTATAAATATACGCGAGGTCAACAACGTAATAACAACTAGTGGAGTAGTTGCCTAATAGATTAACTCCAATTATATTCTAAGAATTACTATAAGGAAGGAACTATCTAGGTAGGGACCAAGGGTCCTTAAATACACAACCGTACTCCTATGAAATCCTTCTTATACGTGATGTACGTGTTATATATAAGGTACATAAGTTCCTCTTATTCCTCCCGTTTAATACGTAGCACGTTATATAACCTTAGTTACCATTCCTCGTTATATAGCTCTACGGGTTCCATCCTAGACCGTGCCTATATTAACTAACTAGCTTCTTCCAACTCTTCTCTAAGTAGTTATAATATCGTACTTAAAGTGTCCGTAATACTATCTCCCTCCTCTCCATCTTCGTCCTTAAAGATACCTAGCATCTCTAAGTCATTTACTAGAGGTATAATATCTGTCTAATCAATTTGGTTAATATCGTTACTTATTATACCTAAAGCTTCTTCTTCTTTACACGCGTAACGTTATGCCCATACTATTACTGCTATATTATCGCTTAGTGAAATTATACCATCTCCGTGTTCTTATTATGCGAAAGAGGGGTTAGTCTATATTGCGTTGGCGAGTCCTTTATCTTAGCAACCGTCCTCTTATTTAGAGTGCACTAAAGTAAACATTCGATTATCCTGTAATGTTCGCTCTACTTCTAACGCTAAGTATACACATCCTATTACTCTAAATAGTCGTTAAGTTCCCTAAGTAACTTATTATAGGGTCTTGTGTTTAATCTGCTGCTATAAAGCTTAATAGTAACCTAGTATAGGCCCTCGCTAAGCTTAAGCGTTCTTAAGACGCGGAATAGAAGGCCCTAGATACTTATATCGCGGCATTTACTTAGCTGCTTTGTCTTAAGAAAGTGCGTAAGAAGGTTCGTTTTAAGGAGTAGAAACTTATAGAATAAGGTTTATAGGAACTTGGCAATAAAAGAACAAATTCTCTTTTAACGGAGAAGGAAATAATTCTAAGTACCTCGGTAACTGGTCCTCCTAAGTCCCCTTTAGGTGGCTCGTTTTTTAGCGATCCTTCTTCTCTAATACTGCCTAACCTTTTCTCTTCTGATACTCCTGTACCTTTCCTATAGCGTTTTTTTAAATTTTCTAGTAGCTTCTAGGTAGTTTTATTATAGCCTATCTACTTAACTTTATACTATATTTTATCGTTAACGTCCTTATAACTAACGATCTTTAAAACTTACTATTTGTCTTCTTCTTATCCTCTATACGTATCTACTTTATAAACTAGTGGCTTAATATTCCTATATACTGGCTCTAGCATTACGATATACTATATAGGGTAGATCTTCATTTTAGCTAGTAGGTTTAACTTAAACGTGACCAGTAAAATCCTCTGCGTAATTTCGAAAGGTCCTAGTCTAACATAATCCAACTTCTTACTTAGTTATCAACTCTTGAAATTTTTGTGTAGTAGCTACACTTTATCCCCCTCCTTAAGATCTGGTCCCTTAGATCTCCTAGTATTATAGTACTTTTTTATTCTTTATTATACCACCTTTGCTATTTCTATAAGGTTTATATAAAGATTTATTAATGTCTCTATTCTTTACTTAGCTGTGCTACATATTTTCTTTACTTAGCGTAGCAATAATGATATCCTTAGTTTATATCCGTAATTCGCCTTAAATAGTGATATTCCTATTCCCTTTTATAGTGTCGCATTATATATAAACTGTGCAACTAGTAATAACAATACCTAATTATTTTGTGCGTAATTAATATAGTGTTATAGGTACTGCTCTAGTGTCTAATTTAGTCTTTCCATTTAACCGTCTGTCTGCGGATAATATACAGTAGAAGTTGCTACTTAAACTCCTTGTTCCGCTAAGAATACCTCCTAAAATACTACTACAAATCTTAGATCTCTGTCTAATATAATTTTACTTAGTGCTCCGTATCTTATAAATACTTCTTTAACATAAATTCTAGCGATATCTTCCGCTGAGATTTCTTCTATACATGCTATAAAGTATCCCCACTTTATTAGCTTATCCACTATTACTAAGATCGCGTTATAATCTTATCTAGTAATAGGATCTTTTAACTTTAGTAACTTTACAATAAAGTTCTATAATATGACCTTCTATAGTCTTTCTAGTATTTTAATAGGTTGTAGTTCTCCGTATAGCTTATACCTTATTAGTTTATTTCTTTAGCAATCTAAATATTCTTTAATGACTTATCTTACTAGTCCCCAGATTCCATTAATAATATACTCTTCTTAAAGTCTTAACACTAAGCCTATAGCTCTATTGTGTCCCTAGGTCAATCCCTTATAAAATAACTTAATAAATTCTTTTATAATGTTTCTTAGCACGTACGTTGCTTCTCAGTTTTCATACTGCTCTGAGTTTAGATCCTCTATCTATGTGTCTTAGATTTTCTATATCCAATCACTTTCTAGTAATTCGTGGATCTGTTCTTCTTATATTACTGCAATTTTCGGATAATTATACCTAATTAATCCATCTGTGTCTTTTCGCAGTAAAGCCCCTAATGGCTTTTTATCGTTCTGTAGTTTAGCCTTTCTGCTTAGAGCGTCTGCTCGTGTATTGTCTATACCCTTAGTATACTAAATCTTGAAATAGTATTCTACAAGTATTTCTGCCCATCTAACTTGTTTCTAATTAAGTTCTTTTATTATTAGGAACCCTGTTAGGTTCTTATAATCCATTTTAACTATAAATGGTTTCTCTATACCTTGTAAGAATGCTCTCTATTCCTAAAGTACTATAACTATTCCTAACAACTCCTTATTATAGATGTCATAGTTTAGTTTTAGTAGTGTTATCTTTCAACTATAGTATACTACTGGGTGCTATCTATTCTTATATTTCTATAGGAAGCACACTTTTAGTGCAAAGTCTAATACATCCATTTCGACCACTATCTCTAACTTTAGTTGGTAGATTTTGAGGATTAGGTCTTAAGTAAACAACTCCTTAACCTCTTTAAATAGTTTCCTTTATTCTTCTCCCTATACCTAAGGTTCTTCTTTCTTTATTAACCTTATAAATAGCTTAATGTCCTTTAACTATTAAGCTATAAACCTTCTACAGTAATTGCAAAACCCTAGAAACAACCTTAACTACGTAATGTTCTCTAGTTCTTACCAATTTACTATAGCCTCGATCTTCTTTAGATCTATACTAAATTAGCCTAGTTTAATAATAAATCTAACGAAATCTGTCTTCCTAGTAAAGAATTTATATTTCTCAATTGCTACTAGCATCTGTTCTTTATATAGTCTCTTTAAGACCTATTTAACGTGTTCTCCGTACTCTTCCTCACTTATTAAGTAGATGATAATATCGTTAAGGTATACCATAACAAATTTATCTAAATATTCTCTTAATACATTGTTAATACGTTTCTAAAACGTTGCTGGTGCATTTATAAGCCCGAATTACATTACTAATAGTTTATACAGTCCTTCCTTTAACCTAAAGGCTACTTTCTATTTGTCGCCTTCCTTAATTCTAATCTAATAGTACGCCTATCTTAGATCTATCTTTGTAAAGATTTGCGCATTACTAATCCTATCTTAGATTTCGCTAATTAAGGGTAAAGGATACCTATCCTTCCTAGTAATGCTGTTTAACTGTCTATAGTCAATACATAGTCTAAGTTTTCCATTTTTCTTTAGTATAAACAGTACTAGATATCCCGCTAATAATTGCGATGGTCTAATATATCCCTTTCGTAAGTTCTCCTAGATAAACTCTTTTAGTACTCTCCCTTCTTCTTTAGTAAGCTTATAGATTAGAAAGAACCTTAAACTCGTTCCTAGTTCTAATTCTATCTTATAGTCCTATACTATATATTCCAACAGCTTTTCACTTTCCGGTGACTATAGTTTCTTACCATACTTATAGTATTTCTTTAATACGTGACTTAGTCCTTTTTCCATTTCCTTATAGGTCGCCCCTACTTAGTACCATACCATCTTGGCTTGTTGTTATATTTTACGGCGTTAAGTATCCCTAATATTAACCTAACCTATAACCCAATTAATCCTTAAATTGTATTTCTATAACTAAGGCATTCCTAACACTGCCTTATTATTCCCCAATAGTAATATATTAAAAGACATTTCGATCTATCTCCCTTTAATAGTTATCTAAATTAGTCCTGTTTTAAGATTAATAATGCCTCCTCTATAGGCTATTAAATCTCCTAAGATTGTAACTAATAGATACAGGTGCTCCTTCTATCTATATAGTAGCCCCATCCTTTTAACTACTACTAGTAATATATAGTTCCTTATTGCCCCACTATCTATTAACGCTTTAAACTGCTAATCTTGCCATTTAACTTATAAATTTAGGTGTCGTCCTTAAATTTCTTTAAGGGTCTAAGGCTCTACTACTAGCTCCCTCTAGTCCTATAGGCATCTACTTTTCCTAACTATTAGCTGCTAGATCCTTATGTACTTAACTTATCTTTTAGCCAATGCTTTGTTCGTTTCTTATCCTTAATATGCTATAGATATATATTCTTTAGGCATTCCTACCACTATCGTCCCTCTAAGTATTCTTCTGTAAGGAATCTTCCTAATTAAAGTATTAAGTCTCCTAACTCCTGAACTTCTACTAGATGCCAGCCGTGCATATACTTAGCATTTCTATACTATTGCTTATCTAGCGCCTAATATATCCTTATAGGGTATTTCCGGTTCTTTTCTTTTGGATTTTTGTACATTTTATATATATTATCTATATATGCAATCCATAATAGCGTATAGTGCGCTAGGTATTTTGGGTCAACTCTTAGCTTATCTTTATCTTTAAGTTTAAACCTTTGTCGTGTTAATCTAAACGTTACAACTTTATTTGCAGGTACTAAGATACATCTCTCGCTTCTTTAGTCCTCTAACCGTTCCTTTAGATCCTTTAATATTATAATTAAGGCTCCCTTAATATAATTCATTACTTTTTCCGTAATTAGGTAGTCCTAGATAACTCTCTTATCTAACTACATATAGAAGTCTTCCCACTTATTATTATATCTTTATCTATACCACCTTTAATATAGCTACTAGAGTGTATACAGCTTGTCCGTAAGGAAGTATCTTTTTATTACTACATTATAACAGCCTTTTATATACCGTTCCTCGAACCTAATTAAAATCCCTAAATCCTCTTCGTTTTCCAGTTCGGTAAGCCACTTAGCCCTTAGCGTGCCTATTTTTGGCCTATTAGTAATTTTTCGTACCAGTGCTCTGTTCCGTATACTACCAAATATACTAAATCTTATATCTAGTCCTTTCTTTTACTATATAAGGATTCTCGCTCTAAATTCCTCTATAGTTTTTTATGGTTTGCGTCTTACAACCAGATCCTCGAAGTTCTCTTGCTTCTTAATTATATTATTGATTTTTCGATCTTTAGTCTAAACGCTATATTCTACTAGTAAGTCCTCTAGGTCTATATATCTATCTCCTAGCCTAATTGCTATTTGTGCTATAGACTCTCTAATCTATAGCGAAGCTATTTGCTTCTTGCCTATAGGTGTCCTAATTCGTACCCCGAATTCTTAACCCCTTAGATTCTTCAATCCTAAGCTCGCTTCTTTCTTAAGCTGCGCTTTAGCCTTAGTCTAACTAGGCTTAATTAGTGTTCTTATCTCGTCTTAAAAGTCTTATACCTTTAGGAAACTTCGTCCTAAGCTCATTCGTATATTACTAAACTAAGCCGTTGCTCTACTCCATCGGTTATCGTCTATTATGGGTCCCTAAGCGTACCTTATCTCGTCTTAAGAATCTTAAGCCTTTAGCCTTTTGCCTTTATTAAGTGGTGAGCTAGCACTAGCAGTCATCTGCTTACTTAATTGTCTTTAGATATTACTCCTTCCGTCTTATAAAGCAATAGATGCCGTATCCAACGGTGTTATAATGCCCGTTACTAAACCTTACTCTATAGTGGTTTTAGTCTCTACTTCTATCACGTTATTAAGGTTTAAATACCCCCAGTTAGTTTCTTTCTCTTCCTCATCGCTATTAATTAATAAGTACTCCAACTCTATTATTATTGTTGCTAATCTTTGTCCATATATTACTATAATATCTTAATCTAGCTTATAGAGTTAATCTTATTCTTCGTCTAACTCTTTAGTTCCTTTAAGTCCCTTTAACTCTAGCTCTTATAGCTAATAGCTTATACCATACTTGGCGTCTTTATAAATTTAGCATACGTTATTATAATAAAACGCGAAACTTTTAATTAAATACTCTTTTGTTCCTTATAGCGCACTATTATCCCTCTATACGTATATATTACATACTACTGGTCTAGTTCCCTTTACTATATAGTAACTCTAACCACTTCTATAGTCTCTAGCGAAATAACCTTATTTTCCGTAATTTATATAAGCTCCGTTTTTAAACTATTGCTTTTGCTATAGAGTCCGCTCAAACGTCTTCCGCTGTTGAGATTTTTAGTTTAGCCTATGCTTCTTAGTCCTATAATTACTTAATCCTTAACTTCTAGGTTTCTATAGCTGCTTTCCCTATCTCTTATAGGTTTCTCTAGTACCACTTAGGTCTATTAGCTCTGCGCCATATTATAGTTTCTAATTCGGCTTTAGTTGTTGCGTACTCTGCGTCTTATATAACTATAGAACTCTGTCCTAGCCCTTCTTAGCCTGTTCCCTTTAGAAGATCCTATTATCAATCTTAATTACTTAATCTATTAATTCCCTAAGGGTGTCTGCATCTTTTATTAGAATAATTATATCCTAGACTTTAGCCTTAAGTCCCTATTTATATTGTGCTATAAGCGCCTTATCGTTCCATTTGACCTATATAGTAAGTGTTTAAAACTATATCATGTACTTAATTGCTAAAGTTCGCTGTGTTAGGTCCTAAAGCTTTCTCTTTACTATAGTTATTGCTTCCAGGTCCCCGAATATCTATATTAATTATTCCGCGAATCCTACCTAGCTAGAAAACATAAATTGTACCTCTTAATTAGTAGTAGTTATTCCGTTAAGTAGGGTTTAAACTATTTAAGTGCCCGTCCTAATAGGAATAGTCCCGCGTAGGCTATTTAATCCATTATCATAGCTAACTTGGCCCCTTCTTATATAACTTTAAAATACATTTACGTTAGAAATCCTTTAAGCTTTAATCTCTCTCCTAAGAATCGTTTAATTAAAGGTAACTTAACCTTTACTACTCTAATTCCATTAAGTCTTTCTTTAAGTGTTTAGTTGTTCTTATTTAACCTATTAATGATTTCCTATAACTACCCAACCGTGACTAGTTGTGAGTTAGTATCTTATATACTTATATCTCTATTTAACCTTAAAGTGGTTACTGCCGTTAACGGTGTTATAGTGGCTACTTTTGGTGGTATATTATTCAACTTCTAATACCGTAACCTTAGTAGTGATTATATAATAGAACCTTATAGCAGAAACTACAGTGGATTTATTATTGGGCTAGGTATATAGATATACGCGAGGTCAACAACGTAATAATAACTGGTAGAGTGGTTGCCTAATAGATTAACTCTAATTATATTCTAAGAATTACTATAAGGAAGGAACTATCTAGGTAGGGACCGAGGGTCCTTAAATACACAACCGTACTCCTATGAAATCCTTCTTATACGTAATATACGTATTATATATAAGGTACGTAAGTTCCTCTCGTTCCTCCCGTTTAATATATAGCACGTTATGTGACCTTAGTTACCATTCCTCATCACATAGCTCCACGGGTTCCATCCTAGACCGTGCCTATATTAACCAACTAGCTTCTTCCGACTCTTCTCCAAGTAGTCGTAATATTGTACTTAAAGTGTCTATAACATTAGTGGATTTTTTAAATTTTAGTTTAGGGTTTAAGTAGTAGGTTATAAGGCACTTCTACTTATAATAGGAGGCGGTAAATAGAAGCTTAAGGCTGTTTTAATTAATAGTTACCTTATATAGCTTTATCTAGGGTTATTTAAGGATTACTAGATAACCTAGGGTGGTAATAAAGTATAAGGGGGCTATAGGGCACGATTGTAGAATAGGATAGATTAGTAAGAGAGACGAATCCTTAAGGAGGTAAGGCCTTTAGGATTGTAAAGACTATATACTACGTGTACGTGCTTTTAGTACGTAACCAGCAACTATCTAAGGGGCGTCTAGGGGTTATCCTAAGGGCAACCTAAGGTGTCCGCAATAATATCCCCTATATTATCCCCCTCCTTTTTATAGTTAGCCCCTAATCGCTATTACTATACGGTAGAGGGGGATTATAAGGGCTTGTCCTAGAAGGGGTTCGGAGAGATATTAAAGAGATGTCAATATGCCGCTATATATTATCTATCTAACCCCTACTTTAAACTCCTAAAAAACCTTAATAAGGAAAAATATAACTAGAGAAAAGATATGAGGATTGCTAAAAGACCTATTAAAAGCCTACTAAAAGCCTACTAGTAACTATCTAGGCTAATATAGGGATTTTTATACAACTCTACTTCTAAGCCTTTATACTAGTTTGTAATTAATTATAAGTATTATAAGTAATTTAGTGTTCCAGTATAGTTCCGTAGAACCTTTTAGTATAGGATTTAATATATAGAGCCTTGGCTTACCGTCGTCTTTAACTATTAAGATATAATCTATCTTTCTTAAAATCCTTTCTTATAATCCCCTACGTTACTAATATATTACTCCTATATTTACCCTTAGGCTATTAGATACGGTTAAGGTATTAATTAATTAATTAATTAATTAAAGAGACTTACCTCTTAAGATTTAGTGTATATACTTTTTAATATAGTAATCCTATACTGTATATTTAATATAGCTCCACCATCTAGCAAATAGGGACACTTTATAATAGCAACTGTAGCTATTATATAATTGTTAAAAACGTCTATAACATTAATCTTTAATACTATAGTATTGTTTAGGTATAATTTAATCTATATACGTTTTTAATTAATATCTTAATTGCCTTCCCCTAGCTACGTACTTAGTTTTTATAAAAAAAGTAATAGTTAGATAATATATACTTGTATTTCCTTCCTTTTAAATAACACTATTATACCGGAGTTATATTAGTAAGGTTACGGCTATTTACTAAAAGGGTATTAGACGGTAAAATATAAGGACATATTTGCTTATTACGCTGCTCCTTTTTCTTAATACCTTACTTTCCCATTATTAACCTTTGTCTAATTTAGACGTATCTTTAATGTTTTTTAAGTTTTTCTTTCTTTTTTATTATTAATTTAATATACCTCTTTAATCTCCTACTAACTGCTCTTCTAAGCAAATTCTATAGCGTATTTTAGCCCTACCTTTATATATAAAACCCTAACCTCTACTTACCTATAACTGGTACTAGTCCTACCTAAATAATTTTGCCTATGCATTTTTAAAAGACTAGAAATCTAATAATAGGATTTTAGAGGCTTATAATAAGACGCACTGCGTTAGATCTAATACCTTTAATCCTTATGATTAATGCATACGCATTAAAAGTAGCAGTTACGTTAAGGTAAGCTCTTCTATCTTTAATAGATTTCTATTACTAACTTTAATCTTTAATAGCCTAGGTCTAAGTAGCGACGTTCCTTTAATATTTTTAACTACTATATTGCCCAGGGTCTTTCCTATTTAAGCACTAATACTAAATATCTAGGTTAAATTTAAGATTATATTACAGCCATTTATACCACCTATTACTCTTAGTAAGCTAGCTAGTAACGCTTAATATAAGAGTAAGGTTAGTATACTAAGGATAGGGTAAGGAATAGGGGTAATAAAAAGAAGGTTGCCGTCTTCTATAGGAAGGAGTTTGCATATATATATTAAGTTTTAAAAGAGTATAATATAATGCGTTATTAGGTAGGTTATCTTACGGGTACTTAGTAAATAGGTAACTAATAGTTGCTATAGTAAGGTCTTAGTGGTTTTGGACTATACTAGCTAGCCAACATCTCTATTTATTTTAGGCTTAAGTGTGTCTTTATTAACTATAAGCTTACACCGCAAGAGCTTTATTAGTATTAGTTTGGACCTAATATTAGTATTAAGCGTTTAAGGATCTCTACCCTAGCTACACCTTATCGTTCCTACCCCTGTTTTTATACCTACTTATACCCCTACTAAGAGGTCTAGATCCTATTCTCGTTAGCTATTACTTAGTGGCCCAATAAATGCCAATCCTACTTCTAATAATAAGGCATAGTGGCTTTTTAGATTAGGTATTTATAGTTTAGACTTTTAGGATTTATTCTTATACATAGTAGCAATTAAAAATCTCGATTAAGTACTTAAAAAGGCCTTAGAAGGCTTTTAGGAAGGGCTTAGGAGCCCTAAGAATAATATTCCTAATATAGATAAATAAATAGGAATGCAATTCTAGCAAAATTCCCTATTAACTCTATACTATATATATAAAAAGGCTAAGGACCTATCTTGCCTTAGGCTATAGCCCTAATCCTTATAGTTTCCGGAGCCTATCTCTTTTATATCCAATTTAATCTATTTACTCTTTAGGATCTCTTACGGCCTACTATAAGCTTTCTTTATAGATCGCGATAATATCATAGTATTAGAGCGCTTTCTATAATTTATAGATTATAGACCTTAGTCCCAATATTCTTTTAGAATATCTTTGTAATAATTAAGGTAATCCTGTAATTTCTATATAGAGTCCTTAGCAGGCTAGCCTAGCCATTTAACTTTATATTAAAGCTTGTTCTTAACGGACTTATATAAAAGGCCAGTTTAACCAGAATGTATAATTATCTAATTAATAGTATAGAATAAGAGTTATAGGTAAGTAGAAGACAAGCTAAGGTAGAACAATCTTTACGAATAAAGGACAAATGCTTTCTAACCTCTTCTATTTAGAGACTAATTGCTAGCTCTTCTCTGGAGGAGAACTAGCTCCCTATATAATCCTTTTAAGACGCTAGTAAAACCCTTCGCCTCTTATTTATCTAACTATGTTTTCTAGGACGTAGATAGAATATAAATAGGATATAGATAAAACCTCCTACTATCTTATCTAATATGTACCTTCTAGGGGGTTCCGTTATAATTACCTCCCCTTTAAGGGTTTTAGTCCTCTAAGACTTCGCCTCTACTAAGCTTTTATAGAGTTCCGGCTAAAACTACTAAGGAAGATTCTTAGTAAAAAGGTACTTTATAATACGGCTTATAACGTGGTTCACCACCGAGCGGCCCACACCACCGAGCGGCCCACCTGCCTCACCAAAAACGCGTCAACCAACAACTTAACGCGATGCAACACCACGAATCTACTGGGTCGTCCCAAAAGACCCGGTATATTAACCTTGCTATACAAGCTATTAATTCTGACGCGTCAACCAGCGTACGAGCTACGTGTCGCGATTACCTCGTCCCCCGATCGACTGTACGATATCGACGCAACGGCCGCACCCCACGCGCAGAAGCTCCAGCCAACAGCATGAAGCTTACCAAACTTGAAGAAGCCGCGATAGTTGAGCGTATACTAGACCTAGATTCAAGAGGGTTTCCGCCAACAAAGGCTATACTACGCGATATGGCCAACAAACTGCTGGCGGAGAGGGACGCTGATACTGTGGGTATTAACTGGCCTGACAGGTTTATCGCACGCCAGAAGGACCTTAAAACGTGCTATACTCGTGCGTACGATCGACAGCGAGCTCTATGCGAGGACGCAGCGTTAATTAAGCCATGGTTTGAGCTGGTTCGCTCTATAAAGGAGAAGTACGGTATTCTCGACGAGGATACTTATAACTTTGATAAGACTGGCTTTATGATGGGCGTAATAACCTCCTAGCTGGTTATTACGGGCTCTGAGAGGCGTGGGAAGCGGAAAAGTGTTCAGCCAGGCAATTGCGAGTGGACTACCGTTATTAACTTAATTAACGCGCTTGGGTGGGCGATTCCACCCTTTATTATCTTTATGGGCAAGCAGCACATTAACACCTGGTACGACGGCCCCGCGCGTATAAAGGACTGGCTTATTGGGGTCAGCGCCAACGGCTGGACGACAAATGAGCATGGGGTTGCGTGGTTAAAGCACTTTAACGCATACACAAAGTTGCGTACTATAGGGACCTACCGACTACTTATAATTGACGGCCACGAGAGCCACAACTCTGTTGATTTCCAGGACTACTGCAGGGAATATAAGATTATTACCCTTCAGATGCCACCACATTCGTCGCACCTCCTACAGCCGCTTGATGTGGGTTGCTTCTCGCCGTTAAAGCGCGCGTACGGTAATGAGATTATGGCCTTAGCGCGAATGTTAACTACTAAAATTGATAAACCGGCCTTTATTAAAGCGTACAGAACGGCCTACTATAAGGTATTTATAGAGAGTAATATCTGCTCATCCTTTCGAGGCGCTGGCTTAGTTCCCTTTAACCCAGAGGTGGTGTTATCAAAGCTTGACGTAAAGCTTCGTACGCCCACACCGCCAGCTTTAGAGACTACCCCATGGGAGTCCAAAACGCCGAGCAACGCGCGTAAGTTGGACGCTTAGGTTACGCTGTTATCTAAGCGGATAAGGAAGCACCGTAATTCATCTCCTACAGAGATGCTTATGCTATTTAATTCGCTCACAAAAGGCGCGACGCTGATGGCGCATGGCGCAGCGTTAATACGCGATGAACTCTCCGCCCTGCGTAAGGCTACTAAGGCTGCAAATAACAAGAAAACGCGTAAAAGGAAGTACGTGCAGAATCAGGGCACCTTAATAATGGGCGAGGGCAGTCAATTAGCTCCTGCAGAGGTCGCTGGGGAGGTAGGGGGTAGTGAACAGTCTACGAAGAAGGCTCGCGCGGAGGGTAGCCAGAGGGCTGCACGAACTTGCGGAATCTGTGGGCAGCCAGGCCACAATCGCCGCACCTGTACGACAGAAGTATCAGATAGTTCAGAATCTGAATAATACTAGATTGTCCGGAATAATTAAGTAGATTTCGTGGTGTTAAGTAATACTGGTTCATTCCGGATGATCTAGTATTTTGGTGGTGCAGGTGGGCCGCTCGGTGGTGTGGGTGAACCACGTTAGCTAGTTCTTTACTAGCGTAAAACCTTACTTTGTCTTTAGTTCCTCCACTCTTCTTCTACTATAGCTTTTTATAATACCTTTATAATGGAACTGGAATAATAATAATAAAAATTAGATGGGATTTACCTTTCTTATTATAAGAGTTTGTTATAAGTTAATCTAGAGGTTATCCTATATAACGCGTCCATAAGCTACTATCCCTATTTACCTAAAATAGGTTCTAATAATAACATCTTTATTTTAATTTCTTCCAGTTTATAAGCTATTGTCTCTTACGCGTCTTTTTATTAATAATACTATTCGTCTTACCTCTTAGCAGACTGTTTTTACTATATCTTAGCTTTTAGCTTCCGTACCTTTAGCTATTCTTTTATAACTACTCTATTCTCTTTTTATAACACGTTTATAAGTAATAGGATCCCTATTTTATCTCTATTAATAATGCTAACTTCCCGTAGTATTCTCTTATAATATTTTATAGTTGTGCTGCGCGTCTCCTAACTAGCGGCGGTATTATTTTAGTGCTACCCTAGACCACCTCTATTGCTCCTACGGTAATCTCTCTAAAGTACTACCATTATTGCGTTTACGCGCTTACGCTAGACCCGTCCCACGCCTATAAGATACCTTATTCTAGTAAAAACAAATCTAAGTATTCCTATTGCCGTAGTAGAAAAAAGACCTACGTTCTAGTATTTTCCATTCTATCTTATTCTAAATTTTACTAATTATATTAAATCCCCGCCATTTATACACATAAGACTTATAAGCTCTATCGCGCTATCTAAGATTTCCGCCTATATCTAAATGGCGATAGATAGGGATAGAAGGTATCTACCCTTACTTATAGGCTCTTTAATTTAATAAGGGTTTCTACTACTATAGAAATGTAATAATTTTAGATATATAGTATCTAAGAGCGTATGTGCGAGCAGCTTACCCTTATAAATAATAATATTTGCACTCTTACGCGGGCCTTTCTAGCTAGGTAAGTTTCTCTAGTAATATATTTAGGAACTATACTAATTTTCTTAGCTAACGGCTTTTAGATCCCTGCTTAAATGCTAATTTAGAGCCTAGGGATACTAAGAATAGTAATAAAAGTTAAGATAAACGTTCTCCTCGCCAGTATCCCTCCTATACTAGTCCTTCCAGCTCCTATTATACTAAAAAGAATATTAGTGGAAGTGCTAATGCTTTTAGGGATAGAAGTCCTAATAATACCATTAAATATAACGTTAAGATAGAAGAGGAGGCTCCTATTACTGCTACTAGTATTTAAGTTATTATCTAGCTCTTCCCTTCTTCTTATAAAATAGCTTTAGATAGTGCTTCTTAGGTACCTCTAGGATGCCCTATTATTAGGAATTAACTTTATACTTTAGGGATGCCTTTATTCTAAGCTTTAGTAGCAATTTATATAAAGGCAGTATACTACTATAATCCCCATATATAATAAACGGGTGGTATTTTTATAGGTGCTTTATAATTTCTTAAAATTTTTAATTCTTTATAGGCTGTCTTTTTGCTCCTCTTTATACTATTAACTTTACTACTTATCTCTAATACCAGACCGAATACTCCCCTTTTATCCCTAGGGTTTTTTCTAAATCCTTAAAACCTCTTCTTATATTACTACTACTTATTCTTAAACAGCGTCTTCTTTAAACAATATCTCTAGTGGTTCTCTTATAAATCTTATAGGCTTCCCCTTATAGGGTTCTAGGATCCCTATTATAATAGTAAAACATTTCTGTTTTTAATGCCTATACTTAACTTTATAGTTTTAATTTGCGGGGTCTTCCCTATTATCTTATCTATGGCATATCCGGAACCGTTACTAAATCCTTACCTTTAGTCCTTAGGAATATTTTAATTGCCGTATTATATCCCAGCTAAAGGTATTCCTTAGGTTCCTAACTATTATATACCTAAAAGTATCCTTTTTAACGGATTAAGAATTCGCGCTTCTTCTAGCGCTATCTTTAATCTAAAATATCTTCTACATTCTATTCTAGTTCCCTATTAATTTTGCTAAGGGGTAGTAGTTCCGTACTATCTCTTTTCTAGTATAGCTTTAGTAAGGAAATATAAAATATAGGATATATTAAATATAATTTCTGCAATTCTAATTTATAGGCTTAATTTCCTTTAGTTTTCCTAACTATTTTAAAGGGTCTAAGCTACTGGTAATCTAGCTTCTCCTTAATACGTTTTATTCGGATATTTTTTATAGATAGTAAGAATTCGTCTCCTATCTTAAATTCTTTTAGTATATATTTTTTGTTATAGTAACTTTTTTATATAGCCTAGGCGTCTAGTAAGTGCTTTTTAGGTTCTTCTCTACAAATTCTTATTTGCTTGATTCTCTTAGACGCTACCGGTGCCTCCCTTTTAGGAATAATATCCTTAACGTTTTAGGGGTTATTTACTTTTACCCCAAATAATACTTTATAAGGGGTTGTTTTTATACTACTATAGATACTTATATTATATACGTATTGTGTTAAAGCTAACCACAATATTTAATTATCCTGTTAATAATTAATATAGTAGTGGAGGTAGTGTTTTAATAACGCATTTAAACGCTTTATTAGCCCATCTATTTATAGGTAAAAGGTAGTACTTATTCTTTACCGTATTTTTAATAAAAGATAGAATAAAAACTAAAATGCGCTATTAAATACAGTACCTCTATTAGATATAATTCCCCTTAGTATACTAAATAAGAGCTATTATTCTAAAAATAGGCCTGCTAGTTCTACTACTATAATTATTATTATAACAGAAAAGTACCCTAAGAACTTTATATATCTATTAATAATTACTAAAATAGTATTAGCAACTTCTTCCGTTCTTATTTTAGTAGGGAGTAAGCCTATTATAAAATCTATTATTAATTCTAATATAGGTTCCTATAGAATAGGAAGCACTAATAACTCGCTATATAGGCAATATCTAGATATCTATACCCTTTAGTATGTATTATATCTTAATATATAGTCCTTAACCTCTTCGGACATTCTATCCTAAAAGTATTTCCTTTAAACGGCCTTAAGGGTTCTGTTAGTACTATAGTAACCCCTAAGAGGGTCGTTATAGAAGACCTTTAAAATTTCGTCCTAAACCGCTTAGTCCTTTAGGACATATATAGCACCCTTAAAGCGTAATAAACCCTTTTAGTCTTGCTACTATAGCTTCTTAATAACTCTAGCTAAGTTAGTCTTTACTATATCTTTCCACCTCTCCCTAGAGATAAAGGCGTCCCTTTATTATACTTAAAAAAGAAGATCTAAAAAGGTTTTATATAGATTACTTACTTTTATTTCGCTTGCCGCTATTATAGATATAAGGTATAGCACAAGAAGTTTTAAACCATTAGTGCTAGTAAATTCTCCTGCCGTTATATAGTATGCTACGCTATAAATAGGTATCTTGCCTATCCCCTTTAGATCTAAATACTTGTAGCTAATACGCCGTTAAGTTAAAGGTGCCGTAATACCCCTAGTATATCCTATAGAATTCTCACTAATTCTAAGGTATACTAACTTTATAATATCTACCTAGCCTATAACCTAGTCTATAACTATATCCTACAGCTCCACAATTATAGTGCTTTATAGCTATATTGCTAGGACCTCTACCCTACTATAAAATTCTATAGTTCTAGGGAAAGAGTCTTCTTTCTTCCTAAGCAAATTTTGCAATATGGGGATTATTTCCCCTATGCTGTCCTAGATTCTTCCTATCTTATAATCTAGATATCTTAACAACCTATTAGTAGGATTTATCTTTCCTAGGCGGTATATAATTTTAAAGTTATACTATAATAGTGCCTCTGCCTATCTAGCTTATTGACCGCTTAATACCTTTATAGTTATAAAGTATTCTAGGTTATTATAGTCTGTAAGGACTTTAATAGGGTAATTGCTTTCTATACAATAATATCGCTAGTGCTTTATTGCTATAACTATCGTAAGTAGCTTCTGGTTGTGCGTTATATAACGCTATTCTATAGGGGTTATTTTTCTTAACTAAAACGCCATAGAATACTATTCTCCGTCTTTTAATTAAAATATAATTACCCCTAGGGCGAAGCCGGATATATCTGTTTTAAGGTATATATATAGCTCCTAACAGAAGTATATTAGGATAGGCGCCGATATAAATAAATCCTTTAACCGGTTTATAGCCTATTTAGTAGCTTCCCTAAATATAAAGGGTCCAACTTCTTACTATTCTTAGATCCTTTTAGTAGATTAGTAATTAGGAGTATTACTTATAAATAGTAAATAATAAACGTTTAGTAGAAGTTCGCCGTGCTTAAAAAAAACCTCTACTTCTCTAAATATTATAGGGTAGGGCCATTCCCTAATAGCATCTACTCGACTTTTCTCTATTAATACTCTATTAACGCTAATAATAAAGCCTAGAAAATTAATGTTAGTAGTATAAAACATACACTTTTTTAGGTTTATATAAAGCTTATATTCCTGTAGTCTTTCTAGTACTATTTATACGTGGTACGTATATACTTTATAGTTATTAAAGTAGACTATAATGTTATTAAGGTAGACTATATATATCGTGTCTAATAGGCCCGATAATGCCTTATTAATATAGGCCTAAAATATCGCCGATACGTTAGTAAGCCTAATAAATAGCATCACTAGGTACTTAAAGTGGCCATACCGTATTTAGAACGCCATTTTCTACTTATTACCAGCTTTAATCCAGATTCAATGGTATATATCTTTTAAATCCAATTTCATAAATATCTTTACGCCTAATAGTTTGTTAATAAGCTCCCCTATTAAGGGTAATAGGTAGTAATTCTTTATAGTAATCTTATTTAGCGCCTAATAGTTAATATAGAGGTAAAGGGTCTTATCCTTCTTAGGTATAAATATAATTAGTACCCCTACTAGGCTTATAGAGGGCCGAATCTATCCTCTTTAAAGATTGTCTACTATATATTAACGCAGTACCACCAGCTTATTTTCTAATAGGTTATACAGTGGTCCAAAAGGAGGTTATTTATCCCCTATATCTATCTTATACTTAACCAATATAAAGTTAAGTAAGGTTTATGCAGCCTCTTTACTAGAAATATCCTCTAAGTTTATATATTCTTATAGAATCTCTAGTTCCTTAACTGCGTATAGCCGGATATCCGAAAATAAATATCCCGTATCCCTGTTCTTAGTGTTAAGAGTAGTATATATAGCATATACCCACCCTTCTTCTTATATATAGTTTAAGAAAGTCTTTTAATCTTTAACTATAATGCGCGGTTAAGACTTCTGATATTAATATAAGGCTAAAGGCCAATTAATATCTAGATTAACTTAGCGAAGCTATAGGTATCCTAAAATAAAATTATGCCCCTTAATTTCTGCGGCATAAAAGCGCATCTTTTACATATTCTATAGACTATCGCGGTCCTAGCTAGCTACGGAAAAAGCCTATTCTCTATAGTATGGAATCCGGTGGCCTCCAATGCTTTAAATAGTACGCACTTATATGCCGCTAAAGTCTAAATCCAATTCTTTTACTAGTAATTAAGAAATAAACCCTATAGTCACGCCGCTATCTATAAGGCAGTCTTATATTACCTATTTATTATTAACTTAAATAGAGACAGGAATAACTATACGGTAGCTTACTCCCTCCTTTTCTTACTAGCCTAGTATAAGGGAGTAAAGATCTACTAGGCTCTCTCTTTTCCCAATTAATCTAATTCTTATTTCTTCTACTGGTAGAAGCGCTTTATATAGCCCTTTTTGCCGCAGTTATAACAAATATATAACTCTTAGTTTTACTTACTTAGATTAGGTTTTTACCTATTATTATTCTAGAGCTAACTAGTGTTACTCTAAGGCTTTAAAGCCTGCTTACATTATTCTTCTATAGAGTAGTTAGGTTAGTGTTCGTACTAATTTAATAGTATAAGTAAGTTATATCCCGGGGCACGAAATACATATAGTATCGTATGCTCTTTAGGATAGTAGTAACTGTCGATTGTATAAAGCAGACTACGTAGTCTATATACTAATGCGCCTCCCCCCTAATTAGTTAGTGCTTCAGAAGTGCACCAGACGCGTAAGTAGGTGGTTGGTGCACCAAACGCGTAAACGCGTACTTGGCGTACCGAACGCGTAAGCACGCGGTTAGTATGACAGGTGCTATAATTATACACTGGCGGTACTTAGAAAATAAAACCACTTATATATAGCCTCCGTAATTGTCTTAATAGAACCATAAAACACATAAGAAAATACATAGGAAATCCCTCCTAAGGTGCCTTCTGGGTTACCTTCCAAATAGTGCTCCAAGCTGGCCGTAAGTCCTGCTTACGGTCCGTAAAATAAACTGTACGGCCTTTTAACGGGCCGTAAATGCACCATACGGCCTTCCGACGGGCCGTAACTAAACTGTAAATACTCTATTAGTCTCGCTCTACCCATTCTATAACCTTTAGGTTAAGCTTATTTGTATTAATTAGGGTTTTAAGAGCTTAACACGGCTCTACCTTAGTCATAGCGTCTACTAGGTTATCTCCGCTGCTAATCCATTTAACCTCTATAATCTCACGTCGTTCGTAGGCCTAATATAAGCACATTAGGTCGACCATAAGCCTCTTCTCTTATATCGTACCTAGTTTAACTAGGCAGTTATAAAGGGACTTTAAATTAGTGTATAAAACCAGGGGTAACTGCTCCAGTTATAGAATCTTCTAAACCGTTAATTTAATTGCGGCTGCTATATTAAATCCATAAGCTAGTGCATATAGTTTAGAAGCTAGTACACTACGGGTTACTCGTTTATACTTAATTAAGGACCAGTACAGTATATTTACGTCCTAATTACGGTCCGTAAGTATAATTACAAAGCTAATTTATAATAATAGGTCTTTGTTATTAGTAAAAGATGCGTCCGTAAATACTAGTAGGCTAAGGGAATTCAGGTCTAGTGGTATAAAAGTAAATCCCCTTACTATATTATTAATTTGCCACTAAATGCGCTTATTAAGCTACTTAACATTTTCTTCTTACAGGTCTACTGCCTGGGCCGCAAAGGATAGATTATAGGCAGATTTAGATTAACAGACTGTGGCAATATAGGCGCCTCTTGCACGCTATGCAGCGTATTAGTCCTTTATATTTACGGTCTTATAGGTCTCTCCGCGGGAACTAGTAAGGTCCGTAGGTTTTGCTATAACGGGCTTTAGGTTTTAAGCTTAGCGTTCCTAAGTTAGCTTAATTAGGTTGCCCTTTTATATAATTAAGCCTCTATTAAACTTAATTAGAGTCTACTTAGTTAACTACTCTTACGGCTTTACCAAGAACTTTACCTTTTATAGTTTAGTTTCTTTAGCGTCTGCAAAGGTTTAGTCTGCTAGAAAGAGGGTATTATTAGTTTAAAGTCCAACAATGCCAAGGCCGTTTAATGGGGTGTATAAGAGGTAGGGGTCGTAGGTCAACTGTTCCATTTTAAGTTTACTAACGTAATACTAGTGGTACGTTTTAAACCAATGGTTTCCAGCTTCTGGTACTCTATAAAGAGGTTTTAACCCATAAAATTGTTCCTAGTTATAGGTTAAGCTCGCGGGGTAGTCGTATAAAGATGTCCCTACTTAGGTAGGTGTTAGACTGCACGTAGGCTTATAAGATGTCCCATAAGTAAAGGGCTACAGGTTTAATTTGCTGTAATCCAGGCGTAAGTACAAGTATAATCCGTTGACTAACTCGTTAAATTGTAGGCAATTGCGTAAGGACTAAACCCTTTCCCTAGTCGTTATAAGCTTGTATAACAAGCCTTAATTTCTTAAAGGCTTTATTAGTACTAGGGTGCTTAATTTTATTAACAAAGCGTAAGTTAAATATACGGACGCCTTGCGGAATATCTTTCTCCGTTATAACCGCAAAGACGCCCTTTTTAAGTAGTCCGTTAATCTCTTTACGTCGTAAGTCCGTAAAAGGGGTTTCCTATATTAGAACTAATATATCCGCAGGCGGAGATTGCCTTGCAGATATACCTGCGGAGGTTAAGTAATTCTCCATTACAGGGTTCTTACAGGGGCGTCCTCGGCCACGCTTTACGGCAGGTTTAGTAGGTTTAGTGGGTTTCTAGGGGACCTCTAAGGTAGGCAAGGGTGCTTCCAATTTATTTAATTCGGTAGGTGTTTCTAGTTTATCTAATTCGGCGGGTGCTTCTAGTTCGTCTGGCTTAACGTTATAGGTGTTTTCGGACCGAAAATAGGGTTTTACGGACGTGCTTCTAAAGCTTATTAGTCCGCTAGGGAGCTATATACAGCAGGTCTCGTCTTCTACGGCTAGTAGACAGTAAAGTCCAGTCCAATTACCGCTTTTACGCCACATAAGGACTTTAGAATTAAGCGGGAGGTTATATACTAAGGTTATATTAGGTCCGTTACAGTAGTATAAAGCGTTATTAACAGTTTGTTTAGCCCGTAATTTAACTATTTCGGCTATTGCCTTCCGTATTATAGCTACTCGTTCCGTAATAGACGGGGTAGAAGGGCCTAGGTTGCTTATCCTTAGGTAGGCTCCGTAGACCAAGAGGGTAGGTACTAGTCCGTTAGGGCCAGCGGTGTTATTAACAGCTTTTACGGCCATCTATAGAGCTAGTTCCTTTTAGATATCCTTACATTCGTCCGTAATAATCTAGTAAGCTCTTCATAAGGCTAGGTAAGCTCGCTTAACAAGCCCAACGGACCAATACGCCTTAACTGGGACAGCTTTTGTTAATATAGCCATGGCCGTAGCATACTGCTAGAATTCCTTACTAATAAAATTCCTACCGGCGTTATGGGTAATATACTAAGGGGGTCTAACGTATATATTAATTCAGCAGGTCCGTAAAATATCCTATATGTGTTTTGCGGATATATTTTATAACTAACGGGTGGCTTAATAGCGGGTTACCTCGTCGATTATATGTAATACTGGACTGCCGTTAATATATATAATATCCACGTACACTAAGTAGTTAAAGTTAAGGTCCTTATAAAGGGTAAACTTAAATCGGCCTAGGGAACGTCCGTATTTCTAGCAGAAGGAGCAGTATTTAGTTAGGTAGTTAATTGCCTTCTTATTAACGTTATATCTAGAGCGTTTAAGGACTCTATACAGTTTTTCGGCTAACGGGTGGCCGAAACGGCGGTATAGGCGGTGGATCTCAGTACTAGTAAGGTAGCACGGGTTATAGTTAAAAGATTCCTAAATATAGGTCCATAAAGTCTCTCCCTATATAAGGAACGGGTGTCCGAATCGTCATATAATTGGCAGGGTGATATACTTACTTCCTAGGGCAGTTGCGGGGCTAATTAAGGTGTCCGTAACATTGTTGTAGTAAACCTATAACCTATCTATATCCGCAAGACAGAGTAGGAAAGGGGTGTCCGCTTTTACTACATAGAAGTTAACTAGGCTAATTAGGGTCTTAACTGCAACTGATCCAATTAATATGGTTGAGCCAATGCGAACTAGACGTTTACGGCCCCAGTTTACGTAATATCGATGTCCGTATTATTATCTGTGGTGGTCTTATATACAAGGTATTATCCATAGCCTGCGGTAGACTTCTTAGAGGCACCTGTGTCGATTATAATACCGTAGAATTCCTTAGGGGTATAGCGTTCTGTGGTAATATATACAAATAGGTCCTACTTATAATCTATAACGTCCGTAACGGGGGTGCTTATAAAATAGTTTTTAGGCGCAACTAAGTGTATAAAGGAACGATTGGCTAATACGGTTGTAATATTAAAGGCTTGGCTGTCCATAAAAGGTCTAAAAGTGGTTAGGAATATCTCTAAGGTCTCTTATTCCTAAGCGTCTGAGTTAAAGTTAATTATAAGTGCTTCTATTGACTTATTAGGGGGCTCTTCTGCTTCCTCTCCTTTGTATTCTAAAATGAACTAGTTAATACGGCTATTAAGTCTCTTCCTAGACTTGTTATATTCTTCCTAGGTATGCCTTATAGACCAACATCCTTCCTTACCGCACACGAAGCACTTCTAGCTGGTTTGTCTACGGGGGTATATTGTTATACGGGGGTTACTACGGGGGTTACGGGTAGGACTTGGTCGGTACGGGTGCTACTAGCGGTAGCGGCGGTCTGTAAAGTAGACGTCTAAGTCTATTTACGGATATTAAATATCCGTAATAAAGGCTTAAGTGCTGCCTGGTGGGTTTAAGACTTCATACATTATAATAGAGGAGCGTAAATCATTAATGAGGCTAGCTAAGGTATCTGTAGGCTTATAGTAGGCGTACTTATAGGGCTCTACTTCCTGGCAGGCTGTAATAAGTTTATTGTATAGGAAGTCGTCTATTTAAAGCTTAGCGTTAAGGCCGTGCTATAGGTGCCGGAGGTCTTTAATAAGAATTTATAGGCACTTTATAGTCGATTTTTTAGTGTTCTTGTTAATTACAGTCCATAGCTTAGTCGCATTCCATTAGGTAAGGATATTACGCTTATATTCCGGTCCTTTAAAGTAGTTACGGGTGGCTTCATATAGCTTATTAAAGGGAACACCAAGGGGGTTACTCTTAAGGTTGGTATAGTAGTAGTTAAGTGCTAGGCCGCGCAGTATAGTAGAGTAGGCTTAGCTAAACTCTTATTTAGAAATGTTAGCCTTCTGGTAAAGGTCCGTAAAGATGGTTAGTTTAAAGTTAAAGTTATCGTTTTTACCGCTATACTTAGATTTATCGGTATAGAGCTTAGCTAGGTTAGCTAGCTCCTTACTATAGGTCTTTACTTAGGTAGGTTGCGGATCTATAACTTGCGGATCTATAGCTTACGGATATGTGGTTTATAGATATATGGTTTGCGGATATATAGCTTGCGGATCTATGACTTAAATAACAGGGGTAATTTGGTCCGTATTTTGGTTTATAAGGGTATTACGGTCCGTATTTTAGGTTACGGGGGTATTATAGTCCGTAGCGTGGTCCGTAACTTAAGAGTAGGGTATATTTTAGCTAGCAAGGTCAGCTCTAAAGCCGCTTAGGTCTGTAGGATGAATTTAGTTAAATGGGTTAGGTATAAGGCCGGCGATCCTATTAAGTTTAGAAGAAGCAAAGAGTTCTTTAGTGGTTTTAACCTGGTCTAGAATTTCCTCTTTAGTCCATTCTGTTTAGTCTTTCTTATATATTGTATTATATAAAGACTGTGCAATAGTAACTTATTTGTCCCTTTTAACCCATACACCTTAGTTATATAAAAGGGTTTATAGTTTATAGATGGTAATAGGGTTGCAGGCCTTAAAAATAGCTTCTGTAAAGTCCGTAAAGTCTTCCTAGTATTACTCCCACAGGTCGTTATTTATAAGCTTAAAGTGTTTATATTTAAGGATTTTGAAACTAATATAGTCGTTAACGTCGTTTGTAGACGTAACGTCGACTCCTTATCTCTACTTCTTTTAACCTTCGCTAACTTGCTTGCTAATATCTGCCATACTATATAGTATAGTGTGGTGCGTAGCGGGTAGTAGCAGCTTATAACAGGTGGGGGAGGTCTTGTAACAGTCCGTAAAATTAATTAACGGGTCCGTAATAGTTCGCAGGAGGGTAAGGGGTTTCCGCAAAAGGTCTAAAGAGGTTTAAGGTTCGAGGGGGTTAAGGATAGGGGTTCCGTATAGGTCTGTATTCGCGTCTATAACTTCCAGTAAACCGTACTAAGACTTAAATAAGTATATAGAGTTAGAGATAAGTCCGTAATCCCCGACTTCTAACCTTCTAGTAGGTCGTACTAGGAGTCTAAACGGGTGGTTGCTGTCGTATATATTGCTCGGGGGGAGGTGTTAAGTAATTGCTAATCTGTGCGCGCTCACTAATCAGTATTCGTACTAATTTAATAGTACGAGTAAGTTATATCCCGGGGCACGAAATACGTATAGTATTGTATGCTCTTTAGGATAGTGGTGACTATTAATTGTATAAAGCAGACTACGTAGTCTATATACTAATGCGCCTCCCCCCTAATTAGTCAGTGCTTCAGAAGTGCACCAGACGCGTAAGCGGGTGGTTAGTGCACCAAACGCGTAAACGCGTACTCGGCGTACCGAACGCGTAAGCACGCGGTTGGTACGACAGGTGCTGTAATTATACAGTTAGAATCTACCCCTATTATTAAAGCTTAGTTATTACGGACGCTTTAAGTACAATATTACGACTACTTAAAGAGGAGTCAGAAGGAGCTAGTTAGTTAATTTAGGCACGGTCTAGGATGGAGCCGGTAAAGCTATATAACAAGGAATAGTAACTAAGGTCACATAACGTTATACGCAGTATACGCAGTATATAAAGGGAACGTACGTATAATATGTACAATACGTATCTTACATATAAAGGGGATTTCTTAGGAGTACGGTTATATATTTAAAGGACCACAGTCCCTACCTAGATAGTTCTTTCCTTTATAGTAAATCTCAGAATATAATTAGAGTTAATTTATTAGGCAACTACTCCACTAGTTATTATTATATTATTAACTTCTTATTTACCTATATACCTAGCCTATTAATAAGTCTACCGTAGTTCCTGCTATAAGGCTTTGTTATATATTTACTACTAAGGTTACGGTATTAATAAAGTTAAACAATATGCTACTAAAAGCACTAGCTATAACGCCATTAACGGCGGCAACTACTTTGAGGTTAGGTAACGACACTAGTATAGTAAACACTAACTTATAGCAACCTATAACGGTCGGACAACTATAAGAGATAGTTAACTAGTTAACAGAAAATAATATAATATTAGAAAATAGGATTAACGGGATAGGAGCAGCAAAGATTAAGTTACTATTAATTAAAAGGTACTTAGGAGAATAATTAAAACTTAAAGGATTCCTTACGCAAATATACTTTAAGGTTACGTAAGAAGGAGCAAAGCTGCCAATACCTATAGATTGAATAGTATATGCGGGACTATTCCTATTAGAAAGGGCACTTAAGTAGTTTAAGCCTTACTTTATAGAGATACAAGTAAACGGGATAACAACCACTAATTAAGAGGTGCGATTTATATTTATAAGCTAGGAGGGGTTTATAAAACGACTTATACAAATATTTAGAGACCTGGAGGCAGTAACTATAGCGGAAAGAAAACTTTAAGATATTACGCAACGAACCTTAGCAATTAAGTATACAACGCAGTTCTAGATATTAGTAACGTAAGTTAAATGGAATAATAAGGCGCTTATAGCACAGTATAAATAAGGACTTAAGGCTAAAGTCTAGGACGTAATTATCCTAATAGAAGATACGGACACCCTAAGGGAACTAATAGATTAAGCGATTAAGATTAACAATTGGATCTACTAAAGGGAATAGGCTAAGAGAGGCTAGAACAGAGTTCTATAGTTATATAAGGCGTAGAGTACGCAATAACTAAAGCTAAGTTAAAAACTATAGTATAGCGCAGAGCTAATAGACCTAAGTAGTACTAAAGAATTTAAAAGATGGAGTAAGAAATTATGGAAACCTAGAGGACAAGGATTAAGTAATTAAAGGTTTAAAGAGTAGAGGCCAAACCAGGGATCTTAGTAGTAAAAGACGTTTAAGCGGACTCCATAGCAAGAAAAATGGTTTAAAAAAGGAGCTTATATAAATTACGGAAAATAGGGTTATTATATTAAAGACTATAAAAGTAGTTAGAGTTACTATATAGTAAAAGGAATAAGACTAGTAGACGATATACACGTATAGAGGGACGATAATGTGCTACAAGGAATAAAAGAATATTTAATTAAAAGTTTTGCGTTTTATTATAATAACATATACTAAATTAATAAGGACGCTAAGTACGGCGCAAGCTATTAGCTATAAGAGCTACACTTAATAAAATATAGAGGAACCAACGAACTAGTTCGCAGATTGGACATTAAGGACGATAAATTTAACGTAGGTAAAACATTTTATAATAATAAGGCAATATAGGCCGCTTACTAGGAGTAAGTAGACCTCGGAGATGTTATATAAGAGGTAAAGGATGATTCTATTACAGAATAGGGAACATTAGTAGGGATTAAGACCCCACTAGACACGATATCTATCGCTTTATAAGATATAAGAGAAGTAGGACAGCGAGCTACTTTGGCACTTAATAAAGGTAAAAGGCTAAAAGCTTAAGATTCTTAAGATGAGATATAAGATAACTAAGACTTTTAAGACGAAATAAGGCAAGCTTAAGGACCTATAATAGATAATAACCAATGGAGCAGAGCAACGGCTTAGTTTAGTAATATATAAATAAGCTTAGGACAAAGTTTCCTAAAGGCATAAGATTCTTAAGACGAGATAAGTGAGATTTAAGACTTTTAAGACAAGATAAGAATACTAAGTAAGCTTAGTTAAACTAAGGCTAAAGTAAGGCTTAGGATAGAAGTAAGCTTAGGATTAAGAATCCTATAGGACTAAGATTTCCAAATACGAATTAAAGGAATTGCGGGTAAGACTTAGCAACTAGATCGAAATATTAATACTAAAATTAAGAAGTAAGAAGACTTTAAGGATTTATCTATAAAACGCAAACTAAAAAAAACTATAAAAGAGTTTAGATAAAGAATTATCGCATAGTAAGAACAGAAACTAGATAAGAGATCTAGCATATTAGGACGTATAAGGGATAGAGCGCTAGTATACAAAATTACTAATAGGCCTAGGGTAGGCATACTAAGAGCCAAGTGGCTTATTAAACTAGAAGATAAAGAGGATCTAGGGATCCCTACTAGGTTTAAAGAACGACATATAAAAGGCTGTTACGACGTAGTAATAAAAAGATACTTCCTTACGGATAAGCCGTATATACTCTAGCAGCTATACTAAAAGTAGTATAGGTAAAGGCATAACGACGAGTAAGAAGATTTCTATATGTAAATAAATAAATAAGTTATCTAAGACCACCCAATTATAGAGAAGGCTATAACTTATATTAAAGGAGCCTTAATTATAACGTTAAAGGATCTAAAGGAACGATTAGAGGACTAGAAAAGCGAAAGGCGTATCTTAGTACCTGCAAATAAAGTTATAACGTTTAGATTAGTATAATAGAGGTTTAAACTTAAAAATAAAAACAAGTTAAGAGTTAACCTAAAGCACCTAGTATACTATATGCTATTGTGGATTATATGCGTAGATAATATATATAAGATACACAAAAACCTAAAAGAAAAGAATTGGAAATACCCTATAAGGATATATTAGGCGCCAGATAAGCAATAGTATAGAAATACTAAGTATATATACGGCTGGTATTTAATAGAAGTTTAAGAGTTAGGAGACTTAATACTTTAGCTAAAAAGATTCCTTACGGAAGAATACTTAGATAGATAATAGTAGTAGGAATACCTAAAGAATACGTACCTATAGTATATTAAAGATAAAAAGCGAACTAGGTATTAGCTAAAGAGTAAGCTAAGTATATAAGGATTAAGCAGCTAATAGTTAGGAAAAGTAAAGGCCCACGGGACTAAAGGGAGCCAGTGGTAGAGCCTCAGACCCTTAAAGGAATTTAAGGATAACACCTAAATTTACGAGTTAAATAGCAAGATTAGTAGTTTAAAGCGCTAATAGATAGTAGAGTAACGCGGAACTATATCTTACTAGTAGCAGTTAAAAGAATAGGATTACCTTATAGACAGAAGGAGCAACCTTACCTATTAGTTATAATTTTAGAAGATCTAATAGCCTATAGAGGAGGGATTATTAACCTTAAAATAGGACCTATTTAAATAACCATTAAAGGAAGACGAATTAAGATGTCTTTTAATATCCTACTATTAGGATAGGATAAGGTAGTACTAGGAATACCTTAGTTACAGGAATATAATCTAAAGATTAATTGGATTACCGGTTAAGTTAATATTAGAAATACTTAACGCCGCAAAATGCGATAGCAAACTAAGTTGGTATAGTACTAAGTTAGAGTAATATATAAAGAGACTAAGTAAAGCTTAAGTTATATACCAAAGAGATACTATAAGTATGGCAAGAAACTATAGTTACTAGAAAGTAAAAAGCTAGCAGATTATATAGTATAGGACTATAAAATAGAGTTAAAACCAGAAATAAGTCTAAGGTTCTTTCCAACCTATAAGCTTACTTAAGAAAAGGTAAGCGCGCTTAAAGAGTTTGTCTAGGAAAACTTACGGAAGGGATATATTAGACTATCGCAGTTATTAGCAGGTTATCCAGTACTATTTATACCAAAGAAGAATAGAAAACTTAGGTTATGTATTAATTACAGGCAGTTAAATAGTATTACTTAAAAGGATAGGTATTCTTTACCCTTAATTAGCGAAATTTAGAATTAGATAGGTAATGCGTAAATCTTTATAAAGATAGATCTAAGATGGGCGTACTATTAGATTAGGATTAAGGAGGGAGATAAATAGAAAGCAGCTTTTAGATCAAGAGAAGGGCTATATAAACTATTAGTTATGCAATTCGGATTAACGAATGCACTAGCAACGTTTTAGAAACGAATTAATAGTATATTAGGAGAATACCTTAATAAGTTAATTATAGCATACCTTAACAATATTATTATCTACTTAATGACTAAGAAAGAATACGGGGAATACGTTAAATGGGTTTTAAAGAGACTACAAGAAGAACAGATGCTAGTAGCAATTAAGAAATACGAGTTCTTTATAAGGAAGACTAATTTCGTTAGATTTATTATTAAACTAGGTTATATTAGTATAGACCCAAAAAAGATTAAAGCTATAGTAAGTTGGTAAGAACTAGAGAATATAATGCAATTAAGGTTATTTTTAGGGTTTTGTAACTACTACAGAAGGTTTATAGTACAATAGTTAAAGAATATTAAACTATTTACTAGGCTTACTAAGAAAAAGGAACTATAGGCATAGGGAGATAAATAAAAGAAGTTGTTTAAGGAACTTAAGGAGTTGTTTACCTAAGAGCTAATCCTTAAAATCTATTAACTAGGATTAGACACGGTTGTAGAAATAAACGTATTAGACTACGTACTAGGAGTATATTTACTATAGAAGTATAAGGACGCATAGTATCTAGTAGCATATTATAGTAGAAAGATAATACTACTAGAGTTAAACTATAACGTCTACAATAAAGAGTTATTAGGTATAGTTATAGCACTTAAGAAATAGAGAGTATTCTTATAAGGCGTAAAGAAACTATTTATAGTTAAAACGGATTATAAGAACCTAACGGGGTTTCTAATAATAAAAGAACTTAATTAAAGATAGGTTAAATAGGTAGAGATGCTTACAGAATACTATTTTAAGATTTAGTATACTAAGGGAACCAAGAATATAAAAGTAGACGCACTTAGCAGGAAAGCTAAACTATAGAATAATAAGAAACTATTAGGAGCAATGCTACACAGAGATAAGGATAGATTGATTAGATATAATTACCCTAAACTAGTAGCAACTTAGGAAGATAATAAACTAGGAAGAGTCTATAAGACACTAGAAAGCTTTTAGGCATAAAGAATCTTTAAAGTATAGCTAAAAGAATAGTTGGAATATCTAGAAGAAGAAATACTATATAAGTATAGAGAAGTAAAGTATATCCTAAGAAGCATAGCAGAGTATTTTATAGAAGATTTCTATAAGGGAATAACTTAAGGACATAACGGAGTAACAGGCTTAGTGTTAAGACTTTAGGAAGAATATATTATTAACAGAATCTAGAATATCGCAAGAAAAGTAATAAAGGAGTATTTAGATTGCTAAAGAAATAAACTAATAAGGTATAAGCTATATAGAGGGCTATAACCTATTAAAATACTAGAGAGACTATAGGAGGTTATATTATAGGACTTTATTATTAAATTACTAAATTTAAGAGATCCTATTACCGGATAAGATTATAACACGATTTTAGTAATAGTAGATAAGTTAACTAAGTAGGGCTACTTTATAGTATGCACAAAAGAAATCTCAGCGGAAGATATTGCTAAAATCTATATTAAAGAAGTATTTGTAAAATATGGAGTACTAAGTAAGATTATATCGGATAGAGATCCAAGATTTATAGCAGTATTTTAGGAGGTATTCTTAGCAAAGTAAAGAATTTAAGTAGTAACTTCTACCGCATATTATCCGCAGACAGACGGTTAAATAGAAGGATTAAATTAGACGCTAGAACAGTATTTAAAATATTATATTAATTATGTATAGAACAATTAGGTATCGCTATTACTAATTATACAGTTTATATATAATATAACACCATAGAAAGGAATAGGTATATTACTATTTAAGGCAAATTATAGATATAAGTTAAGAATATTATTATTACTATAGCAAGTAAAGAAAATAAGTAGTATAGCTAAAGAAAGAATAAAGATGTTAATAAATCTTTATATAGACCTTATGGAATTAGTAAAGAAAGTATAAGAAAGAATAAAAAAGTACTATAATGCTAAGAGATCTAAGGGACCAGATCTTAAGGAGGGAGATAAAGTATGGCTACTATATAAAAATTTTAAGAGTTAACGACTAAGCAAGAAGTTAGACTACGTTAAACTAAGACCTTTTAAAATTACGTAGAGAATTTTACTAGTTACGTTTAAGTTAAACCTACTAGTTAAGATAAAGATCTATCCTATATAGTATATTGCGATACTAGAGCTAGTATATAGAAATATTAAGCTACTAGTTTATAAGGTAGATACGTATAGAGGATAAAAGGAAGATAAATAGTAAGTTTTAAAGATTATTAGTTATAAGGACGTTAACGATAAAATATAGTATAAGGTTAAGTGGATAGGCTACACTAAGACTACCTAGGAGCTACTAGAGAATTTAAAAAACGCTATAAGAAAGGTATAGAAGTATCGGAAGAAATTAGGTTAGGGAGTATTAATAAAAAAGGATTATTAAAAAATAAGTTACCTAAGGGGGACCTAAGAAGAGTAGTTGCCAAACTACTCGGATCTATTTCCTTCTCTATTAGAAGAGAATCTATTTTTTTTATTACTAAGTTCCTGTAAACCTTATTTTATAAGTTTTTACTCTTTAAAATAGACCTTTTTATAAACCTTTTTAAGACGGAGTAACTAAGCAGACGCTATAATACGGGCTTTAAGAGCCTTCTGCTCCGTATCCTAAGAATATTTTAACTTAGCAAGGGCTTAAGATAGTTTACTATCTAGCCGCGTAGCAGTAGATTAAATATAAAACCCTAAAACAAATTAATTAAGGAACTAGATAACTATTAAGAGTAATAAATCGCGTATATTTAGCGTTAGAGATAGAGCGAACGTTATAGGACAAATAAATATTCGCTTTAGTGCACTTTAAGTAAAAGGACGGTTATTACAAAGATAAATTCGCTAACGTAATATAAACTAACCCTTTTTCACATAATAAGAATATGGAGATAGTATAATCTTACTAAGAGATAATATTGCAGCAATAGTGCGAGTATAACGTTGCGCCTATAAGGAAGAAGGAGCCTTAGGTATAATAAGTAACAATATTAACTAAACTAATTAGACGGATATTATACCTCTAGTAAATAACTTAGAGATATTTAGGATCTTTAAGGATAAAGATAAAGAGGAGGGAGATAGTGTTATAGACGCTTTAAGTATAATATTACGACTACTTAAAGAGGAGTTAGAAGGAGCTAGTTAGTTAATTTAGGTATAGTTTAGAATAGAGCCGGTAGAGCTATATAACGAGGAATAGTAACTAAGGTTATATAACGTTATATATAGTATATAGTATATAAAGGGAATATACGTATAATACGTATAATACATATCTTACGTATAAAGGGGATTTCTTAGGAGTACGGTTGTATATTTAAAGGACCATAGTCCCTACCTAGATAGTTCTCTCCTTTATAGTGAATCTTAGAATACAATTAGAGTTAATCTATTAGGCAACTACTCCACTAGTTATTATTACGTTGTTAACTTCTTATTTACCTATATACCCAGCCCATTAATAAGTCTATTGTAGTTCCTGCTATAAGGCTTCGTTACATTAGTCTAGTCCTATGCTTTTTATTATTAGCGTCTCGTTCCTTTTACTTACCTAAATAGTCTCTTTTAGTATTCTTAATCCGAGTAGCTTTAAAGATAAGCTTTTCTTAAGAGGTAGGAATTTCGCCCTTCTTCTATATAGCCTGTTAAATCTTAGGTTATAACTTAGTAAGTAGCTAGTAAAGTTATATAATATTATCCCATAGGTCTAAGTAGGGTATATTATCTTCTAGTTCTTCTAAGTAGTTTATAAACTAGACTACACTCTAGCCTTCTCGCTGTTTGGCGTTATAGTATTGCTAGTTATAATCTATCCTTTAATTAGTAGGGTTTTAGACCTAATTAACTAACTAAGATTTAAGTTCGCTAAATTTAAAGGGTATAGTAAGTTTCTTCTTATAGCGTGTTTATAAACTCTTGACGGTACTATATAGGAAGGTAAAAGTAATTAGTGTCTAATTATACTTATTAGAGTAACGTTTTAGATCTAGCCGAAACTTAGTTTTATATTAACGGATAAAACGATTGTAGTTCCGTAGACTATCACTATTGTACTTATTAGGTTCTTTTATACGGAATTTAGGTTTTTCTAACGTTATAGCGTAGTATAGCGTTACCCCTTTAAGTCCGCTTCGTGTCTAGGGTGTCTATACTTCCCTTAATTGTCCTTATAATTATTCTTAGTAGTCTTAATATACTTATCTTAATTATATCTCCAACTCCTTTATTTTTTATAGGGTCTTATATAGCGACCGCTTTAATAACTCCCTAGTAGTAATCGTTTTTAAGGGTTTTGCAAGGTTAAACGGACCAGCCGTAGCTTCTTTATAATAATAATAATTTATTGCTTAACGTCTAATTTAAATCCCTATTAAGCCCACGCGGACTACTCCTTATATATATATAGGGAGAAAACTCTATTTAAGAAAACCCCGTAATCCATCTCTCTGCCTTTTAGGACTCGCCTATAAGGCGCCTATAAGGCGCCTACGAGTTACCTATAGTGCTCCTACTACCTTACTTTTTAACCTCCTTAGGAACCACTACTGCCGTAATAAGCCTACGGACGCGCTAGTATCGTAAACTTTACTCTACTACTATAGAGTTATTAGGGGCGCCCGTTACTCGCCTCCCCCCCTTACCCTCTATTACTATTTCCCTTATAACCTAGAACTAGTTTAGTACATTTTAGCTAATAAGCCACTAGGTAACCGCCTTAAGGCCTTTTTATATTAAGAGCAGTGTATTATAGTTCTCTATGCCAGCTACTAAGAGCATTACTTCTTAGTCAGTGTGTAAGGGGTATAACAGTATTACGTATTTTAGTGTCTGTCTTAGCCAGCCACATTTATATCTTGGGCTACCTACTAGGACATCCACCTAGTAGAGCTAGTCTTTTAGTCCTATTATTCCTATTCTTAAAAGTATTGCTATTATATTTTCTACCTTCGTTAGGCCTTCTTAGAGCCTTAAAGTGTTTACCCCCTATAGCATTAACTATGCTATAGCTTGGGTTCCTCTTACCTTAATTAGCCTCTGTACCTTTAACTCCTATACACCTCTCCAGCATTGGTCCAACCAGTATTATATTGCGGTAGATAGCTCCCCAGCATTCTTTTATACTCTACTTTAGCTCCTTTCTCTCTCTTACTATTATCTTTACCTTTACTAGCCTCTTACGCGTCTCCCTTCCTCCTCTATATAGGCCTAGGCCCTAAAGCAGCACCATTCTTCTTTTACTTTCTTTACCTATTTCTCTAATATGTCTTCCCTACTTTAGGGTTATTAGTTTATTCTCCTATAGGGCGCCCTAGGGTCCCTCTATAGTTTATTTAGGCGTGTTTTAATATACTTTATAACATTAGAGTTGTGTTTATTTTACGCCCTTTATATTACAGCGGCTTTAATATATAGTTATAGGGGGGGAATATTGGCTTCCTTCTCAAGCAGTACTGTGGCCGTTCGCTTATATCCGCCTATTATACTCTAAAGGTAAGCTATTTAGACCTTTTAAAGTGGTTTAAGGAGCAACTTAGGGGGGCCTTTCTTAGATTCTCTAATGGCCCAAATACTGGACCTATACGTTATAGTTAGCCAGACAACTGCTATATATAGTAGGCGTAACCTCTAAAAGTATGGGCCCTATATAGAATTAACAATCCTAGATAATGTAATGTACTATACTTAGCCCTTATAGGCTGCTTATGCCGCATATACGCTCCACTGGAGCTTACTATTTACCTATACTCCTAATACCCTTAGGCCCTAAACTAGTTAACCCCTAAAGCCTTAGATATAAATTATATACTAAAGATCTATAGATTAGTTACGTTTTCTTATAAAATAAATTAGCTAGTATTTCTCTAGTAAGAATTAGACTCTATATCGTCTTGCCTATTCTATATAAATATTATAAGCTTTCTCTAGTATTTTATAATTCTTTATAGCTATTAGCGCGTATATAATTAGGTTTATATTATTAATAAAGCCTATCCCCTAGGTTGCCCCTTTCTTAAAGAAGTTAAGCAGGTTGCTTATAAAGAAAAGGAAGAGTATAGGTAAGAGGGGTAATTCTTATAGTATTTCTATTATAACTATAATAGGGGGGCTCTAGTATCCGCTAAAGACTAGTAATATTTCTTTCTAACTTATAAACCCTTAAACAAATTATATAATCTATTCTAGAAAGCCTTCTACCTTAAGGATATATAGGAGACGCTTATAGGGTACGTTATTATAGGCGCTATTAATATCTAGGCTAAGCATTAATACTATAAAGTCCCTTCGCATTACCCATATAGATTTAATGGTGGTGGCGAGTAGCGTAAGTACTAATAGTATTAAGCGGTTCTTTCTTACCCCTATTTGGCTTTATAGTAGTAGGGCGTGTTCCTTAGCTATATCTGCTATATAGTCCGCTATTACCTTTTCTAAGATCTTACTAAGGGTATTTTCTAAGGCAATAGGGCGGTAGCTTCCTAGGATTAAGTAATCTGCTTTATCTTCTTTTTATAGAATAACTATCGTTATAAATCTTCCAAGTCGCAGGTAGTAGCCTATAGTAAAGTATACTCTAGCTATATCTGCAAGCTAGGTGCTATAAGTAGTCTACAGGTCTTTAAGGCCTTATTTAAAATCCTATCTAGTCCTAATACTATATTATTTAAAAGGCGGCTAATAGTTCTAGCTATTTCCTTTATTGTTATATCGCTATTAACCTATAGGCGAGTTACCGGTGCTTTACCCGTAATATTACTAAGGTCTACTAGAGCTAGTTAAGGGAAGAACTTTTCTATAAGGATCTTTGCCTTCTTATTATTATTATTAGTGGCCTATAATTCCCCTACTCTTTATAGGGGTAGTAGGTATAGGTCTTTTACTAATCGCCCTACTTTTTTCTTTACCTATTTTGCTATAGCCTATAGGCCCTTATTATAGGGGAGGCTCGGGTTAAAAGTATACTTATTTATAAATCGTCTCTAGTTATTCCTTACTTCCTTTTTTAGGGTATTCTTTAACTGGTTTCTTATATCTTTATATTATCTCTTATCTTTAGGGTTATAGCTACTTAAGTATTTCCTTTTTATTTGTTATTAGCTAGCTATAAGAACCGCGTATTATACGGACCATATATATCGCGTATAGGGGCCCAGTCTTAAGACCGGGCAGTATTCTTTTAGCCTATTTTTAATTGCTGCCTAAATCCTTTCTAGTCTTCGGTTAATTTCCTTAGGGGTAGCTAATAAGCCTTACTTATTTAGTATTAGGTGGATTTCTTCTAGGTCTTAGAGTTATTATTTAACTATATTAAGGAAACTGTTTGCTTTAAGCATCCTTATTATATATCTTTTACTATTTAGTTACGCCTTAATATCTAAATCTAGCTATATCTAGATAGGGATATAGTCTAAAGTAAGTACCTATTCTTCTTTAGAGTTATACCTTTTAAGTCTCTAGTATAGGCCTTTATCTATAAATATAAGGTTAATTATACTTCTAGCAGATCCTCGTTGCCATATAATTACTCTAGGGGGGGTAGCTAGCTTAAGGCCCTAGGTATCTATAGCTTTTAGTAGGCACTCTACCTATTATTTAGCAGTAATATGGATACCCCCCTACCGTAGGTAGTAGAGGTTTATATCTCCTAATAGGATAAACTCTATGCCTTTAGTTTTAAGTAAGCTTATTACTAATATAATATTCTTTATTTATAGGACCCCTTTAACCCTAGGGTTATATATATTAATAATTTATACTGGTCCTTTATATATCTAAATTATTATAACTATAATATCTAGATTAACTGCCTACTATAACTATAAGGATAGGCTAATAGTCTTACTAATTATAAAGCACACGCGTATAGCTGCTTTTAGTTTATATAGAAGCTAGAATCCTTACGTTAGGAAAAAATTTACTAGCATTTTTGCAGCATTTGGCAGCATTTAGCGGCCAAATGCGCATTCTACGCACTATAACGTATAGCGTATAGTATCGACTAAGGTGCGGCATACTGCCGTATTTAATAATGCGGTGCGGCATACTGCCGTATTTAATAATACGATGCAGCATACTGCCGTATACTGCTGTATTTAACAACGCGGTATAGCTAACTGCCGTATTTAATAATACGGTGCAGCTAACTGCCGTATTTAACAATACGGTGCAGCTAACTGCTGTATTTAACAATATAGTGCAGTATACTACCGTATTTAATAATGCAGTGCAGCTAATTGCGCATTTTGCACTTAATGCGCAATTAATATATAATGCCCTCCTCGTGCATTCTGTATATAATGCCCTCCTTATATATTCTGTATATAATGCCCTCCTTATACATTTTGTATATAATGCCCTCCTCGTACATTCTGTATATAATGCCCTCCTCGCGCATTTTATATATCTTGCTCTTCCTATACACTTAATAGTATTTGCTTGGTTTATATAGTTAGTGCAAAATTATATTATTTTAGATAATTTAATATATAGCGACGGTTCTTTTCTACCTACCTACTTACTAACCTACTTATCTACCTACCTACCTGCCTACCTCCCTGCCTGCCTGCCTACCTGCCTACCTACCTGCCTACCTACCTACCCGCCTGCCTGCCTGCCTACCTACCTACCTACCTGTCTATCTATCTGTCTGTCTATACCTACCCATCTATACCTACCTATCTGTGCCTACCTGTCTGTGCCTACCTGTCTATATTACCTTAATTCGATCGATCGATCGAATCGTTTATCGTGTTCGCTGGCTAGTCGTTCGAACGGTTGTTGTGTGGCTCTGGCAATGGTCGTGTGGCGATGACAACGGTCATCTAGCTCTGGCGACGGTTATCTGGCTCCGGCGACGGTCGTCTAGCTCTAACGACGGTTGTCTAGCTCTGACAGTCGTCCAGCTCTGGCGACGGTCATCTAGCTCCGGCGACGGTCGTTTAGCTCTAACAACGGTCGTCTAGCTCTAACGACGGTCGTCTGGCTCTAACAACGATCGTCTAGCTCTGGCGACGGTCATCTAGCTCCGGCGACGGTCGTCTAGCTCTGACGACAGTTGTCTAGCTCTAACGGTCGTCTAGCTCCGGCGATAGTCGTCTGCTGGCTGTCGTTCTGGTGTCTTCCTAGGTAGAGAGGATGTAAGGAAGGGTAAAAAATGAGGTGGCTACCTAGGTATATATAGGGGGTATACTTAGCAGAGGCACGTATAGAGGCTATCGGGAATATAGCGGGGACCCGATGCGGAGCTTCGTGTAGAGCCTCCGTACGCAGAGCTTCGTGTAGAGCTTCCGTACGCAGAGCTTCGCGCAGAGCCTTGTGCAGAGCCTCTGTACGCAGAGCTTATGTAGAGCCTTGTGTAGAGCCTCGTGCAGAGCTTTGTATAAGAGCTTCGTGCAGAGCTTCGTGCAGAGCTTCCGTACGCAGAGCTTCGCGCAGAGAGCCTTGTGCAGAGCCTCTGTACGCAGAGCTTTATGTAGAGCCTTGTGTAGAGCCTCGTGCAGAGCTTTGTATAAGAGCTTCGTGCAGAGCTTCGTGCAGAGCTTCGTGCAGAGCTTCGTGCAGAGCTTTGTGTAGAGCTTCGTGCAAAGCTTTGTGTAGAGCTTCGTGCAAAGCTTTGTGTAGAGCTTCGTGCAGAGCTTCGTGCAGAACTTCGTGTAGAGCTTTATGTAGAACTTTGTGTAGAGCTTCGTATAGAGCTTCGCGTAAAGCTTCGTGCGGAACTTTATGCAGAACTTTAAACTTTATATAGAACTTTAGGAAAAAATTACTAGCATCTAATTTTACTTTTTTGCCATTTTAGCATTTTCTAGCATTTAGCAGCTAAATGCTAGTACTTAATAATAAATGCAGCTAAATGCTAATACTTAATTATAAATACAGCTAAATGCTAATACTTAATTATAAATGCGGCATTTGGCGCTAAATGCTAGTACTTAATAATAAATGCCGCATTTAGCTGCTAAATGCTAGAAAATGCTAGAAATGCTAGAAAATACTAAAATGACAGAAAAGTAAAATTAGATGCTGGTAAATTTTTTCCTAACGTAGGGGCAGTATATTAATTATATGTAGGTATTATAGTACGGCTCTTATATAGTAAGGATATAGTGTTTCTCTAGGTCTAGACTATCTAGTAAGGGCCTTACTAGATGGTGGTTTGTGTTGCTATAGTTATACTATATAATAGATAGGTAGTAAACCCCCAGCAAGGGTCCTTCGCCTCTTTATTATTCCTTACTTCTTCTATTTCCACTTTTTTTAGGATATTTAGAACTTCTATCTCTTATATCTATACCCTAGTTACTACTTATTTTATATAGAGCTTTCTATTCCCGTATCTTATATTCCTACTAGCGCTTTTATATCTAAATCTATTATTATCTCCAGTTCTTCCCCTATTCTTACTAGTTAGCTATATACCTTTTAAGAGTTAGCTATAAATATTATATTTACCGCGTTAAGTCTAATTCTTAATTATCCCGGTCTTAAGCTTACTATAGCTGTCTATAAGGGTTTTCCTACAGGGCGTCCTCTTCCTTATATCCCCTGTAACCCTTATATCCCTATACAGTCTAGTAATATCGCGCAGTGTCGCTTTTAGCCCGTTAAGGCTTGGGATAGCTAGCCTAGCCCCCTAGTATTAAAGGTAGGAAATAATAAAAAGGCACCTGCGCTCCCCTAGCTTATTACCTATTATTTCCATTTATATAACCTTATATATAGTTATTCCCGTAGCTATTAGGCCCTTACCTTTCGTCTCCTATATTTAATGCAGTTTTCTTTCTCCTACGCCTTATATATGCTTTAGTGGCAGTTTACGCATTTTATTTAGTTTTAATTTAAGCAGCATCTTATATCGTGGGGGCCTATATAGTAGCCGCAGCACACCTATACTACGTATGTGGATTAGGTATATCCCCATTATACGTAGCAATAGTATTATTTTAAGCATAGTCTATAGTTATAGAGCCTTATATTATATATAAGGCCGTTTATAATTATTCCTTTTTAGATAAGGAGTTTTTGTATTCCTAGTATATATATACTAATAATAAGGAAGCTATATATTTGTCTAGCGTCTCCCTAGCAAGTCTCTAGCGACCCTTATATCCTCTTATTATTCTTATTATTTACTTAGTTTGCATTTTCCTATTAAAGCTATTAGATTTAGGTGATCTTAAGTCCTAGTATAAGGCGTTCTATTTGTCTTACTATCTTTTATATAATTACTATATTATCTACCTAGCGTCCCTTTTCTACCCTAAGGCTTATAGGCACTGCTAGGACTTTAACTGGGTAATCCTTACGGAGTACTTTTATGCCAATACGTTCTCCTAGCCTATCCCCTACCCTTACGGCTCGTTCCTTTACCTATTAGTCCTTTAGGGTAACTCTAATATCTCTACTCCTAAGGTATTAGACTATAATAGCGTTATAAACCTCTTTGCGGATCTTTATAAGGACTTCTGTTTCTAATTATCCCCTAAGCCCCTCTACTTTTTCTATATTTAGTTATATTATAATTATATACCCAGTTATTATCTTAAGGGGAGTAAGTTCCCTATACTGTAAAAGCGTAGCTACAGCGGCCTAGGTACGGTTCGCCGGTAAAGGGGTTTTTATTTATTTTTAATTTTACTTAGCCGTTAGAGGATTTAATTAAGGGTTTGCTAAAGGGGTGCCTAAGATTTACTAGACTAGCAGAGCTATTCTACTAGCTATATTAGATCGTTATAGCTAACGGTTACTCCTCTGTAATTCTAGGTACTAAACACGTTTAGTAGGCTTTATATTTTATTAGATACCTTCTTAATAAAGGTATTTCCACTTTATAGTGTAGTATTCGCCCATCTTTATTATAGAGGGCCATTACTAGGCGTGGTTCTGGCGGTCGCGCGCAAGTATAAACCACCGTCGTATAATATATGCCTCCCCTATAATATATGCATTTTAGGGGGATTCTCTAGGTATTTTTCAGGGTTCTTTTAGTTAGTTTTAGTCTTTTTAGGCCAGGTATAGCAAGAGCTCCGGTGCCAAGCTTCTTTATAAGAAGAGGGAATACGCTTCTCTAGGAAGACTCTTTAAGCCTCTTGTAGTAAGGGCGTCGTTTTAGGGGGTAAGGAGGTATAGCCCGTTATTATTAATTAATAGCCGTACGTTCCTTCCGTAAAGGATTAAGAGCGATTAGAATTATAAGAGGCTAGTTTAACCGGAACCTATAATTATCTAATTAATAGTATAAAATAAGAGTTATAGGTAAGTAGAAGACAAGCTAAGGTAGAATAATCTTTATAAATAAAGCATAAATGCTTTCTGTATAATTACAGCACCTGCTATACTAACCGCGTGCTTACGCGGTTCAATACACCAAGTACGCGTTTACGCGTTCGGTTCGCTTACGCGTCTAGTGCACTCCTAAAACACTAGCTTAGGGGGGAGGTGCGTTAGTATATAGACCACGTAGCCCACCTTAATAGAATTAACAGTCACCACCGTCTAAATGAGCATACGATACTATACGTATTTCGTGCCCCTAGACACGACTCACTTATACTATTAAATTGGTACTAACACTAATTAGTGAGCGCGCACAGATTAGGAGATACGCACTTGCTTAGAAGACGTCTAACGCTCCACCTTATAAGCCCCTATTTCAGTTAAAGAGAATTAAAGTACTCTAGATTTAGAAGACGTCTAATACTCTATCTTACCTAGAATTACCTTAAATCTACCCTAGTTTTAGAAGACGTTTACGCTCCACCTTAATTAGAGATATTAACCACTGTACTAGTAGTCAACGTGACCACATTAAGAACGCGATTACACTAAGAACATAACCACCCCAACTACCTTAATACCCCGGCCTCCTCTCTAACCCCTTATAGAGACCCCTCACCCTCCTACGAACCGTTACGGGCCCGTTAACTAATTTTACGGACCCTTACAAGACCTCTCCTACCCGCTACACACCAGAATATATTATACAGTATAGCAGACATTAGCAAGCAAGTTAGTGAAGGTTAAAAGAAGTAGAGACAAGGAGTTAACCTTACGTCTATAGATAACGTTAACGACTATATTTAATTTAAAACCCTTAAGTATAAATACTTTAAGTTTATAAACGACAACCTATGGGAACAGTACTAGGAAGACTTCGCGGACTTTACGGAAGCTATTTTTAAGGCCTGTAACCCTACTACTATCCACAACCTACGAACCCTTTTACGTTACTAAGGCGTATAGGTTAAAAGGGACAAACAAGTTACTATAGCACAGTCTCTATATAATATAATACATAAGGAGGACCAAACAGAATGGACTAAGGAAGAAATCCTAGACCAGTTCAACACTACTAAGGAACTCTTTACTTCTTCTAAACTTAATATAATCGCTAGCCTTATACCTAACCCTCTTAACTAAATTCGTCCTATAAACCTAAGCAGTTTTAGAATTAATTTTATGGGCTAAAGCACACCTAGTATTTAAGTTACGGACCGTAATACCCCTATAACCCAAATTACGGACCACAACACCCCCGCAAACTAAAACACGGACTAAAACCCTTCCGTTATTTAAGCTATAGATCCGCAAGCTATATATCCGCAAGCTATAAATCCGCAAGCTACAGATCCGCAAACCACCTAAGCAAAGACCTATAGTAAGGAGCTAGCCAATCTGGCTAAGCTCTATACCAACGAATCTAAGTACAGCAGTAAAAATAATAATTTTGACTTTAAACTAACCATCTTTATAGACCTCTGTTAGAAGGCTAATATCCCTAAACAGGAGTTTAGCCAAGCCTACTCTACCATGCTGCGCGGCCTAGCACTTAACTACTACTACACTAACCTTAAGAGCAACCCCCTTGGCGTTCCCTTTAATAAGCTATATAAGGCTATATGCAACTACTTTAAAGGGCCGGAATATAGGCGTAATATCCTTACCTAATGGAATACAACTAAGTTACGGACCGTAATGGACAAGAATACTAAAAAATCAACCATAGAGTGCCTACAAATCCTTATTAAAGACCTCCGCCACCTATAGCATGGTCTTAATATTAAGCTTTAAACGGACAACTTCTTGCATAACAAACTAATTACGGCCTGCCAGGAAATGGAACCCTATAAATACGCCTGTTATAAGCCCGCAGACACTATAGCTAGCCTTATTAACGATTTACGGTCCTCTATTATAACATACAAAGCCTTAAACCCGCTAGGTAGTACTTAAGCCTTTGTTACGGACCTACAAGATCCGCAAACTAACTTAGATGCCTACTTTACGGACCGCCGCTACCGCTAGCAGCACCCGCATCGACCAGGTTCTACCCGCAACCTCTGTAGTAACTCCTGTACAAAAGCATACCCCCGCAGATAAACTAATTAGAAGTGCTTTATATGCGGCAAGGAAGGATATTAGTCTATAAGGCATACCTAAGAAGAACGTAATAGGTCTAAGAAGAAATTTAATAAACAGATTAACCAGTTCATCTTAGAATACAAAGGAGAGAAAGTAGAAGAGTCTCTTAACGAGTCAATGGAAGCCCTTATAATTAATTTTAACTTAGACGCTTAGAAATAGGAGACCTTAAAGACGTTCCTAACTACTTTTAGACCTTTTACGGACAGTTAAGCCTTTAATACTATAACCATATTAGCCGACTATTCCTTTATACACTTAATTGCACCCAAAAACTGGCCCGCAAGCATACCTATTAGACCTATTATAGACGTTACGGACCGTAAACAGGACCTATTTACATATATCACTACAGAACGCTATACCCCTAAAGAATTCTATGGCGTTATAATTAATATAGGTGCCTCTAAGAAGTCTACTATAGGTTACGGACAATACCTTGTATATAAGACCACCGTAAATAATAATATGGACATTAATACTATGCAATCTAGGGCCATAAACGTCCAATTCGGCATCGGCTCAACTACATTAATTGGATTAGTTACAGTTAAGACCCCAATTAGCCTAGTTAACTTCCACGTAGTAAAAGCGGACACCCCTTTTCTACTCTGCCTTATAGATATAGATAGGTTACAGGTCTACTATAACAACGTTACAGATACTGTAATTGGCCCCGTAACTGCCTTAGGAAGCAAACATATTACCCTACCAATTATACAACGTTTTAGACACCCGTTCCTTATATAGGGAGAGACTTTACAGACCTATATTTAGGAATCTTTTAACTATAACCCGTACTACCTTACTAGTACGGAGATCCACCGCCTATACCGCCGCTTCAGCCACCTATTAGCTGAAAAGCTATATAGAGTCCTTAAACGTTCTAGACACGACAACGTTAATAGGAAGGCAATTGACCACCTAACTAAATACTACTCTTTCTGCCAGAAATACGGACGTTCCCTAGGTAGATTTAAGTTCACCCTTTATAAAGACCTTAATTTCAACCACTTAGTGTACGTAGATATTATGTATATTAACGGCAGTCCAGTATTATATATAATTAACGAGGCAACCCACTATTAAGCCGCCCGTTAGTTGCAAAATATATCTATAAAATATACTTAGGATATTTTACAGACCTACTGGATTAACATATACCTTAGGCCTCCTAAGTATATCACCTATAACGCTAGTAGGAACTTCATTAGCAAGGAATTCTAGCAGTATGCTACGGCCATAGCTATATTAACAAAAGCTGTTCCAGTTAAGGCGCACTAGTTTATTAGGCTTATTAAGCGAGCTTACCTAGCTTTATAGAGAGCTTACTAGATCATTATAGATAAGTATAAGAATATCTAAAAGGAACTAGCTTTATAGATAGCCGTAAAAGCCGTTAACAACACCGCCGGCCCTAACGGACTAGTACCTACCCTCTTAGTCTACGGAGCCTACCTAAGGATAAGTAACCTAGACCCCCCTACCCCGTCTATTACGGAACAAGCAGCTATAATACAGAAGGCAATAGCCGAGATAGTTAAACTACGGGCCAAATAAGCTGTTAATAACGCCCTATACTACCGTAACGGACCTAATACAACCCTAGTATACAACCTCCCGCTTAACTCTAAAGTCCTTATATAGCAAGAAAGCGGCAATTAGACTGGACCTTACCATCTACTAGCCGTAGAAGACAAGACCTACTATATATAGCTCCCTAGCGGACCGATAAGCTTTAGAAGCACGTCCGTAAAACCCTATTTTCGGCCTAAAAGTACCTATAACGTCAAGCCAGACGAACCAGAAGCACCCGCCGAGCTAAATAAACTAGAAGCACCTACTAAATTAGATAAACTAGAAGCACCCACCGAACCAAATAAACTAAAAGCACCCTTACCTACTAAAGAAGTCCCCTAGAAACCTACTAAGCCTATAAAACCTACTATAAAGCGTGGCTAAGGGTGCCCCCGAAAGTACCCTATAACTAAGAACTCTATAACAGAGAATTACCTAACCTCCGTAGATACCTCCGCAGGTATATCCGCAAAATAATCTCCGCCTATAGATATATCAGTTCTAGTACAGGAAACCCCCTTTACGGACTTACAACGTAAAGAGATCAACGGACTACTTAAAAAGGGCGTCTTTGTAGTTATAACGGAGAGAGACGTTCCGCAAGGCGTCCGTATATTTAACTTACGCTTTATTAACAAAATTAAGCACCCTAGTACTAATAAAGCCTTTAAAAAGTTAAGGCTTATTATATAAGCTTATAACAACTAGGGAAAAGACCTTATCCTTACGCAATCGCCTACAATTCAACGGGTTAGTTAATAGATTATACTTATGCTTATACCGGGTCTACAGAAAACCAAACCTATAGCTTTCTACTTACGGGATATCTTATAAGCCTACGTGCAGTCTAATACCTACCTAAGTAGGGATATCTTTATACGGCTACCGCTTAAGCTTAATCTATAACTAGGAACAATTTTATAGATCATAAAACCACTTTATAGAGTACTAGAAGCTAGAAACCACTAGTTTAAAACATACCACTAGCACCACGTTAGTAAACTTAAGATAGAGCAGTTGACCTATAACCCTTACCTCCTACATACCCTATTAAACGGCCTTAGCATTATTAGACTCCAAACAGACGATACTCTCTTTTTAGTGGACTAAACTTTTGCGAATATGGAAGAGACCAAACTGCAAAAGGCTAAGTTCCTAGTAAAGCTATAGGAGCAGTTAACTAAGCAGACTCCAATTAAGTTTAATAGAGGCTTAATTATATAAAAGGGCAACTTAATCTAGCTAATTTAGGAACGCCAAGCTTAAAACCTAAAGCCTATTACGGCAAAGCCTACGGACCTTACTAGTTCCTATAGAGAGACCTATAAAACCGTAAATATGAAGGACCAATACGCTGCACAGCGTGCAAGAGGTGCCTATATTGCCACAGTCTGTCAACCCAAATCTGCCTATGACTTATCCTTTACGGCCTAGGCAGTAGATCTATAAAAAGAAAATATCAAGCAGCTTAATAAGCGTATTTAATAGCAGATTAATAACGCGACAAGAGGACTTACTTTTATACCACTAGACCTAAATTTTATTAGCATAATGGTATTTACGGACGCCTCTTTCGCTAATAATAGGGACCTATTATCGCAAATTGGCTTTGTAATTGTACTTACGGACCGTAATTAAGACGCAAATATACTGTATTAGTCTTTAATTAAATGCAAGCAAGTAACCCGCAGTATACTAGCTTCTAAACTATATACACTAGCCCATGGCTTTAATATAGCAGCCGTAATTAAATTAACGATCTAGAAGATCCTATAACTGGAGCAGCTACCCCTGGTTTTATATACCGATTTAAAGTCCCTTTATAACTGCCTAGTTAAACTAGGTATAATATAAGAGAAGAGGCTTATAGTCGACCTAATGCGCCTATGTCAGGCCTATGAACGACGCGAGATTACGGAGGTTAAATGGATTAGCAGCGGAGATAACCTAGCAGACGCTATAACGAAGGCAAAGCCGTGTTAAGCTCTTAAAACCCTAATTAACATAAATAAGCTCAACCTAAAGGTTATAGAATGGGTAGAGCGAGACTAACGGAGCATTTACGGTTTAGTTACGGCCCGTTCAGAAGGCCGTATGGTGCATTTACGGCCTGTTAAAGGGCGTATAGTTTATTTTACGGACCATAAGCAGGACTTACGGCTAGCTTGGAGCACCGTTCGGAAGGCAACCCAAAAGGCACCTCGGGAGGGATTTCCTATGTATTTTCTTACGTCTTTTATGGTTCTATTAAGGCAATTACGGAGGCTATACGCAAGTGGTTCCATTTTCCAAGTACCGCCAGTGTATAATTACAGCACCTGCTGTACTAACCGCGTGCTTACGCGGTTCGATACACTAAGTACGCGTTTACGCGTTCGGTTCGCTTACGCGTCTAGTGCACTCCTGAAACACTAGCTTAGGGGGGAGGTGCGTTAGTATATAGACCACGTAGCCCACCTNAATAGAATCGACAGTCACCACCGTCTAAATGAGCATACGATACTATACGTATTTNGTGCCCCTAGACACGACTCACTTATACCATTAAATTGGTACCAACACTTTCTAACCTCTTCTATTTAGAGACTAATTGCTAGCTCTTCTCTAGAGGAGAACTAGCTCCCTATATAATCCTTTTAAGACGCTAGCAAAACCCTTCGCCTTTTATCTATCTAACTGTGTCTTTTAGGACGTAGATGGAATATAAATAGGATATAGATAAAACCTCCTACTGTTTTATCTAATATGTACCTTCTGGGGGGTTCCGTTACAACTTATAGCATAGTATAGCTTTAACCTTATACCGCTCGCCTACTACTTTAAGGTGTTTAATTAGGCCTAAACGGAAGTTCTTTTTTAGTAGTAGTCTATACTATAGCTCTAGTAGGTTTATATAAAACACTAAATATATATAGGCTATAGATAGGGGTAACTAGAGACGGTAGGCTAACTTACTAATTTATTTCTTAATTTAGAAGGGACCTAGGTATCTTATATTAAGCTTCCTTAATAGTTAATAGGTCTTAATATTTGTTAAATATAATAGAACCTTATCGCCTATTCCGAAATACTTATTTTAGTACTTATAATTATACTAAAGTCTCTACTACTTTTAGGCATCTTATAGGCTCTACTTTATATACTTTTATTACTCCTTTTATTTCTAGAGGTATCCTTATACTCTTTAGTGGATATCCTTAAACTTCCTAGTAGGATCCTATAACTAATTATATAGCCTTAGCCAGTAATTATTAGGTATACCATTAAACCTAAATAGTTAGACACTATAGGCAATTTCGAATAGTGCATACTTGTATAATATATATTACTTTAAATTATAAGCGTACTTTACGTATAGAAGTAGCTTATACTAGTTATCTTACTAGTAGTTTAAATATATTTATAGGTAAGACTCTAGTTCCTAGTTTTAGCGTTTTATTTACCCGTCTATTTATAGATAAAAAGCTATACTATAATGGTGGTCTATCTTTAAGTGGAAGTATAGGTCTAACCAGTACTGGCTTATAAAGACGCTGCCCCTATTAGTAATAATAGAGTACGGCTAATCTACTTTAAGAAAGTATTTCTCCTTAATTAAGTTAGTAAGCGCTTATATATTAATCGTCTTATTAATAAAAAGGTATTAGATATACTTTAAAACCCTATTAATAAGTATAAAGACCAAATTATATATTTATTCTTAACTATCTTTAAATAGCAGGAGATCCGTAATAAAGTTTATAGCGTAATATTACTATAGCCTACTAGTAGAGGGAACTAACTTAAGTAAACCCTATAGCTTGTGCCTATAGATCTTATATACTTAACACTTCTTATAATAGCTAATATACTCCTTTACTTCCTACTTAAGCTTTAGCTAATAGTATTTATACTAAAGTAATTCTACTATTTTAGCTTAANTATAGTAGCCGCCTAAAGGATTATTATAATTCTTTATAAGAATCTTCTATTATAGATTTGCTTTTTATAGCACCTAAACCTTACTAGATCTATATAGCAGGCCTATTAAGTTTAGTTCCTAATAGTAGTGCCTAGTAACTTCTTTTCCATTATATTTCCAGTCTACTTTTATATTAAAAATGGTATAGAAACTGTCCCTCTATTATACTTTATAGATAAAATCTATTAACCTTTTAGATAGTTTTTAGGTAGAAGCTATTTTATTTTATATTACTAAGTATAAAACTAAATAGTACTATAGATCTTATAACTCTTTAATATGTATATATTAAGAAGGCAGCTATAAGGTTAAAGTCCTTTAGTTATTATAGGGCTCTAAGTTTTAATCACTCTATAGCTTCGCTATTAGTTTAAGGGGATAGCTTAATAATTAGAGGTAATATATTACTAGGTTCTAAGAATATATTAGAGATGTCCTATTTAGGTATATTTAGACCCTTATTAGTAATAGACTAAGTACTAGCTAAAATATTAGTAAAAACTAATTAGGCTTATACTGCTTAAGACTTAGTATATAGAGCTATAGGTATTTAAGCATTTTATACCTAAAGCTTATTCTATAATATAGGGAGTAAAATATTTATTATCTATTTTTCTTCTCCCGTTTTAAAGTCTTTAGTATAGTCTAGCCATTATAACGGTCTATTAGTAGAGTTATTTTCCCTTAGCTTATATTTAATCTTAAAATTAAATTACATAAGCTTCTTTACCTATTTAGCTTATTAAGGTATAAGCTCCTTTATAGTTATAAAGTAGCGTAATTTATAATAATCTAAAAGTATATAAGTGGTATAGCTTATATACTTAAGGTAATATTACTACTATTTAAAGCAATTAACTATAGCTAGTAGTTCCTTATTATAGGTATAATACCTAACTTTAGGTCCCTAGAATTTTCTGCTATAAAATATTACTAGTTTTTAGTAAAGCTGAGTAGTATCTAAATGCCTATTAGGTTATAGTAAAATACTAATAAAGGCAAATTTTAATATATTAGTAACTATTATTAGTAGCTAATCTAGGTTAAAATACTACAGTAATAAAGCTTATATAAACTTTATATATAATTCTTAGAAGGCCTTCTAAACCTTTTTAGGCTATAACTGTAGTACATACTATTTAGTTAATCCCTTTTTACCTTTAAGCTTTTTACTTTTTAAGCTAGGTCTTAGAAAGCTTCTATAATATAATTAAATAATTATTAGGCAATATTTAAATAGTTATAAATAAAGCGCCTATAGAAATTGGTAAAGCCTAGAAATACTTAAATATCCTAGTAGCTCTCTAGCTCTAGCTACTCTTAAATTATCTACACCTATAGGTATTATAATATAACCTAGGAACTTAACCTATTTAGTATTAAAGATATACTTTAATACCTTAGTATAAAGGCCCTAATTATCTAAACGTTCTAGTACTTTACGGATATATTACTTATGCTAATCCTTATCTTTTAAGTAGATTAGGATGTTATCTAAATTAATAACGTATATACGGTTAACTAGTCCCCCTAAGGCTCTATAAATATATAATTAGAATATTATAGGCGTATTAGCTAGTCTGAAAGGCATTACTAAGTACTTAAAGTTATATCCTTTAGGATGTCCTTTAAGCTTATTAATAATATACGCCCTTTTAATTCTTTATTGTTCTACTATTTAAAGGCTCCTATTTTAAATCGTATTTTAAAATCTACTTTTATAAATTAAGGGTATCTAAGAATAAGGTTATAACCTATAAAATTAGCCGCTTAAACGGGTTACAGGCTAACTATATTAGTGCGTTTATATATATTGGCCACTAATACTATAAGCTTATAGGCACTATATAGTTTAATCTAATACTTATCTAGGAAGCCTATAATAGGTTTTTGCCACTTTAGTAATAGGATAAGTTTATGCTCTTTTACTAAATTATATTATATAAGATTAATTTTAGTGCCGCTATTATATAGTACTTAGAACTATTATACCTCGCCTATAGGAAGTACTATTTTTTAGCTTAATAGTAATATAAAGAGTCTCTTTTTTTATATCTTACCCTAGTTATAGCTAGAGGAGGTCCGTAACTAGGGCTTTTTTTTAAATTATTAATGCGGTTATTACCCTACTTATTTTTCTAATAAAATCTACCTCTAAAGTTTTCTTTTAACATTTTAGAGTGTTTCCGTAAAGGTGCTAAATAGGTATTAAATTAGCCCTAAAAGTCTTTCCTATTACTTAAGGCCCCTAACTTTAAACCTTTTAAAGTTATTTTTAAAAACGGCTTCTTTAAAGGTTAAGTCTACCCTATATTACTACTAAAGTGCCTACGCTTCTAGCAACCCCCTAGCTTTCTACTAGAAGATGTCTAGTTCCTTACTCTATCTTTAGCGTTTAAAACCGCTTATTTAAAATCTGTATATATAGTAATCCGTAATAGGGCTCCTATATACTTAATTTTATTATAAATTGCTAGCTTAATTCTAGCCTAGATAAACCCAACTTTCTTTTTTTTATAAATGCTACCGTTTTTATTTTTAAAGGGCTTTAAATATATTTATTAAGCATAAGTTTCTATAAAGTTTATAAACTAGCGGAAGTTATAGCGGTTAAGCTATATCCAATTCTAGAATAGCTCTATATTATTATATTATATAATATATAGATCTTAAGTCTATTTCTTTAGAAAGGTTTACAGCTATAGCTATATAGTAATTTATTCTTTATTAAGCTAATTAAGTATAATTTAGTTTAGTAATCGGTCTTTAATCTTACTAATAATCCAGTATATACGCTCTTTGGTATTATCTCGTATTATTAGCATTTTAAAGAAGTTGCCTTATAAACCTAATTATTTAACTACTAGGCGTTAGGTCTATAGCATAGTTCTAAACTATTAAAGGCCTTAGCTAGTTAGTTTATATTCTTTTTCCATTTATAGCATAAATGCCTCTTTAAGTTTTCTATACCTCCTTAAGTAGATACTAGGTAGCCTTTAGAAAGCCCTTAGCCTTAGCTAGGTTATAAAAGATTTTATCTAGCTTATATTAAGCTCTGCTAGATCTAAACCTACCCTTAAAGGTTTCTAATATATTTATTAGTAGCTTCTTCCTATATAGCTTTTAAGAGCCTTATAGTAGCTTTCTAATATCTATTTTAAAGATAATTAGTTTAGGGCTCTTAACTTTCTAACCTTAGCCTTAGGGAAGCTCTAGCTATAGAGGTAGTATTAATACTAGTAGTTAGTATGGATTTCCTAACGAGGCTTAGGTCTTAAGTTAGTAGTTAAGTTAGATTACCTAAAGGGGTAGGCCCGCTTAGCTTATTAGTAGTCTATATACTACTAATATACTAATTATAGGCTAGTGGTCTTCTAGGAGGGTTCTAGTTAGGTCCCTAATTAGACGCGTTAATATATTCCTCTAGCATTTCTAGCTTAGGGAAAGATTTTAAAGTTACCTCTAGCGCTTAATTTCCTAATTAGCCTAGGTAGGGCTAAAGGGGCTTTAGTTGCTTTTTAGTGGCGCTATAACCATTATAGAGGGTGTCTATATTTTCCTTAGTAGTAACTATAGGTGTATAAGAGTTTTAAAGCTTCTAGCGTATCTAAATATTAGGGCTTATTTAGCCGTCTTGTCTAAAGGTTTATATTATTATAATCTCTCGCTATTAAAGGGACCTTTCTACCTTAGCGTAACGGCTTTCTGTAAGGTGCCTATGGAGTTTCCATTTAAGTTATTATAAAATTTTAAGGGAGGACGGTAGTTATAAATAAAAGATATAAATTAACAATCTAGTCCTTAAAGCCGACTGCCCTTTTAAAAAGGAGTAGAAAGGATTTAAATATAAGGGGACTTTATAGATAGGGGGCTATAAGAACACAATTATAGAATAGGATAAATTAGTAAGAGAGACAAATTCTTAAAAAGGTAAGGCCTTTAGGATTGCAGAGACTATATATTACGGGTATATGCCTTTAATACGTAACCGGCGACCATCTAAGGGGCGTTTAGGGGTTGTCCTAAGGGCAACCCAAGGTATCTGCAATAATATCCCTTACAGAAATCTCTTAGAGCCTTATATTATTCTATTTAGTTTCCTTTATATAGTAGCGGTTTGGTTAAGGTTGCTATAAAAGGCTTCTAGTATAATAACTAGCTTTTTTTACAGTATTTAGTTGGAACAGGTATATAATTTCTACGGCGTTTTCTATTAGGCGGCTTATAGTATAACGCAACTAGCTATTAGAAGTAAGGTAGCAATTAATATTACTGTTTAGCTTATTCTTAAGTTAATTAAAAAAGGAGTATAGTTTACTTCTTTATAGGGGCACTAGTTGGCGAATTTAGGGTTAAGGAGCCAGTTTTAGACACATTTTTCTACCTAGTATTTATAGGTTAATACCGGTAGGGGCAAGTAGGGGTAATAGTATAGTAAATAGTAGGTTTCAGCGGATCTCTTTAATTTCTTTTTTTTAGAGATTTAATTAACTTATAATATCGGGCTTTTTAATAGGCAAGGATATCTATAAAAGCCTATTATAGAGTCTCTATTTATTTAGTAAATATAGTATATAGGTCTTTTATAGATATAGGGGCTTCTAAGTTGTTCTATATACTAGTTAAGGTGGTATAAAGTATAGATTTAATATAATATAGTATTACGGAGTAAGTATAAGCGACGATAATATATAGCAAAGTAGATATTATTAAGCTATGTATATAAACTATCTAATAAGATTAAGATGTTATATAAGGAAAGAAGGTAATAAGACGGAAAGAAAGGGTATATATTGTTAACTTAGTTACTTAATATACGGAGTAGGATAGGATTTAGGTCCTAGCAGAACTTAGTAGAATTTAGTAAAACTTAGCGAAATATAGCAGAATACGGCAGATTGCCATTATATTGCCATAGATTGCGGTAAATTACGGTCTTTATAGTCGGTTTTTAGTTACTAAGTTAGTGGAAATAGGTAGATGTATATAAGGTATTACGGGGATATCCTATAACAAGGAGGAGGCTTAAGATTCTATATTAATCATTAAGCCCTAAATATAGTTATAATTTAAAACTAATATCTAATTCCCCTACTTTAAGAGACGCTTAACTGCCTAGTAAAGGTATAGTATTTTACAAAGCTTAATATTGTAAGGTACATTGCTAGGGTATATGGTAGGAAGCAGGTAAGCCAAGCATGAGTTATAAGGAGAGTCGATGGAAGAGGACGATATGGTAATAAGGGTAGGCAATAGCCTTGTACGGAGACGAACTAATAGGGGAGGAAGGAGGCTGCAAGCCTAAGGAGCCTATAAGGGGTGGCCAAGGCCTAGCCGAAGGCTAGCCTTAGTAGCCCCTAAGAGCTCCCGAGATGTAGCTAAGTAAGGGACTAAAAGTACCCTTACAAATATAGTCGCCGCCTTTAATTAAATTCGCGTTTATAAAGGAGATAAGAAGTATATAACTTTCTGTATATAATAGGGATTCTTTAAATACCTAGTAATGCTATTTAGTATAAAAAACGGTCTGGGTATATTTTATTAATATGTTAATAATACGCTTTGTAAATTCTTTAACGTATTTATTACCACGTATCTTAATAATATCTTAATCTACTTATCTTTGCTTTTTAAGCATTAGAAATACGTCTAAATAGTCCTTAAACGCCTATAAGATACGGGCTTATAATATAATATTAAGAAATATAAGTTTTACGCGTCTAAAGTAATATACTTAGGCCTAATTATATTTTATAACGGAATCAAAATAGACCTAAAAAAGGTCGCTATAATTATAAACTAGAAAAGTCCCAGTAATATCTAAGACATTTAAGAATTTGTAGGATTTGCAAATTTCTATTATTAATTTATTAATTACCTCCTAAAAATTATTTAGCTATTAATAAACTTAACAAGAAAAAATATAAGATTTAAATAGACTACTAAATATAAATAAGCATTTAACGACCTAAAGTATTATTTTACAACTGCCCTAATTTTTACCCACTTTAATTCTAACCTTAAATATATTATTAAAATAGACTCGTCTAATTATATACTAAGAGTGTTATTATAATATAATAAGAACGGCGAACTATGCCTAGTAGCCTTTCTCTCCTAAAAGCTCGCCCCTACTAAATTAAACTATAAGATATACAATAAGGAACTACTTATAATTATTAGATACTTTAAATAATAGCGTCTAGAACTTAAAGGATTGTTATTTTTAATACGCGTACTAACGGATTATAAAAACCTATAGTACTTTATAACTATAAAGCAGTTAATATAACGCCAAATTTATTAGGCTAAATACCTCTTATAATTTAACTTTAAGATTATATACTAACCTAGCAAACTTAATTAGAAGCCTAACTTATTAATATAATAATTATAGGATTTACTTATAAACGCTTCTAATGAACGGATTATAAATTAATTATAAATTCTACTGCCCCTAAACGCTTTAAGAAACTACGCCCTATATTTCTAAATACGGAGCTTAATAAAAATAAGTCGGAAATTAATAAGTGGGATATAGAAATTGATACACTAATAGAGTATAAATAGTAGTAGTAGTAGATCTTTGATTAACGTCTGATACGGATCCTATCTGGCCCACACAGACTACTCCGTCACAGGGGGAAAACTTATAGTTTACATAAAGAAAACCCTGCAGTTAGGTTGGGGGAGGAAAAACCCTATAAGCCACCTCAGTAGGATGAAAAACCCCGATTTGCCATATCCGTCCATAGCGGCGGCCCTGCGGGCCTACGGCTACGTCCTATCCTCCTTAAATGTTCGAACTCCTTAGGAACCACTGCTTCCTTCTCTAGCTTATCCAAGCTAGGGTTCACTACGTCCTAGCTAGGCCTTGCCAATTAATTGCTGTGTGCTTGTAATTATAACTATATCCCATCTCTTGGCCATCCCCTATATGCTATCTCTTATAGACCATTGCCATATACGCCATGCCTCCTCCCCCCCTAAGGCCTATTGAAGACGTAAGGGGGATTCATCCGTCCTACCATCCTAATACTAAAAGCTGAAAGCGGGATGTGTGTACCTAGGTATCTTTTATATCTAGGCCCCAGTCACTAGGCCCTCTCTAGGGGCACCACTCCGTTAAGAGGAGACAAGGAAAACCATACGGGGTTATATCCGGCTATTGCTTTAGTAGTATTACGGCAGTACGGCGAGTGACCGCATACTCCGCGGGCGATCGCCCTAGGGGTTAGGAGGAGCCGTATATTTGCTCGTGTTCGTTTGTTTACGTTTACCGGTTCGTTAATATAAGAGGTCGTCGATGCTTTCTATTGGGGGTCAGGGGATGCTATCGAATGCTACGTATCTATGTTAGATCGTACAGGTGCCCTGGATAGGAGAACAGTGTAGTAGTCGTCGTATTATAGAGAGCTAACAGTAGTAGTTTTCAAGATCTTACCATCCGAAAATTTTTCACCACCGCCCTCAACGCCTATAACCACCACCAGGTCCTGTCCGCACGCTGTGCGACGTCTCTGCGTTGGCTCTAAGTCTGAACTTTGAAGACCTAGGTTCGTAGCCGTCACCACGTACAGGTGCAGAGTCCGATTTCGACGGCTAGAGTATAAATATAAGAATAACTTCTGGATAGCAGATATAATAAAAGCAATTTAAATAGGAAAACGGCAATATAAGAATATTATACTTACTAAATATAAAATCTATAATAATTGGTTATACTATTAATAAAAGATAGTGGTTCCGAATTCTAAACCCTTACGATTTAAGATACTCGAGTTTATATATAACTCTTTTATAATAGGACATCCTGGCCGTGCAAAGATGTATAAGATAGTTTAGCGAGTATAGTACTGGCCTATAATGCACAACTACGTATTATAATATATCTAAGTATATAGAACGTGCGTCTATAGAAAGACTTCTTATGTAAAGAAATAAGGAGTACTTTAACTGTTGCTAATTTTAATGCGAAAATAGCATAATATCTTAATTAACTTTATAGTAGACTTGCCTAATAGTAATAGGTTTACAAATATTATAGTAGTAGTTAACCGCTTTACGAAAATGCGATATATAATTCCCATAAACTTAATTAATACTATTTTAGTAGCTAAATATTTTATTAAGTACGTCTTTAAACTACACGGACTTCTTAATTTAATAATATCTAACTATAAAAGCCTGTTTAATTTGGACTTTTAGAAAGCCCTATATAAATAATTAGATATATAAATATAACTCTTAACCGCATTTTATCTAAAAATAGATAGTTAAACTAAAATTGCAAACGCGATTATAAAATAATACCTATAAATATACTACTCCTACCTATAAAACAACTGGGAAAAGTAGCTACCTTTAGCTAAGTTTACTGCAAATAATATAATAAACAAATTAATAGGTATAACGCCGTTTTATATAACCTACGGATAAAACCCTTAACTTAGATTTAAACTATAACCTAAAATTAACACAATAGGATATATAATTAAGAAGATTTAGTTAATTAACGTATATAACTTCGCTAATTAAATAAAGTAGCTAACGGAACTATTATAAAATAAGTTAATATACGCTTAAACGGTATAAAAATAGTATATAAATAAAGGACGAGCTCCTGCGTAGGTCTTTAAGGAAGGTAATATAGTTTACCCAAATATACGAAACCTATAGACTTAACAGCCCTTAAAGAAACTTAATTAGAAGTTTATAGGCCTGTACTAAATTAAAAGGAAACTAAGCCTATACGCCTATAGCCTCAAACTGCTAACTAAGATAAAAAATATACTTAATGTTTTATATAAGTCTACTATAGCCTTTAAAGGGTAAACTTATAACTTATAAAGTGCCACCACCACCTCCTATAATTATTAATAATAGTAACGGTTCTTACTTTATTAACTTAATTAATAATATATAGTAGGAAGGATATAAAATACAAATTTAGGAAACCTATAAACAGATTAAGGCTAATACGCCTTCCCTAGTAAAAGAATTCTATAAGGACTATCCTTTATAGCCTACTTTAGCTAAATGGACGCAATATAAAGGCGAATAATTGCCACCTAATATAAATACACGAAATATAATAGTAGGAAGCTTAAAATTAAGAAGAACTTAAAATATATTATAACGTCTATAATATAATTATATAATATATAAGATATTAAAAAACTTTAACCAGCGGTTAAAGTTATCTAATTAGTTAATAATTGCTATACCAAGACCCTTTATTAAGATATTAGTTCTGTTTACCACCTTATTTAAGCTAATAGCAATTTTTTATCCCGGGGATAGAAAATCCTAATTAATCTATTTAATAATAAAACTGGTAAAACTCTATACTACTACCCACCATAAGTATATAAACGCAATACACAATAAGTCTTAACTAAAATTAAATTATTTTAGACCTTTAGCTAAAGAGGTGGTACTATAATAGGACTAGCCTAGTTATTGTAGGAATGTCTTAGTAAAATACTTAATAGATAAATTCCGACGCTTTAACTAAATTCTACTAAATCCTGCTAGCTTAATTAACTTCTGCTAAATTCTACTAGCTTAATTAACTTCTACTAAATTCTGCTAGCTTAATTGACTTTTACCAAGTTCTATTAGATTAATTAAATTTTACTAAAGTCTATTAAAGACCGCGTATATATATACGCATATATTGACTACTAAGGCCCTAACTATTTAATTATAAAATTCTCTTATTATTCCTTTCCCTTTACGCAATGTCTTGTTCTCTATAAGAGCTATACCCTTAGATTTAGATAGAATATATTTATTACTTTAAATCTGCTCTAAAGCCTCTTTAAACCCTTATACTAAAACGTATACGGAGGTGCGTTTTAAAAGTCATTACCGCCAAGAAAATTAACTGCCTTAGCTTACCGCCTTCCAAATCTAAATACCCTCCCATTTGTCCTCTCCCGCTTTAGGTGCTTTTAAGCGTCTTAGTGCCTCTATAGCACCCTCCCTATATTCATTACCTCCTTTAAGCTTAATAATCTTCTAGATATGCCCAATAATCCGCTTAATCCGAGCTTAAATCCTCTACTACTTAAGATCTCTCTATACCGCCCGCTATTCCTTCCTTATAACCTCCCTATACTGCGGCGCTCCCTTATATATAGTAACCCTCTTTATATACGGACAGTAAGGCCTACGGCAATATATGTCTCGTATAGTTTATTTAGAAATTTATATTATCTTTACAATTTCGGCGACTAAGATTCCATAAGCTCTAAGAGCCACAATTTAAGCCCTTATAGCTGAATTAGAGCCTCCTATAGAACGTTTAGTAGTAGATCCTTCAGTAGCTACTTAGAATATTAAAAAGCAACGGAATTAAGCTGCTAAAAACAAACTTAGTAGAACGTTTGATAACGTAGTAGAAATCTGCCGGCAGATCTTATTGTTCTGCCTTAGCGGTAAGCTGGCTTAGCGGCAAAGACTTTTAAAACGCACCTCCGTAATCACCTAATTAATAATGTTACTTGCAAGTTGACGGTAAGTTAAAGGTAAGTTAAGGATAAGCTAAAGGTAGAATAAGCTTACGTATTAAAGGACAAATGCTTTTTAACCTCTTCTATTTAGAGACTAATTGCTAGTTCTTCTCTAGAGGAGAACCAGCTCCCTTTATAATCCCTTTAAGACACTAGTAAAACCCTTTATCCCTTATTTATCTAACTATATCTTCTTTAGGATATTAGTAAAGCCTTTATCTATTTTACCTTTTAGGAGAGCCCGTTATAATAACTATAATAGGGTTAATAATATAGTAGCTATAGCTATAGTTCGCGATATAATTAAATTATAATATCCTCTATTAGTATATTTTAGTAAATTTAATTAGCTAACTAATATATTAGGTAGTAAAATACAGCTTTAAAGTTTAAAGACACGTTTTTAAGCCTAGTTATATCTAGCTAGCCTTATTAATATAGTAACCATACTTTACTACTATTAAACTTTATAAAGTATCTTTTATGCACTATTATAATAGCTTACCTAATTATACTATACCTATATAATATCCGTAGCGTGTTAATAGTTAGGTACGCTTTTTTAGAGACTTTTATAAGCCTCTATAAACTCTTAAGCTAATTAAAAGAGCTTTTATTAAAAAAATTATAAACTTTTAAGCTAGACTACGTAGATACTAAGATATAGGTCTAAACTTAAATAATAATAAAAATGTACTAACCGTTAGGGTTAATAGCATAGATCTTAGGGTAGAGTAGTAAATTGCCTATATTATAACTATTAGCTAATTATAGTTATATCCTAGAGATTTTCTAGTTAATTTAGAGTCTAATCGTAGAGTAATTACTATTAGTTATCTAATAGGTGGGGTATATAGAGAATATACTGTTTTAGTATAAAGTTATTGTTACGGAGTAAGTATAAGCGACGATAATATATAATAAAGTTAAGCCATTACGGAAGAAAAGAAGGTAAGGAAATAGAAAGAAAGGGTATATATTATTATCTTAGTTACTTAGTTAATATATATAGGGGAGAATAGGACTTAAGTAGTAGTCCTAGCAGAACTTAATAGGATTTAGCGGACTTAGTAGAATATAGCAAATTATAGTCTTATAGTTAGTCTTTAATTGCTAGGTTAATAGAAATAGGTAGATATGTATAAGGTGTTATAGGGGTGTTCTATAATAGTACCCCTCTTTAAACTTAAGCTTTTATAAAATAGAGCTATAGTAGTTCTAGGTAGAGTATATAAAAGTCTTTTATAGCTTATATAAGTCCTATAGAGTTAATAGGTTCCTATAAGGGCTTAGTAAAGCCTTTCTATTTTATAAGGTATATATATTAGCGTTTCTGTTTATTATACTTAATATTATTAATTCTTTTAATAAAATACTTGTTTTTACTATCTACTTTAACTAATAGGGGAGGGTCCTATATTTGTTTAGGCAGGGCATTTAATATAAGGGTAGTGGGGTAAAGGCTTAATATCTAAAATATAGGATAGATTTTAACTATATTAAGAAGCTTTAGTTAGTAGGTATAAAAAAATAACCTTTTTAACCTTATAATGGCTAACATTCCTCCAATTAAGTTTCTTAGCAGGTTATTTTATATCTATATTTCTTTTTAGCTAAATAAAATTATTAATTTAATAGGCCGGCACTGTTACGGGATATCCCTATAACACCTTATATACGCCTACCTATTTCCACCAACTTAGTGATTAAAGACCGACTACAAGACTGTAATTTACCGTAACCTATAGTAATCTAACGGCAATCTGCCGTATTCTGCTATATTTCGCTAAGTTCTACTAAATTCTACTAAGTTCTACTAAGACTATTACCTAAATCCTATTTTACTTAATATATATATTAACTAAGTAACCAAGTTAATAATATATACTCTTTCTTCCTATTTCTTATCTTTTTTCCTTATATAACGTTTTAACTTTATTACGCAGTTTATATACATAACTTAATAGTATCTACTTTACTATATATTATTATTACTTATACTTATTCCATAACACTATATTGCGTTAAATTTATACCTTATACTTGTCACGGGATTTATACGTTCTTACATCTCTGCGCGTTTTGACGTTCTTAACCCGTGCTTATATTTGTCCCAAGACACCTACACACGTTCCCCTATAACCCCTATTTATACCCATACCTAACCTATTCTATTCTATTCTGCATCCAAATGTCTTTATACTAACCACGCATAGTTACGCGTACGTAGCCTTCTTTAATTACTACCCCGTTTAGTACATTGTATTCCAGCTCATGCCTACTTCTATAACAATACTACCTTACCCGCTTAGTATATAAAATAACCTAAAAGCTCTTATATCTATAACTAACTTATAATATATTTACTAAATAAATAAAGAGCCTATAAGAGGCCTTTATAGACGCCCTTACTTAATAAAAAGCCTAATACTAGGAGACAATTAGATCTCTAAGAAAAGTAATTAAAGAGATCCGTTATAACCTATTATCCGCTATACTGTCGCCCTTACCTATCCCTATTAGTGTTAACCTATAAGTACTAGATAGAAGAAACATGTCTAAAACTAGCCTTTTAACCCTAAATTCGCTAACCAGTGCCCCTATAAAGAAGTTAACTAAATATCTTCCTAGACAAACCTATCTAATATAATTTTAAAAACGGCTACGTTGGAGCTCTTGCTGCACCTAGCCTAAAAAGACTAAAACCAACCAAAAGAACCCTATAAAACACCCAGAGAATCCCCCTAAGATGTATATATCGCAGGGGAGGCACACGTTAAACAACGGTGGTTCGCACTCACGCGTAACCGTTAGAACCACGCCTAGCAATAGCCCTCTACAATAAAGACAGGCGAATGCCACACCATAAAGCAGAAATACCTTTATTAAAAAGGCATCTAATAAAATATAAAGCCTACTAGACACATTTAGTACCTAGAATTATAGGGGAGTAACTATTAGCCATAACGATCTAACGTAGCTAGCAGAATAGCTCCGCCAGTTTAGTAAACCTTAGGCACCCCTCTAGTAAACCCTTAATTAAATCCTTTAACGGCTAAGCAAAATTAAAAATAAATAAAACCCCCCTTTACCGGTGAACCGCACCTAGGCCGCTGTAGCTACGCTTCTATAGTATAGGGAACTTACCCCCCTTAAGATAATAACTGGGTATATAATTATAATATAACTAAATATAGAAAAAGTAGAGGGCTTAGGGGATAATTAGAAACAAAAGTCCTTATAGAAATCCGTAAAGAGGTCTATAACGCTGTTATGGTCTAATACCTTAGGAGTGGAGATATTAGAGTTACTCTAAAGGACTAATAGGTAAAGGAACGAGCTGTAAGGGTAGGGGATAGGCTAGGAGAACGTATTGGCATAAAAGTACTCCGTGAGGATTACCCAGTTAAAGTCCTAGCGGTCCCTATAAGCCTTAGGGTAGAAAAGGGACGCTAGATAAACAACACAGCAATTATATAGGAGATAGGAAGACAAACGGAACGCCTTATACTAGGACTTAAAATCACCCAAATCTAATGGCTTTAATAGGAAAATATAAACTAAGAATAATAAGAGGATATAAAGGTTGCTAGAGACTTATTAGGGAGACGCCGAATAAACGCATAGCTTCCTTATTATTAGTATATATACACTAGGAATATAAAAACTTCTTATTTAAAAAGGAATAATTATAAACGGCCTTATATACAATATAAGGCTCTATAACTATAGACTACGCCTAAAATAATGCTATTGCTGTGCATAATAGGGATATACCTAATCCACATGCGTAGTATAGGTGTGCTGCGGCCACTATATAGGCCCCTACGATATAAGATACTGCTTAAATTAAGACCAAATAAAATACGTAAACTGCTACTAAAGCATACATAAGGCGTAGGAGAGAGAAAACTGCATTAAATATAGGAGATGGAAGGTAAGGGCTTAACAGCTGCGGGAACAATTACACGCGAGGTTATATAAATGGAAATAACAAGCAATAAGCTAGGGGGGCGTAGGTACCTTTCCAGCGTTTCCTACCTTTAACACTAGGGGCTAGGCCAGCCATCCTAAGCCTTAACGGGCTAGAAGTGACGCCGCGTGACATTACTAAACTATATAGGGATATAAGGGTTACAGGGGATATAAGGGAGAGTACGCCCTATAGGAAGACCCTTATAGATAGCTATAGCAAGCTTAAAACCAGGATAATTAAGAATTAGACTTAATACGGTAAATATAACATTCGCAGCTAACTCTTAAAGGGCATATAGCTAACTAGTAAGAATAGGGGAAGAACCGGGGATAATAACAGATTTAGATATAGAAGCGCTAGTAAGAACATAAGATATGGGAATAGAAAGCTCTATATAAAATAAGTAGTAACTAGGGTGTAGATATAAGAGATAGAAGTTCTAAATATTCTAGAGAAAGTAGAAATAGAAGAAGTAAGAAATAATAAAGAGGCAAAGGACCCTCGCTAGGGGTCCGCCACCTATCCATTATATAGTATAACTGTGGTAATACAAACCACCGTTTTATAAGGCCCTTACTAGACAGCCTAGACCTAGAGAAATACTATATCCTTACTATATAAGAGCCGTACTATAATACCTATATATAATTAATATACTACCCCTAAGGATTTTAGCTTCTATATAAACTAAAAGCAGCTATATACGTGTGCTTTATAATTAGTAAGACTATTAGCCTGTCCTTATAGTTATAATAGGCAGTTAATCTAGATATTATAGTTATAATAATCTAGATATATAGAGGACTGGTATAAATTATTAATATATATAACTCTAGGATTAAAGGAGTCCTATAAACAGAGAATATTATATCGGTAATAAGCTTACTTAAAATTAAAGGTATAGAGTCTATCCTATTAGGAGACATAAACCTCCACTATCCGCGGTAGGGGGGTATCTACGTCGCTGCTAAATAATAGGTAGAGTGCCTACTAAAAGCTATAGACACCTAGGGCCTTAAGCTAGCTACCCCCCCTAGAGTAATTATATGGTAATAAGGATCCGCTAGAAGTATAATTAACCTTATATTTATAGACGAAGGCCTATACTAGAGACTTGAAAGGTATAACCCAAAAAAAATAGGCACTTACTTTAGACCATATCCCCATCTAGATATAGCTAGATTTGGATATTAAGGCGTAACTAAATAGCAAAAGATATGTAATAAGGATGCTTAAGGCAGATAGCTTCCTTAATATAGTTAAATAATAACTTTAAGACCTAGAAGAAATCCACCTAATACTAAATAAGCGAGGCTTATTAGCCACCCCTAAGGAAATTAACCGAAGACTAGAAAGGATCTAGGCAGCAATTAAAAATAGGTTAAAAGAGCACTGCCCAGTCTTAAAACTGGGCCCCTATACGCAATATATATAGTCCGCATAATGCGCGGTTCTTATAGCTAGCCAATAATAAGCAAGAAGGAAATACTTAAGTAGCTATAACCCTAAAGATAAGAGACAATATAAAGATATAAAAAACTAGTTAAAGAATACCCTAAAAAAAGAAGTAAGGAATAACTGGAGACAATTTATAAATAAGCATACTTCTAATTTAAGCCTCCCCTATAATAAGGGCCTGTGGGCTATAGCAAAATAGGTAAAGAAAAAGGCAGGGCGACTAGTAGAAGACTTATACCTACTACCCCTATAAAGAGCAGGGGAATTATAGGCCACTAATAATAATAATAAGAAGGTAAAGATCCTTATAGAAAGGTTCTTCTCCTAACCGGCTCTAGTAGACCTTAATAACATTATAGGTAAAACACTGGTAACTTACCTGTGGGTCGACAGCGACATAATAATAGAGGAAATAGCCAGAACTATTAGCCGCCTTTTAAATAATATAGCACTAGGACTAGATAGGATTCTAAATAAGGCCCTAAAGACCTATAGACCACTTATAGCACTCTAGCTTATAGATATAGCCAGAGCATACTTTACTATAGGCTACTACCCGCGACTCGGAAGATCTATAACGACGGTTGTTTTATAAAAAGAAGGTAAAGTAAATTACTTAATCCCAGAAAGCTACCGCCCTATTACCTTAGAAAACACCCTTAGCAAGATCTTAGAAAAGGTAATAGTAGACCACATAGTANACATAGCTAAAAAAAACATGCCCTACTACTATAGAGCTAAATAGGGGCAAGAAAGAACCGCTTAACACTATCAGTACTTACGCTACTCGCTGCCACTATTAAATCTATATAGGCGATGCGAAGGGACTTTATAGTATTAATACTCAGCCTAGATATTAGTAGCGCCTATAACAACGTACCCTATAAGCGTCTCCTATATATCCTTAGGGCAAAAGGCTTCCTAGAATAGATTATATAATTTATTTTAAGGGTTTATAGGTTAGAAAGAAATATTACTAGTCTTTAGCGGATACTAGAGCCCCCCTATCGCAGTTACAATAGGAATACTATAAGGATTACCCCTCTCGCCTATACTCTTCCTTTTCTTTATAAGTAACCTACTTAATTTCTTTAAGGAAGGGGCAACCTAGGGGATAGGCTTTGTTAATAATACAAACCTAATTATATATGGGCTAACAGCCGTAGAGAATTATAGAATACTAGAGAAAGCTTATAATACTTATATAGAATAGGTAAGATAATATAGAGTCTAATTCTTACTAGAGAAATACTAGCTAATCTATTTTATAAGAAAACGTAACTAATCTGCAGATTTTTAGCACATAATTCGCACCTAAGGCTTTAGGGGTTAACTAGTTTAGGGCCTAAGGGTATTAGGAGTATAGGTAGACAGTAAGCTCTAGTAGAGCGCATATACGGCGTAAGCGGCCTATAAGGGCTAAGTATAGTATATTACATTATCTAGGATCGTCAATTCTATATAGGGTCTATACTTCCAGAGGTTACGCCTACTATACACAGCAGTTGTCTGGCCAACTATAACGTATAGGCCTAGTATTTGGGCCATTAGAGAATCTAAGAAAGGCCCCCCTAAGTCGCTCCTTAAACCACTCCAAAAGGTCTAAATAGCCTACCTTTAGAGCATAATAGGCGCATATAAGTAAACGGCCACAGCACTGCTTAAGAAGGAAGCCAATATTCCCCCCCTATAACTATATATTAAAGCCGCTGTAATATAAAGGGCGTAAAATAAACGCAACTCTAATATTATAAAGTATATTAAGACACGCCTAAATAAACTATAGAGGGACCCTAGGGCGCCCTATAGGAGAATAAACTAATAACCCTAAAGTAGGGAAGACATATTAGAGAAATAAGTAAAAAAAGTAGAAGAAGAATGGTGCTGCTTTAGGGCCTAGGCCCACATAAAGAAGAAAGGGAGACGCGTAAGAGGCCAGCAAAGATAATAGTAAGAGAGAAAAAGGAGCTAAAGCAGAGTATAAAAGAACGCTAGGAAACCATCTACCGTAATATAATACTAGTTAGACTAACGCTAGAGAGGCGTATAGGAGTTAAAGGTACAGAGGCTAACTAAAGCAAGAGGAACCTAAGCTGTAGCATAGTTAACGCTATAGGGGGTAAACACTCTAGGGCTCCAAAAAGGCCTAATAAAGGCAGAAAATATAATAGTAATACTCTTAAGAACAGGAATAATAGGACTAAAAGACTGGCTCTACTGGGTAGGTGTCCTAGTAGGTAGCCTAAGATGCGAATATGGCTGGCTAAGACAGACACCAAAACACGTAATACTATTATGCCCTTTACGCACTAACTAAGAAGTAATACTTTTAGTAGCTGGCATAAAGAACTATAATACACTGCTCTTAATATAAAAAGGCCTTAAGGCGGTTACCTAGTAGCTTATTAGCTAAAATATACAAAACCAGTTCTAGGTTATAAGGGAAATAGTAATAAAGGGCGGGGGGGCGAGCAATGGGCGCCCCCTAATAACTCTACAGTAGTAGAGTAAAGTGTGCGATACTAGCGCGTCTATAGGCTTGTTACGGCAGCAGTGGTTCCTAAGGAGGTTAAAAAGTAAGGTAGTAGGAGCACCACAGGTGATTTGTAGGCGCCCTATAGGCGCCTTATAGGCGAGTCCTAAAAGGCGGGGAGATAGATTACGGGGTTTTCTTAAATAGAGTTTTCTCCCTATATGTATATAAGGAGTAGTCCGCGTGGGCCCAATAGGGATCCAAATCGGACGTTAAGCAATGAATTATTATTATTAAATATCTTCCTAATTCTCCTACCTATTTAGATAAAAGAAATAAACTATACTCCTTCCTTAACTAACTTAAGAATAAGCTAAATAGTAATATTAATCATTATACTACTTCTAGTGGTTAGTTATGCTACGCTATAAGCCGTTTAATAAGAGACGCCGCAGAAACTATATACCAGTTATAGCCCTTTATTTTACTTAATTTGCGCCACTAGTATCTAAAACTATATTATATAGTCTATAGCTAATACTCTTTATATAAGTTTATATAATTACTATTTTATAATTACTGTTAATTCTAGGTCTCTATATATCTATATAAGTCTATTTATAAGTCTATTTTATATTAAGAATATATACTAAACTTCTAGGTTATTAGTTCCGGCTACTCTATTTACTTATACCTCTATTAAGTAGGGTTTAAACTATTTTAATATCCAACTTATTAAGAACAACCCTATATACGTGACTTAGTCTAATAGCGCAGGCAGCTTAGCTCCCTTATATTATATCTTAAGTTTTATTTATATAAGAAACCCTTTAAGTTTAACTTTTCTCTTAAGAATCGCTTAATTAATAGCATCTTAATCTTTATTATCCTAAAATTATTAAGTTTTACCTTAAAGTCTACTTAATTAATATTAATGTAATCTATTACTTCTTTAAGTCTATCTATTATAACTATCTATAAGTTGCCGCTATCCGCTATACTTATATCTCCTTAAGACTTTAAGGTTAATCCTCCTAGCGTTATAATGGTGCTAAAGCGCGTTACCTGCTAAATTCTGCCCAAGTTCTGCTATATTCTGCCATCTATTATATTGTCTTATATTATCGTATACTGTCTAGTACTGTTTTCTACTATTAGCTCGCCTACTACTAGTGCCTTAGCGACTCGCGCTACTTATTTATTTACACTAGCCCTAGCGACCCCCTTTCCTTCTCCTTAGCTTAGTATCTTTGTAAGATAGCATTCTATAAGCCTTAGTTTAGAGGTATTTATGCGAGCCGTTACAAGCGTTATTATAGGTGCTATCCTAAGTAGTATATTATTTAACTTTATTAATACTATAACTAGGTAGTAAATATATAACGAAGCCTTATAGTAGTTATTACGGTAGACTTATTAATAGGCTAGGTATATAGGTAAATAAGAAGTTAATAACGTAAATATAACTAGTAGAGTAGTTACCTAATAGATTAACTCTAGTTATATTTTAAGATTTACTATAAAGAGAGAACTATCTAAGGTAGGGACTGTGGTCCTTGCGCCTAAGAAATGTGCTGAGTACGTTGGTACGTCAGTACGTTGGTACGTTCCTCGCGTTCCTACGTTCCGAACTGTGGTCTGACTTAACACGCGACTAGGTTACCCTTTGTCCCTTGGCTCTAAGTAGTTGTACTACTGCTGATATAAGGTCCGTAACACCTCGCAACTATATATAGCTATCTACTGTACCGTTACCTATTAATATTATAGCTTTTATAGCCTTTAGAGTTTCTTAAATTCCACGTCTAAAACTCTTCTGTACTATTTTTATACTACTTTAGTTTTATAAAACTGTATAAAATATATCAAAAGCTTTAGTATAATTATAGCCTCTACTAGATTAAGAAAATTAAATTATAAAATAAATAAAGCGGAATAGATAAATAGGCAAGTATATAAATAAAATACAATGCCTCTAAAACCAATCTAATCTACGGGTAAAATTGGAACGGAACAGCTTGTAATTTAATAGTTGGGCCCGGCCCCTGTCGTAAATAGATTAACAAGCATAGAAAATCTTTTATAATTTTACTGGCATTAGAGGCCGTAAATAAGGTTACACGAGATATTGATGAAATAATAATTGAGATCCAAGAGATCTGGTATCGTTTGATCATAAATCAAGGGGAAATGTCCGTGTCCGTACCGACATGGAGTTTTCTCCCATCACAATTAGCGTCCAATCACATGCCCATTCCTTGTCCCTGGCCAGTAGTGTTCCTAAAACATTCAACACTTTGCGTTATTCTTACTTGTTTTCTTGACCTAGGTAGCTCGTAGCGGCGTGATTGTGCTGTGAAGGACCGTTTCCGACTTTGCTACAGCATAGCCCTCAGCGAAATTACTAGAAAAGCCGTGTTTGATGTTGGCAGTTGTTATCCCGCTTTTCCCGTCATAGAACATTCAAATTATAGACGCTAAACATCCGACAAGGTTCAGCTGCTGTTAGTGTTAGTACTAGCCTGCATAGGGATACTGGATGTCCGGTGACCCGATGTGGTGCTTTGTTTCTTCTTTTCTTTTTTCGCCCAGCGCACTGTAGCTTGTTAGTAATCTATGTCAAAATAGAAAGATCACTGGTGGTAATCGTATATCAACAGTTAATTGGTGATTGAGATCCAAGAAAGGCAAATGAGATCCAAAGAATGAAATAACTAACTTACATCCGCAAGCATTGCATAATGTCTTCGGCCCATTCGGGCCTTTCCTCCACTCTGGCGAATCCAATGTCCCACAATCTGTGCACACATACTCGTCTGCAATCTTCAGCTTTTTCTTTTTATCTGAAGAACCCCTCCCATCCTTATCTAGCGAAATCTGAATCCCAACGTCGCCTCTGATGAGTAGTGGACTGGCATCTCCAGTGCTGATGCCTTGTGAGCGCTCTCCGTCCCGGTACCGCAGTCCCGTCAGCATCTCGATGGTTTCTAGGTGTGTAGCGCCCTCATAGCGCGCCATTTTGTCATTAATGCTGTCAGGTTTGCTTGCGGCTAGTGCCTCGTCAAGGTTTTGGCGGGTGAGGGCAGTGTTCGAAATGGCTGGTTTGGCTGGCGGCGGCATACTACTGTATGCAGCGCTGGAGGCAGTGTCACCGTCACTCCGTATGTCAATGCGTTGAGCTTCGGAGGGCGTAGCAGAGGAATGACCTTCTGCTTTCTTAAGCCATTGCCTTTCCTGGGCTTCTTGCTCTTCCTGCTCCTCGCGCTTCAGCTCTGCGATCCGTTTTGTGAGTCTCTCATTTTCTATCTTGTGTTCGAGAAAGGAGTCGAGGAGCGCGGCGTTTTTGGTGGGATAGGGCCTTGACATCATGAAGAAGCCCCGGCAGAATGTGCTGCCATTCTTTGGGCCGAAAGTAGCTGCTTCTGATGAGAGGTGGGGATGGCCATGGGATTCGAAGATAGCCCATGAGCCATCCTCCTTACGGAAGCGGTAGAAGAAGCGGAGGGGATTGCCAGAAGCGATTGATTCGTTAAACTCACGGACAAAGATGCCACTATCGTCTGGATGAATGAAGTCGCCGATGAAACGGCCCACTAGTTGACTGGGATCGTAGCCTGTGAGGTATCTGCACGATGGCGAAACGTACAGAATGCAGCCATCCGGCGTCAGGATGTGCAAAAAATCTCGAAGTTCTTCTAGGACACGCTGCGACCAGTTGCGTCGCTTCGTGAACTCGGTCAGAGTACTCCCAGAGGTGTTTATACTCTGCGCCCCAAAACCCATAGGCAATGGCCCAGCACCAGCACCCGACATGGAAGCGTTCTGCATAACAGTGTAGGCATCGATTGGGTCAACAGAGCCACCAGCAGATTGCACAAGTTGCTGCTGCGGCATGATCGGGGTGTTGTACGACTGGGTTGGTTGACTCTGATTGTCAGGGTCTATTTGAGAGAGGTCCATGTCCATCTGCATCATGTCGACGTCGAGACCTGGTATCAGATCTGTGTTTTGGTTCATTGCGAGTTCTGTCATGGGTGCGACGCCTGCCATCTTCCGTGCGTTCGGTCAGCGTTAGCTGGGGCCCTTGTAAGAGGTGCGCACATACATCACCCGGCAGCGAGCCGCCATTCTGGTACATGATTACGTGATGAGCGCAAATATCTCATGCGCTCGGTGAGTTAAGGAGAGTAAAGTAAAACAGAAGGTAGATAGAACCCAAAGCTCCTGAACGAGAGGTGGTGAGGTGCAATTGAACATGATCACAGCAGGGTTGACCATGCACATCGTCAAGGTGATTGGGGGGCATTTCTACGCCTCAGTTTAGCCACTTTCACCTAGAACGTGGCGTTGTAGAAGAATGGTGCACGGTCCCACTTTATACACTTTCCAGTCTTCTAATACTTAAAAATTAAGCTTTTAATAAAATAATCTAAAATTTAAACTAATATATATATATATATAGAAGTTGGCAGAATTTGGCAGAATTTGGTACCTGGCAGAATTTGACAGAATTTGATAACCTGACAGAATTTGGCAGAACTTTGGCAACCTGGCAGAATTTGGCAGAATTTGGTAACCTGGCAGAATTTGGCAGAAGTTGACATCCTAGCAAAACTTGGCAAAACTTGGCAAGTTACAGAGCTGCGTACGTCAACGCAGATGCAGACGACGGAACCTTCTACACCACCACCAGCCTTATGGGCCACCGGCCCACGCCTACCTGGATAACCGGAGCAGCCAGGAACGGAACCCAGGCCCTAGCTATACACCCCACCGGATAGACCCAGGAGTACGCATCAAGATGGCTTTTCTGTAGCGCCTCAAAGAGACGTCTACTCGTGCTTGGCAGTTACTAATCAGAAGAGAGGCTATATAGGCCGTATAACAAGAGAAGGAGAAGTTTTATCCGGCCCCAGCTGTACGGTTTCCCTCTTATACATGTATATATATATACCCATATAGACCCGCTGCATGGACCTTAACGGGAGCCGTAACAGCGTAATTGAATATCATAACATATATATATATATAATTATTATTAAAAATAAGTTTTAAAATATATATTATAATCTTAGTTTAATTTTATTAAACAATAAATTTTATTTAAAAATTTTATCTTAATAGCTTTTATAATTATTAAGTTATGAATTTTTTAAGGGGGTGAGTTTTGGTGTATTTTGGTGGGGGAAAACCGTGCATGAGGTAGGACCGTGCACGAGGTGGCCCATACTTGTAGCTCACATGTTTTCGTGACTCCAGGCGGCGACATCTCGACATCCTACAAGAACTCAAAGTTGACCACAACATCCGACACAACCGAAACAAGGGTAAAGGGGGGACTCTCCTAGAAAACCTGAGAGCTTTACAACATGTGAGCTAATCAATTCTCGCATCTACAAATGGACTACTCGCTGACTTTCTCATCCTCAAGGTGTACGTGGCGACCAACAGACTTTCCGTCGACGTGTTTTCTCTCCATAAAAGAAGTTCTAACTATTGTATCTCTAGCCAAAATTGACAAGTTGTCGATTCTAGGGTAAATCCTCAACTCTCTAGCGGTCGGACGAGGTGCCCTGCTAACATAATCTAGCGTCCGCTCATTCGACAACACCCGGAGCGAGACTATTCAGTTCCATGCTCCACTGACTCTCATTGTCGGATATAACGGCTCTGGAAAGACTGTGAGATGCCGAAACCCTTCCAGTTAGACCTACTCACTTACTTTTTGTTTCCTCAGACTATTATCGAATGCCTTAAATATGCTACTACTGGAGAGCAACCTCCTAATAGTAAAGGAGGTGCCTTCATTCATGACCCAAAGGTTCAAGATTCAGAAGCTCCCTGTAACATAGATGTCAACTGACACATATAGTTGTGTGGTGAGAAGGAGGTTTTGGCTCAAGTCAAACTTTCTTTCAAATCTACCACTGGAGCAAAAATGGTTGCTACTCGTAGTCTGCAGCTGACTGTCGAAAAGACCACAAGAACCCTAAAGACCCTTGAGGGTCAACTGTTAATGGTAAAAGATGGCGAGCGGACTGCTATTTCGTCACGAGTAGCCGAGCTTGACCAAATTATGCCCCAGTATCTGGGCGTCTCAAAGGCCATACTCGAATCTGTGATCTTTTGTCACCAAGATAACAGCTTATGGCCGATGAGTGAGCCTGGTGTTCTCAAGAAGAGATTTGATGAGATATTTGAAGCGCTAAAGTACACCAAAGCCATCGATAACATCAAGATTCTGCGAAAGAAGCAGAATGAAGAGCTTACAAAGTACAAGCTTATCGAACAACACGCTAAAGAAAACAAAGACAAGGGTGATCGGGCTGAAAAGCAATCCACGGAACTTTACGATGAGATCGAGCGACTCCGTACCCAAGCTGATAATCTTCGTGAAAATATTGAAGATGCCGCCAAAAAGTCACAGGAAGCATGGAGTCAAGCGGCAAGATATGAGCAAATCGTTGCACGCCTTGAGGGCAAACGCATCGAGGCGAAGGGATTGCAACGCAATGTAGAGGATTTGAAGCACAATATTAAAGAAATGACGGATTCAGATGATGATCTTCAGTCTATCCTAGATCGATATGAGGAAAGAGTAGCAGTGTATAAAGAGGACCAGGAGATGCAGAGGGTGCGTTATTCAGACCTCGCAAAAGAGCTAGAAGAGAATCGTTGTTCGCTAGGTGTCAAACACAGTGAACTCGGCAAATTCGAGGCTGAAAAGGACCAATACGAACGTCAAGTTCAGCACCGTGAGACCCTAGTTAAAGAGACTGCTCGCCGACATGGAGTCCGTGGTTTCGATCTTGAAGTGACCGATGGGCACGTCCAAGACTTCGTGGAGAAGATAGGCAAGATGTCAAGAGATCAAAACGCTGCTTTCGAGCGGGCTCGTAGGGAAACACAAGAGGAACTGAAGAAGGCACAACTAGCTCTCAACCAACTAAATGAACGCAAATCCGCCTTAAGTCAGAGAAAAGAGACATCTAAAGCTCAGATTGCTACTAATGACAAGAGGATGGCTAGCTTCCAGTCGGAACTTGATAAGATTGAAATCGACGAGGGCGGCAAGGCCATACTAGATTCTACTAACGAAGACATTGAACATCGGCTTATAAAAGCCAAAACTGATCTCAGCACTGCGAATTGGGATAAGCAAATCCAAGACCTGGATATCGAACTCCGAGCATTGGATGACAGGAAGGAGCAGCTTGACACAGAGCTTATTGAAGGGACAAGGCAAGCTCGCGACTCAGCTCAATTGGATTTCCTACAGAAGGAGGTGAAAGACCGGGAACGAAGCCTTGATACAATGAAAGGTGCACACGGAGACCACATCACTCAAGTCATTGGAACCGGCTGGGGCCCTTCTTCTCTTGAACACGACTTTCAGACCACCCTTCTTCAGCGAACCTCGGAGGTTAAAGAAGCCGAGTCGCAGCGAGACGGCACGAGCCGCGAGCTTGAACAGGTGAAATTCAAGATCACAACAAATCAATCCGAGCGTGGCAAAAAACTCAGAGAACTTCATGAGTGTGAGAAAGTAGTACGCGAAGCACTTGATGACGACGAAGAGATATCGGACTTCGAAAGTATTCTCCGACATCGAGAAACTCTATACCAAAATGAAAGCACAGACCAAGCAAACTTCTCAGCCCAACAAGATTATTTCAAGAATTGTCTAGGAACTGCTAGGGAGAAGAATATGTGTCGTCTGTGCAGCAGGCAGCTCAAGGATGAGAAGGGGTTTTCGAGAGCTGCATTTATTTCTAAGCTCGAAAAGATTGTAGAGAAAGCCATTGATGACGCAGCAGCTGGCGAAATTGAGTTTTTGGCATCAGAACTCGAGAGGGCCAAAAAAGCAAAGCCTAGCTACGATCTAATGGTCCGCCTCAGAGATATCGAAATCCCATCCTTGGAATCAGAAGCTGCTTCTCTAGAAACCGAACGTCAGGACCTCATCAAAAAAATCGAAAAAGAGGACGAGCTTGTTTACGAGAAGCAGGAGTCCAAGAGAGAGGTCGAATCCTTTACCAGGACAGTTCAAAACATTGCAAAACACCACAGTGAGATCCACAATTTTGAAAGACAAATCAGCGATCTAGCTGCGAAACAAAATGATTCCAGAAAGTCCAGAGGTCTAGAGAAGATTCAAGACGACTTGAAGAAAGTGAACGAACAATCAAGATCTATGAAATCTTCTCTTACCCAACTATCGGCAGACAGAGAGCGTGCCCGAAGCTATATTAACAGCCTGGAGCTTGAGGCTAGAGATATTAAGTCGAAACTTAGCACTGCTGTTTATCAGCTCAGGGAGAAGAGCAGTCTTATAGTGCGCGTTGAAGAATTAAAAGCGCAAAACAGTGAGCAACGAGAGGCAATACGATGTTTGGACAAAGAAACTCAAGATCTGCTACCCAAGATTGCACAGGCCCAAGCCAAATATGACGACATTAGCCGCCGTGGCGCTGACCGAGATCGGGAATTGCAGCAAGAGGCCTCGAAGCTCTCTGACAGCGTACGCCAGCTCCAGGTCGCTAATCAAGATATTAATTCATACCTTGAACGAGGGGGTCCGCAAAAACTTTCCCGCACACGTCGAGAGATCGAAAGCCTGGGAGGAGAGGTTTCCCGAATTGAGAGTGAACAGCGACAGGTCGCAATCGAAATCAAGGCAATTGAGGACCAACTTCGTAATACCGACGATACAAAGCGTGCTATCAATGATAACTTGAGATACCGACGGAGTAGCCGCGAGCTTGATAGAGTTGTCATTGAAATCAAGCAACTGGAGTCACACAATGCAGAATCAGATAAGGACCGTTATGAGCGTGAAGGTAACAAATGGCAGATGGAACGTAACAAGTTGACAGCAGATCAAGCCAGTCTTATCGGTTCTATGAAGTCTAAGGATGACCAGTTGACGAAGTTATTCCAAGACTGGGAAACCGAATACAAAGATGCTGCCTACAAGTACAAAGAAGCCCATATCAAGGTGGAAACGACGAAGGCTGCAGTTGAAGACTTAGGTCGATATGGTGGCGCTTTGGACAAGGCCATCATGAAGTACCACACAATCAAGATGGAGGAGATTAATCGTATCATTGAAGAACTCTGGAAAAAGACATACCAAGGGACTGATGTTGACTCTATACTCATTAGGTCGGACAATGGAAACGTCAAAGGTAACAAATCCTACAACTATCGTGTAGTTATGGTAAAGCAAGATGCAGAGATGGACATGAGAGGACGGTGCAGCGCTGGTCAGAAGGTTCTCGCAAGTATAATCATCCGGCTTGCTCTGGCCGAATGTTTTGGTGTCAATTGTGGTCTCATCGCGCTGGATGAACCTACCACGAATCTTGATCGTGACAATATTCGTGCTCTAGCGGAAGCACTGGCAGAAATTATCAAGGTCCGCCGACAGCAGTCAAACTTCCAGCTCATTGTCATCACTCATGATGAGGATTTCCTGAGATACATGCAATGTGCTGATTTCTGCGATACGTACTATCGTGTGTCACGCAACGAAAGGCAAAAATCGATTATTGAGAGACAATCAATTGCCGAGGTGAGCACTTATTGTTTGTTACGCCTCGCTCGTCCGAAAGGATACTGACAGATATTACGATCTGCAGGTTGTGTGATGCAATTGTGGAGAAGGGACTGAACACCCGCCGGCCGTCTGACGGGGGGAAGGGGGGAATTAAAAAAAATTGCTTATACTGTTTCAGGAGTTGTCGTTTGGGTTATTGTAATGTTTGTGGCCTTTGCCGAGACGCATAAATGGGCATTACGGTGCGCATTAAGAGTGGTCAATCGGATATGTTGACCTATCCCTAAAGGGACCATTTGCTTCATACATGCATAGAATGCGAGTTTGCATGATTTCAGGATCTGTACTATTAAGACGATATAAATCCAGCAGTAGCGCCTCGAAGAGATTTCATAAATACACACGACCTTCTACTCCTCGTCTTAGAATTCTAGTTACCTAGCTACCAATAGATCCTGTTCTGTTGACTGAGCCTTTCACACCAAGTTTACGCGCTAAAATCCAGTCCCTAGCATGTCTGCGTAGTAAAGGGTAAGTTGCTAAGATATAGATATTTTTGTATATAATAATCTTCTTCTTTCCTTTGTTTAATGAGAGTATTCGATAGGTTCTGTAGAGACGAATGGCTCTCAGAACGGTTGCCCACGAGCCAAAGGGAATTCGGAATGCTAGAGCGAAAGTATCAAGGATAAGAACTCGGCTTGATCATGGCTAAAGATGATTCTTGTTTCCAGCTTTCGTAGAGACCAGCCCTAATAAAAGACTTTTACAGGGATCAATCTCAAACAATAGCTTGTAGCCTAAACGCTATTGTATAGTGAACATAAATATCTTAACTACTGACCGCCCATAAACTGCGATGTTCCATACGCCAAAATTTCTCAAAATACGCCGTGCCCATGCCACTGAATACAGCCCAAAAAAATATATTGAAGACTCATCGGTTAAGTCACACCGAAATAGCCTATTTACCACCTAGTTCGGATTCTAAATGCTACAGATCTAGTCAGTACAATTTGGTTCAATAACCTTTGAGGAAAATTGTGTTAGCTTACAGTCCACTCAGGTACCTCCTTTATCTTACTCCACATGAATTTCTCCAGTCGGTTTGCCGCCTTGGCGTATGGCGTTGTCTCATTATTGTACCGGCGACAGTTATCAAAGATAAGCTTAGCGTCTCTGATAAAGTCTTCCGGGGTGGGGTAAAGATCATTCTCGTGTTTCTCTTCCATGGTGGCCAGATCCATCGGCTCCTTAATAACCTCGTAATAGTCCGCAACTTCATCTTTATTGACAGGCTGCTGAAAGGGCCACGCGTTGCTATTGTTCTGCATATCGTTTAGCAGATGTAGGAGCTGATTGTAGTTCGGTCCGTGGCGGGGAGCACGGGCTAATTCGTCCATATCTGGAGACCACCCAGACTCCTTGATAGCGGGAATAGAGAGAGGGTCAATTTTCTTCACGCCATCTTTCCACTGTGGGGGAGGTGGGTGAAGATTGTAAGACCTTGAAACGGCTCTTATCTTGGCATGAACGCACTCCTTTTGCTTTAACAGCATTCTTCCCGATTCCAGGTACCGTATCTTGGGCACCATGCTGCATTGCATGATTGTTCCGCCCTCATAGTCCTTGATGTATCCCATCCATCGTGGCTTCTCAAGCGTGATTTCTTTTGTGAAGCCTTGCTTTTTGAAGTATCCGATGGCGTAGTTGTCCGCATAGGTCAGGAAATGCATGACATCCGAAGTTGCTTTGACGTAGTCTTTCAGATGTGACATCAAATGCGCGCCGTAGCCTTTCACTTGTTGATCGGAGGAGATGGCACAAAAGACAATTTCGGCGAACTGTCGACCTTTGAAGGGCCGGTAGGTAATACCTCTTAGAAAATATTAGTCAGTTAGGGTCTTCATCAATTCCCATGAATGATTTCGGTACCCACCCCACCACCTCTAAAGGCTTCTTCACAATAGCCATGGATAAATGAGTTCGATCGTATACCAACCGTGCTATATAATCCTTCGGCATCTTAGGCAGTTGCTTCTGGAATATGCATTTTAGGCCGGTCAGAATGACAGTGCTGTCGCGTTTGCCGTCATTGTTCACAACGCGGAATTCGATTTCACCGTTGCGTTCTTCGATCACAGCCGGCTGCACCAACCAGAGTGGTCAGTTAACATTCACAAAGACGCGTTAGCGAATTACGAACCTTCTCTGGAAAGGGTACAGGCTTGGGGAGAGGCTGGACGGCGCCGCCCTCGGATTGTGAATCTAGGTCCTGCTTTGGCCTTTTGGAGGGACTTGCGGTGTCCAGAACTTCATCGGCCTTGCGCTTCGCTATATCCCGGTCAGTTCTGAGCGCTGTGATATACTCGAACGGGCCGCACGCTTCTTTTGAAGGCTGTTGGTTGCTTTGCGGTCCTTTAGGGGTGCCCATGGTGCCAAGCTGAGTTGTGTTTGCAAAGGCCGGAGATGGGCAGATGTGCAAGAAGAAGCAGAATACATGGAACTTACCGTCTTCTTTCAGGACAGGAGTCATGGCGTAGGGAGAAGCAGGAAGCCGCAAATGGATTCCCTCTTTCATTCATCGTTGTCTTTGCACGTCAGGCCCAGCGGCCACCATCAATGACAAGCCCAATTCTGCCACCGCCTTTACATAAGCGTGCTGAACAGGCATTGAGGACAGAAAGCCAATTCAACTCCAACCTCGACATTGAACATCCTCATGAACCACCTATGAGCTAACTTCATGTCTTCACCACTTCTCGAAATCTGGGAGGCTGCTTCTGCTTCGCCTTACCAAACAACCGTCTCCAAGAACTCCCAATTTGCCGTGGGATTCATTCTGCTCCTGCTTGGTAAGTCCAAGCTCTTCCAGCTGCTTGAAGCTCGACTGACAACTTGTTGCAGCTTTCATTCTCACTGGCATCTTTGGGCTAAGTATATCAATATTGTCACAATATATTGACTTTATTTTTACTCACATACTCTAGATCGGTCACTCGTCAATCTCCCTCTGCTCGGTGTCCCAGCTTCGTTAGCATTTGGGTAATTGGACATCTTTAATCAACTGTGAGGAGCTGTGCTAATCTCTACCAGATTTGGAGCAGTCTATATGATCTGCGCGGTCGGCGTCTACGTCTAAAACCTCTTTCCTATACCCTCCACCTGGTACCGCGGCGTTGTGGTCGTATCGTGTACTCTACAGTAGCAAGAAATGATATAAATTTCAAGAAATTTCAAGAAATTGTCAATCTAAATTTCCGATCGAATTGAAGACCCTTTGACACAAGCTGTAACCACCGCGCTCTTCGCTCGATAGCTCAGCAAGATGGTGGACGTGGATCCAGAAGAACGTCCTCTTTTTAGTGCTGTCTCTAGTTCTGCTAGACAGCTCTACCTCCTCCTACGTTGTATTAGCTTTGCAGAGAAAGCTCAAGTTCAAATTTCCGAAGAGGGGCTTAGATTTAGCGTAGAAGAATCCAGCGTCATGGAGGGTACATACGGACCAAGTCAAACCATCAATCCCTTGTACAAACTAACTTCCCTAGGTCTTGCGTTCCTAGATAAATCCCTTTTCACAAGCTACCAATACAACTCTCCACCGCAGCCTCTCCACTCCCCGTCCTCTCAAAACTCCGTTACCTCCGATAACTGTATCTCAGAGCCCCCAACATTCCAAATTTCTCTCCCCTCTCTGCTCGAAACCCTCCAAATATTTGGCCTCACAGACCCCAACTCCTCCCGACCCCTTTGGTCGCGCGACGCGCCTTCCACAGCCTTCTCGACCCAGCTACTTGGCATGAACAACCTCTGCCGCCTCTCTTACGCCGGCCCCGGCTCGCTCCTCTCCGTCATCCTAACCGAATCCACCACCACGACGACATGCGCCTTAACGACGTACGAGCCAGCCTTCACAACCGACATACCGTTCACGCGGCACGAACTGGCCCTGAAAATCATCATGCGTGCTAGTTGGCTCCACGACGCCATCAGCGAGCTTGCCTCGACTTCTCCGTCTCGCCTAACGCTGCTCGCGCGCACGCAATGCGGTCGCCCTTTTTTCGCCCTCTCCGCCAGCGGTCCACTCGGCAGCGCTCGCGTCGAGTTCAACACCGCCGCTTCCACTACCGCCAGCGCGGATAGTGGCCCTGGCTCCGCCGCTGACGCCTCATCCCTCCTTGAAACATTCCAGCTCGCTGACCCCGGCGCTCGCGTCTGCAATACATATAAATTTGCGCTTGTGCAGAAAGCCGCGCGTGCCATGGCTGTGGCGACCAAGGTGAGTGTGCGCGGCGATGCGCAGGGTGTGATGAGTTTGCAGTTCATGATTGAAATTGAGCCGGGAAAGGTAAGTTTTGTTGATTTTCGCTTCGTGCCATATGTAGCTGAGGAAGGGGATGAGGAGGGCGTGGAAGATGAGAGTGGTGGGGACGACGAGGGGGAGGAAGATGATGACGAGGTCTAATAGGCTGAGGTACTTTAAACAAGTGGAGTGTGATATCGTTGTAGATAGCAATGTTGAACAAGGAAGAGTCGACAGGCATAACCAACAATGTAACATATCATATCGAATAAGACAAATGTCATGTATATGCATGCAGTGCCAGTGTAGCTTTATCATCATTCTTCAATTGTGGTCTTTTAATAGGTAGGTATAAGGGCTCGCCGCAGCAGAAAAGTAGTTCACGGGACCAGATCAGTAACCAGAAGCCAACATCACGAACTCGGCTTAAAGCGAGTACTCAGAAATCACCAAACGCCCTCCAGGATCAACTTCCTGTAGGAAGACCTAGCCGGTTCCATCCGCCAGCCCGGTGTGTGTGTATCTAGAGCCCTCAAACCAGAGAAAAAAGCAGACAAAAAGAAGGACGGAGAGCTTCGCAAGCAAGACTCTTGCAACCTAAAAAAAAGTACCTTGAAAAAACCCCGAGCATTGCTGACTTGGAAGGGAGCGTGCGGTTACCCAAAGTCCCGGCCGAGCAGCTCGGCCGAATCGGTTACCACGAAGAAAACGGTTATACTGTATAATCCATGAAAATCCGTGTTGTACAGTTTGAAGGGGGTGGATTGTAAATCGTAAATCTCTAGCATTCTTGAGTTAATTGCGCCATACTCGAGGAGTTGGTCCGCCTAATTAATGAGATAGCTATTTGCGAGCCTATCACCACTCGAACTCGCCGGTGGCTTTGTGGAAGAGATACCTGAGGAATCATTAGTCATGTCGGAGCAAAATATGCATATTGATAGATTGAGAAATTGTAGAGCGATATGAAGTAGGTCCAGAAACTCCTATTTACTTACTCTTTCTTGTTAGTCGTAAGGATACCATCCTTGAGCGTGCACTTCCATTTATTCTTAACACGCTGGACCTTGTCGTATGTGCAGAGCATGTAGTCCATAGTATCGTCGTTTTCGTCGTCACCATTGTCCAAATCATCGTCCGGGTCATCGAGGTCAGAGTTAATGGCGTCTTCATCCTTTTCTTTCTTTTCTTCATCCTCTTCAAGGCCTAGCTCGCCATCTAGCTGAGGAATCTGCGACATATGAGAAGGACCGGCAGCTAAAACCGACGATGGTTGACCGCGGTTGCGAACGGCGGTCTTTCGCTTTTTGCCTTTCGGTAGTTCGTCAAGAGGGACCATCAACCCGCTGTCCAAGCGCTGCGCCATCTGTTCGACTTGTGCGCGCATCATGCGATCAGCAGCGAGTCTACCATTCGGGTCATCATCGCCCTGCGCGTTCTTGGCAACAACTACAGTATTCCAATCATCCAAATAGTCGCCAGAACCATCGGTTTGGGCGTTGTAGATGTTGGACTGGCGTTGTGCAAGTGGTTGAGTGGGACGCTGAACCTGCTGGCCTTGACCAGGGATTGGCATTCCGAGGCGCTGCTGTTGATTAGGTAAAGCAATACCGCCTGCATGCTGGTTCATGTTTTGAGTAGCAATCGCAGCATGCGCTTGCTGGCCGAACAGTTTTTGTATATTTTTGTGAGCACGCTGATTTGCAACATCGCCCAGACCAGAAGTATAACCGTTCGAGTGAGAGTATGAAGCTACGGGATTTTCATACCCCGATTCTGACTTGATGTACATATCACTATAGTTGTTTTGAGCTAGCTGAGGAGGCGGTGCTGCGCTCGAGGGAGTTGGTGATGGCTCAGTCTTAGGTACGTTCGACGGTACGGTTGGGGGGTTCTGAACTTGAGTAGGGGGAGGAGGATCCCAAGGGAAGTGGGCGACGTGAAGAGCCGACAACTTCTGCTGCCATGCCTATGGAAAAAACCATTAGTCCTCGGCGTATTATACTAATACAGACTAAAAAAGGATTGAGATATTGCCAAAGAACAGGAAAAGAAAATGAGTCACATGATGGCTAAGCCGAAGGCAGGAAAGTGTCGGGGAAAATTGGCGGGGGTCTGGTGGGTGGTTGGGGCTATAAAAGTGCCCCAAATACAACCACCGCCCCGACATTCTGCGAGACTGTCGGCAACACAGCCAGCCCCGCTTTTGCGAGCCTCACCACCATTTCGCGCCCAGGCTGCCATATGAACACCGAACGACCAACATTCGCATTTTATCGCCAACAGCACTTTTGCGAAAATCAAAATTTGAAAATTATGGAAATATGAAACGTGGAGATTGTTGGGGGAGCGAAGAAAGAATTGATTTGAGAGGCTGAGCGAAAGAAAAGTTGCCACACACCTCTCGCATCTCCGTCAGCGTCGACTGATCGACTCCGAATTCTTCGAAATCGTTCTGCGAAGCTATGATCACCTTGGCGATGACCTGCTCATAGATATGGCCCTATTATGGACGTTAGCATAGTGTTATGATCACAAGCGCCCAGTTCCGGGCAAGGGCAGACAACGAGGCTGGGTGGTCACTGACGACTACCTGGTTGGACATGATGCCGGCTGAACCAAGGGCTATCTTATGATGAAAGGAGGAGCTTTTCAATGGATAAGCGTTATCTTCTACCGCTGCGAGATGTCGCCGTTCGCTTTCGGGGTTGACAATGAAGGACGGGACGGGCGACGTCAGCGCTAAGGCAGCGACGCTGCGATCGGCCTCCTCTGAAGCCTCTTTTTGTTCAGTATCAAAGAGTGCCTGGTCAGAGGACGTATATTTGTGTATTTGTAGGACGGTCCGAAGTGCTTTCACTGCGGTCGTCTTTGGGCAGCAGGTAGTTGTATTGGATAGAAAGCACTCAGCGCCGCGGAACTTAAAGACATGTCTCGCTTAAAGAGCTCGCGCTAACTGCCGCCGACAAACACCAAAAATTGTTCACCCCAACCCTTCCGCGCCTTGAAGCCGCAGAATACTGCTTTCATCCCCACGACTGTGATAAATCGTGATCACTGATTCGCTTGATAGAGAGAATGCTCACCACCCATGTCGTCCAGCAGATTACCGATACCACGGTCGCACCAACTCCACCTTCGTAACACTCTACATCTATCCGTTACCGATCAAGCCTTTTCGTGCGACAGCAAGGACTCACTTATCAACACAGAATATGGCCTACTCACTTTCCTAACTCAGCGGGTGAACAGACAACATAACTCGCAATTTGCGGACAGTAGCATTTCCATAGTCGCATGAATTAAGGACTTAATTTAGAGTCTAACGAGTGGGGTTGCCAACCATCTTGCGGAAAGAAGAGTTCTATACACAGGCTCCTGCAAGCTCTCAGTTCCATCTAAGTTAAAAGGTCCTTTTAATACCATTTATAATCCATAGAATCCCAAAAGGTTGCGCCACACATATTTTCCTTCAAAAAACAATACCTACAAACGCCAAGTCCAAACAGACCAGTGCCATTTCGTTGAGATTGCGCCAAGCTGCGCTGTCCTGAAGCCGTCCCCAAATTAAATCTTTCTCTTTGCAGATAATGGAGAAGGGTAGTCAAAGACGAGTATTCGGATTCTTAGAAAGCAGGGATAAGAGAAGTTTTGAAAGCTAGATCAACATCTTTCCTGCGGAAACCCGGCGCACGACCAAGACAGACGCCCCGTTTCACGAGTTCTATTTGTCACAGTTAGCCAACCCATCCAACAAGAAACGGATACGGAGCTAGACTCACCTTCAATCAGCCTCGATACATCAACAATAGCAGGGACCTTCTTTTTCACGGGGATAGGTTCCACCCCCAGTCCCAGGTTGAAGCCCATGTCCGCGAAGCCACCATTGTCAAAGCCACCACCTAGGTCGAGCCCCAAAGGCTCAAACATTCCCATAGTGTCAACATCGGTCCGAGTTCCATAGCCGGTGAGACCCTGAAAACTCATGTCGAGACCATAGGGTACATCGTTCTGGGCCAGTACCTGGTCCAACATCGACATGCTGGGTGTGCGTGGGGGGCTGTTGGTAGGAACACTATCAGCACTGCTAGTGCTGTGGCCCGAACCGCTGCTTTGAGTGGGGCTCGCAACTTCCAAAACCTTTCCAGTCCGCTCAACGTCCATTACATCAAAGTTGATATTCACGCCCGACGAGTAGGCCAAACTACCCAGCCCATCGTTAGGGTTATCGTCAGCGTCGACAAGTGCTTCCGCAAATGAGGCTTGAGGGTCTATACGGACGCCCTTCTCTTCAAGATAACCCTCCACATCGTGCGCATCGAACCACTCGCCCTCAAATCCCCGCAGATCGATGTCTAATTCTTGATTCAAGGTCTGGTCTACTGTGCTCTCCAACCTTAATTTCCGTAATGGCCCAATACTCCTGACATTCCAAGAATTGGGCGGTTGGATAACATTACCATGCTCATCACGTCGAGGATAATGCGTACCTGCCCCACCTAAATGGATAAAGGGAGTCTGCCAACATTCTAGAGGCTCACCGGAAGACTTTGTGAGGAGACATCGAAACCTGTGCAGCATCTGTTCGCGGGTAATGTAGGGTAGTGAGAGCTTGAAAACATGGTTGACGGCCGCGGGACGAAGAGAGGCCATGCTGAGTAAATGGAAGCCACGTTCGATCGCTGCGCGAGCTAGTCTACGGGCAAAGGTTGTTTCCTGAAAGCTGTATGTATATGGGGCCCTTAAGGTGAGCTGTTTACCTAGGGAAGGCAATGCAGCTGGAGGCGTAGGTGTTCTAGTAGGAGGTGGAGACATGGTAGGCGAGAGGACGGTTGCAAAATATGTCTGGGGCTGGATGGAATTGGGCGAAACGCTATGCATGAGGGCGTCGATAAGGCCAAACGGAAGGGCTTGGTTATCCTGATTCGAAGTCTGTAATTCTGTGGATTGCTTCAGAGATGTGTCAGAAGTAGAAAGCGTATTCTGGTAAGAAACGGGTTGGAGGAGAGAAGTATCATTGTTGGCCGCGAAAGACGAGTTGCGCATAGCAGGAAAATAAGTTGTTGGCGAAAGTGTTTCACGCGGCGAGGACTTAGGCGAGTCATCAAGCTGAGCAGAATAACCCCATCCAATGTCCGTATGCTCTGGTACTGGCTCAACTGCACGGCTTGCTTGAGTAGTGTGAGATTCGCGAGGTGACCTTGCTGTTGCCGTTGCTTGTTGCAATTCTGCTGCAGGATCCAGGTCGGCCTCTGCAAACTCATCATCGTTATTATCGCTTCCATTGATGGCAGCAGCTCGGGCTAGCTTCACAAAGGTCTCTGTAGTAACTTTTAGTTCCCTAGCCAGCTCGGGTCGTAGAGATAGGATCCCAGAGCTGAGTGCCGAATCATTGAAACGCAAGAAGGACCGGTTCATTTCATCGATTGCAGACTGGAGTTCCGTGACTTGTTTCTTCAATGAAGAAATCGTTGTTTCTTTACGCTGGCGGTAAGCCCGCTGCGCAAGGCGAATCTGAGTACGTCGACGCTGCTACGGGGTTAGCTCTAATTCGCAAGGCACTTCGGAAAGTGTCCCAAAGTGACTCTCAGTCTTTAGTTGAGTGCGTATAGTGGAGTTGCGAAGTCGCTCCACAAAGCGGTCTCAGTGTTTAATCAACAACATCCAATGATATTTTGATGCGCCTGCAAAGAAACGCCGGATCCGTGGCAAAGGGCACTTGGTGTGTACGCATTGGCTTTGCTTCGCGCCACCACGCCATCATAAAAATACCCCTCTCTTTTCTCAAATACAGCAATAGGGGATCTCCTGAAGAATGAAAGTTTCACTTACGTCGGCAGCGGTCTCATCCTGGGTATCAACACGGGGCCTTCCTCGAGCCTTTTTCCCGGCAGCACTTGCATCCTCACTGCTAGCACTCGTCCGTGAGCGCTTTCTCGAGGTCGGTTGGTCGTCACTCTCAGAAGAAGTCATGATTGCTCGCTGCCAATGCGCGTAGTTCTGTAATCGAACGAGAACGGATATTCCGGGATAGCGACTCTGTCTTATTTTTGAGCAGATACAAAGCTCAATATACTAGGCGTTGAACTAGGTAACGAGCAATCTATTCCTCAGGACTCTGACAGTGTAAAGCAGATACGTAACTGGAAGAGGTTCAAAGGGAAATGTGGCCAGCAAGCCCTCAAAGTAAGCAGGCGTCTCTGCCAGGTTAGAAGGCTTGGTAATCGTGCCACACGTCTGGTATAACGACAGGGCTTACTCAGTCACAACGCAGGGTCGGGTCGAGCTAAATTCCTGGAAGCAGCATGCGGTTGGCTCGCCTCACAAATCACCAATCTACAACATAAACACCATGCATCGCCCGAACAATAGTCAGGGCAACGTCCAAAGGCGTGGGATTTCCATTGCGACATACGTCAGCTGCCCATATCCTCCTTGCGGATCCAGACTACCATTCCAAGTGTTCCTCGGGAAGTTCCAGAGGTCAAGGGTAGATATTGAGCCGTCTTTGTCGTGATTACTGAACATTGAAGCCACCTGCGGTTAATATGCCTATATTGATCCATTGTGGCGCTGCTTTTGACGCTACATCCTCGTGATAAGCAACATGTGCTTGAAGCAGTGTGCGCCCGTGCGCTGATACTGCGGCCGAAGCGATCTGCGACTAAGGAATGCGATCAGCCCAACTCCAAAGAACCCTCGCACCAATGCCCACCTCGCCAATACCATCGCTTTGTCCGATGATGTGTGACGACGAAGGCTCAGTAATTTACCTTGCAGTGCCGCTGACATACATATGGCCCTGTTAACATAATGAACCACACCTTCTGAAACCCCGAAATTGGTTTGCTGTTCTAATGCAGCAACATGCAGCTACGCGCAGCTTCACGCAGCCAGCCCAGAATTTTCTTGATCTCCTCGGGAGCGGCACATAAGAGATTCAGGGTCCCAAGAGCAGAATTGTATGGAAGGCGCGCCGAGAGCCTAAAGGGAATGTTCGGTTGCTACTCCAGAATCAATCTGGAGGCTCCAGAATGAATCTGATCTGGAGGTCAAATCTGAATCTGACGCGATCGTTCGGTTGCATCCCTCAGAATCAGAACCCAGCCACAAAATTTTTGATGTTCCTCTCACCGCCAAAAAAACACGCTAAAACTTGGCGCACTTTACTATATATAGAATCTGAACTGAGGTCTTGGCGTCAGTTTAAATTCGAGCTCCAGATTTAAATCTGAAGGCTTCAGATTGCACACGTCCGTGCAACCAGTAGAGCCACAGACGCGTGTCAAATTGGGAAGGAACGCGTTCTTTCTGCCGGACTTTCAGTTCGGATTCAATCTGACGCTTTTGCAACCGAACGTAGCCTAAGAAAATAAGGCCCGTGCACGAACACCAGAATCAAAACCTCTAACGTAATTTATAAGCGTGGTACCAACAAGCGAGTGGTACCACCCCAAAAACTCACTAAAACCCTAAAATTCGGTCTTTAATATCTTAACAATGGCTTAATAATAAAATTTAGAAGGCCTTAGTATATTACACTACACTAAATTAATCCTTACCCTCTTATAAAGCTATTTAATTTTAATATTAGCTGCCGCGAGCTTCTTTTAGGGGGTTAAAATAGTAACTATTTTACTATTAGAGGTATATAAGGGTCCTATAGCGGCTTTACCGATTACTATATTTCCTAGCATAGTAGTAGGGACGTTAGATAATTTTTAATAGTTCTTTAAGGGGTTTAATCTATCAATATTCTTAGGGTCTGATCCCATTTATAGTTTGTAGATATATTTAAGTTTCTTCTTGGGAAAGAGGGTGTAAGGCAGTATTGCCAGGGTGTACGGTAGGGAGCAGGCAAGCCGAGCATGAGTCACATAGGGAGTCGATGGAAGAGGACGATATGGTAATGAGGGTAGGCAATAGCCTAAGTACAGAGACGAACCGATGGGGGAGGAAGGAGGCTGCAAGCCCGAGGAGCTTATAAGGGGTGGCTAAGGCCTAGCCGAAGGCTAGCCTTGGCAGCCCCTGAGAGCTCCCGGGATGTAGCCGAGTAAGGGACCAAAAGTACCCTTACAGAGGGTAATATAAGCTTTAGATAATATAAATGACTTAGTTAATTAAAGCACTAATATAGTAAAAGGGGCGTGTAAGCCTATATCATTAGATTGTCTATTAATAAGGATCTAAAGCTAAAGAAAGGAAAGAAGAAGAATAGTAGTACCGCTTAAAGTTATATATAATTATCAGCTACGTAACTACCTACCATTCTCTACTATAATCTGCCTATAACGAAGCCTTGTAGTATATACTACGGTAGACTTATTAATAGGCTAGGTATATAGGTAAATATAATAATACAATTTAACTATAGAGTAAGCGCCTAATACTGACGGTACCCCTTCACAGTAAGTAACTACTACGCCCTTACCCGAGCCCACCGTGTAATCCTCATGGATGAGACGGATTCAACGTCCCCCGACCCCCAATTGGAAGCATCGACGAACCCTCACGATCGACGAACGAGCGAGCGAACGAACGAACAAATATACCCCTTCCCAACCCTTAGGGCGATCGCCCGCGGAGCATGCGGTCACTCACCGGTTAACCGCACTATACTGCCTGGTAGCCTAGATAACGACTACACGGTTTTACGGTCTCCTCTCTACGGACTGGTCCCTCCTAGAGGGGGTGGCAACTCGGGCCCAGGTGGAAAAGATTCCTGGAGCACACACATAGTATCCCGCTCGCCTTTCGGTATTGCGGTTACGGATAAATCCGTTACGCCTTCGATAGGCTGTAGGCGGGGGGGACGGCGTATATAGTAAACAATAATCCACAAGAGATGGCGCGTATAGGGGACGGTTAAGACAGGAAACTATAGCATACGGCAATTAACGCAGAGCCTAGCTAGGACGTAGTGAACCCCAGCTCTAGCTCTAGGTGAGCCAGGAAAAGTAGTTACCACAGATATCTAAGATCCAGCGGAGGTCAGGACGTAGCCGCTGGCTACGTGCGGGGGCCGGCCCGGGGGGGGGGGGCAAACCGGGTTTTTTCATCCTACTGAGGTGGCTCATAGGGTTTTTCCCTCCAAAATACGAGGGGTTTTCCCTGTATAATACACACTTTCCCCTACGTGCGGAGTAGTCTGCGTGGGCCTAAATAGGATCCGTCTCAGACGTTAATCAAAGAATAATATATATAATTGCTTAAATAAAGAGGCGTTAACACTTCTGTTACTTACGTTAGGCATAAGAGAAAATAAACTTAGGCAATCTTAATTTGGCTCTTGTTTATCTTAGTTTAGCTAAGCTTAGCACCCAGAAGATGAAAGTTGGAAAAAAGTGTTGGACGATCGCAAGTGGCAGGCCGCGTAGAGGCTTCTACAGCCTAGATGAGCCGTTCTGATTAAAACAGCCAATAGCACTCCGAAACTCATTGGCGGAATGCAGCCTGAACGAGTCTTTATTCCACACAGCCCTTCGTGAAGCTAGTGCTCGCTATAGAAATGTAACGCCGTTAAAAAACTCCACCCACTATTTTCAATCTCTCGAGCGCAGAACATATACGAAGCCGGAAAAAAGCCGCGCCAGAATCCACAAACGCCATTCACAGCACAGCACCCGCCAATGTTGTAGACCGTGAAAGTCCAGGGGTATCATGTTCCTGCCGCCGTAAATCCAGAAGAACCCCACGCCAGAACAACCTAAAAACTCCTTCTAGAAGCGCCAACACACGATGATAAGGAAAGACATACTAAACAGAAACTATATTCCAAAAAAATTTCGTGCTGCGGTTTTGAAAACACGCAAAACTACGTGAGAAGGGGATCTAAGTGCAAGCCATGCAAGGCTAAAAGCTGTTCCACATGGAGTACTGATGCTATGTATGCTAAAACACGGACGAATGAGGCAGTAAATATGCCTCTATGAGAGCGAACGTCCTGAAATATAACTGATGCATCTACACGAGAGGAATTCTCCGGCTCAGCTGAACTGAAAAAAGAGATCTCACGGAGATAACTCAACCGCCAAAACACCCAAGCATCCTGGTATTGGGCAATTAGAAGCTGCTCCTGACGCCCTGTGTTTAACTTGTCAGAAGGAATACATTGCCTGAGGCAGTTGGAATAACTTACAAACAGGTATGCCAGCTCCCGTTCACCAAGCCTAGAAATGGAGCGTCCTGCATTCTCATCCAGGGCAGTAGAAATAAGCTCACGCTTCTTCTCTTGCAGTGCGATGATGCGATCTTCAACGGTATTCTCAATCAGAATGCGATGAACATAGACACGGCGTTGCTGCATAATGCGGTGGGCACGATCAATAGCCTGGTCCTCTACGAAAGGGTTCCAGAACGGATCGAGGATAATGACTTGAGAAGCCTTGTTTAGGTTGAGCCCTGCATTGCCTGCCTTGAGCGAAATGAGCATGACCTTGCACTCGGCCTTCTCCATGAAGTCACTGACAGCATCAGCACGATCGTTGGCTTTCATGCTACCGTCGTAGCGCTCGTAGCTCCACTTTTCATTAGAAAGAGGGACCTCAAGTAGATCGAGCAGCGAAGTAAACTGGCTGAAAATGATGGTCTTCTCTGTAGGGTCGTTCTCCTGAATCTCGTGGAGAATTTGCATAGTCTTCTCGATCTTGGCGCTGGTTTGCCAATTTCGCTGAAGACGACGAAGATAGTGGGTCTTGGCGGCTCGATTGCGAAGGGACTCTTTCTTAAGCTGTGCGAGGGTTTTCTTGGGTGCCTTCTCCTTTCCCTTGCCTTTGCGTTTACTCTTCTTGATCTTGGGCTTCACGTCCTGAGCTAGCTCGAAGCCATCGCTGTCACTCAACTCATCCGGAACAATGAATCCGTTCAACGTCTCGTCTTCCTCCGAGTCCTCTGAGTCATAGTCATCCGTGTCTGAGCCGTCATCAGATACGGCCTCCATCTCCTTACGCTCTTCGTCTGACAGTTTCTCAGGCATATGGACCTTCTTAAAGTGTTTGTAGTTGGTCACCTTCTTAGGCTCTACTTTCTCCCGACACTGCGGACACTTTGGAGTACTGGACTCATCGCCAGCAGCGATGGCTCGCGAAGGATCCGTAATCTTCGCGAAACACTCCCCACAAGTATTGTGACCGCAGGGGATGAAGATGGTTGGGTTCTCCACTCCATCATAACATATGGGGCATTCAAACCCCTCTTGTTCTTTGAGACGCGCCACAACATCTTCGCTAAGCTGAGATGCCAAAGCCATCATAGCATCCTCGGATAAATCTTGCGTTGCTGCATCTACGCTTAGATCATTAATCAAATGCGGATGACAGCAAGCCTGGCGAAGCCGAAGGAGGAGGACGAGGACGTTGCCATAATTCCTGCCAACAGTTCCTTGTCTAAGATAACGGTTGAAAGTGATTTGTGACTTAGTCTCCAGCCCGCGATAAAGAGTCTCCTCGTCTTCGCTAAAGATAACATGTTGCTTCTCCACGTGTTTCGGAGGGATCGTGATGATTGGTCGGCCATCAATTAGAGAGTCTTTGGTGCGGCGAAGAAGAATCGCCTTCAGCAAAACTTGCAATTTCTTCATCGCAGCTGTATTCTCCCCGCGGTTAGAGGACTTTAATGGCCTTCCGAAGTGCTATTACTGGTGTTAGAACAACATTGAACAAGTCAATTTACAGAGGCCAACCTACGACATTGAATTGCTGCTGATCATTGTATGGCCGAATGCGTAAGAAATGAATGAGGGAGTACAGGTCGTCAATGGTGTTCATCATTGGAGTTCCTGTCATGCAGAAGCGATAGAGTGATTGCAATTCGCAAGCGGCTTGAGCATTTAGCGTAGCCTTGTTCTTGATACATTGAGCCTCGTCGATAATGATCCTGAAGCATAAAATGAGTATATCGTATGTTTGACCCCTTCCGGAATCAAGGCACGACTCACCTGTACCACTTGCATTCATCACCAAGGAGCGCGAGTTTTTCTCTTTTGGTGGGTACACGGCTGGGATTGGCGGCAAGAGCCACTCCCCATTCCCTCTTCTTCTTCATCTCCTGTCCAAGAGTGCCGAATGTTGTTAGAACCACATCGTAAGTACGCAGCTTGTTGAAGTCATGTTTTTTGCCGTTACCATGGTAAACATGCACGCTGAGGGCGTAACGGTCTTTTACTTTACTCTGGATTTCACGTTCCCACTGCCTCATTAGCGCGACCGGGGCGATAATGAGGGTTGTTTTACGCATGGGATCTTCAGACGGTCGGTCTAGGATCAGAGCTAGGGCTTGCACGGTCTTTCCTAAACCCATGTCGTCCGCAAGTACCCCCCCTTTGTTGGACCCCTCCTCCATTTTCTTGAGCCATGTTAAGCCAAGTTTTTGGTGTTCCATCAATTGAGTATTCATTCCTTTTGGTGTTTCTTCGCGCTGCTCAGGAGGGATATCTTCATCTGGCCGAATATTCTCCAGCAGCTTTTTGAGTTCCTCTGGCGTCCTTGCTGGCTCAGACTGATCCCGTAGCTGCTCTATCTTATTAATTTGCGAGGAGATATTTCCTGTGTTGTAGCTCACTGGATAACCCGTTGGGACGCTAAGAGAAGGAAGAGGTCCAAGAGCAAAGCCAGATGTGCCAATAGAGTTTGGCATGTTTAGGAGTGCCGTTAGCTGCTCATCATTTATCGTATCATCGAACATTGCGTCGAAATCAAAGTTTTGCATATTACTGGACTGGCCTTGGTTAGCCTGATAGGCATTGCCGATACTTTGGGGTCCATTATCGCGACTAAAACCAGTTATGGGAGCATATTGCCCATATGTAGGCCCGTTATTGGTCTGCTGCGCTGTGTATGCTAGGTCAAGCTCATCGAAAGGATCTATAGGAAAGCTCCCTGGCATGTTGTTCACTTGTAAGGTCTGAGGTAGATCTGCAAGAGGTGGATTCCACTGTGTGGCGTTTCGGGATATTTCCTGACAGATTCCATTTGGATATGCCGGGCTGTCTTCCGTTAAATCTATATAGTTCTCCGGTGGAGGGAGGGGAGGAAAGGGAGGAGGGGGAGGAGGAGCTGGGTTTTCTCCGAGACTGCCTTGATAGCCTGAACTCCCAAACTGTGGATTGCGATTACCACCCGTCTGGTATATGGTTGGAGCAAGCCCTATGTTTTGATTTGTAAAGTTAAGTCCATAATTTGGTGCAGTTGAATCTGTATGAAAGTAACCGCTAGACGGATGGCTGGGGCTGAGATTTGTGAATGATAGAGCATTGTTTGAATATGCAGCATAAGGAAACGCAGAGGGACTACTTGGTTGCGGAACGTGGGGCCGCGTAGGTAATTGCCTTTGCGGTGGTGCTGTAAACCCAAAACTCGGTGTCTGTTGGACTGTCTGCGGAACGGCTTGGTGTTGCGCTGTCTGCTGGTCTTGCATTGCTCTTCTCCCAGCCCGTTGCCCATCCAAAGCTCTCTGACCTGCAATGTCAGAGCTTCTTCGCAGGAATAATGCGCCATTGCTGTGCTGTTGCTCAAAGCTTCTCTCAGCCTCCTCGAGGGAATCAAGGGACGAAGGTGTGCTAGGGCTGGTAACCGATGGACTCGCGTTGGCACTGAATCGCTTACGTTCCGAGTGCTCTGTACCTGCGTGATTTGCTGTAAAAGTCCTTGATCGCTTGCGAGTGCCTGGATATGGCGCAAGTGGCGAGGATAGAGTGGAGCCTGGAGCAGAACCGCGTACAGATGAGGTTGAGCTTTCGGTCTGAGTCGGATAGCCAGAGTGATTCGTGCCGGCCGAGGAAGTTGTCTGGTTTAATCCATTGTCCAAAATAACTCCATGATTGCTCAATCCGTTATATTGATCGACCCACTCGCCATTCTGGCAGTTCTGGGGCAATCTAGTATAGGGCTGTGGAGCATTGAGGCGGTCTAACAGCTCGCCTAGCTGTGCTTCATATAACGCCTTGTCATCTTCGTAGGTGTCTGAGCCTGGGTCAAGAGTCTCGAGAAGCAATTGTGTGAAGACGATTTCATTTTGAATTTGGTCTGGAGGGAGTGCCGACATGTTTGACGACAGGCTGCGGCTGGAAGCATACGCAGTGCGTTTAGGAGAGGGCCTCGGGAGAGTGTAGGACCTGGGGCTCTAGAGAAGTGAGCAAGAAGTAAATAGATCTAGGCGAATAGAGTCTGGCACCACCGGACTCTATCAAATTGTTGGAACGGCAGAGGCCCTAGACTTCGTCATCCAGGGGAGCGGTATTCAGCAAAGGAAGGTGCGGCGATTACAAAATAAGAAAGTGCCGGAGCACGAACCGATGCCCGAAGAAGAAACGAAGAAATAAGCAAAGAGAGACGTAGGCGCGGTGGCCGTTATATGATTGTTGGGTGTAGAAGGGGGTTCAGCAGGAGCGGCCAGCTTGATCGGATCGGGTGTTGACTGAGGCAAACGCCACACTATCACACTATCAGTTGGGAGCGACTTTTCTTCACCGGAACCGCTCGATTCTCGTGCCACGCTCGCCAATAGCGATGCTTCACCGAAGGCAGGCGGCAACATGATCGTTTTCGGCTGAAAGTAAGGCGCGGTACGCTGCATATCACTCCATATTCCTCCTTATCCCTTGTTGTTCGCCCTGCAGCCTGATGTGCTGGAGTCTACAGAAAGTTTCACGAACCCAACCCAGCCTCCGCCTTCTGCATTATGCAACTATGGGGCCTCCCAGAGCCATTTGGCTAATCGTTCCTCGTCATTCCTACATACACGCACTCTGCGGATCTGTGCCTAATAAGATGAACGGTGGTAATTGTGTATAGAGAAGCTTGAAAACCATCGGACACCGACCTCGAACCAAAACGACATTGGGAGAAAAGAACACGAATCAGAAGCAAGCCATGGCCTGCAGTTCATGAAACCAAAATGCCCATAGAAAAAATGATCCCTCTCAACAACAACATGCACGTCCGCTTAAAACCACCCGAGACACCAGTAAGTCTCGTTACGATACTAACGCCTAAAAATAGAATCAAAACATCGCTGTTCAAACTGAGTCCATCCCTCTTCCAAATGTTTCTTGGATGCAACCACGCACTTTGGGTATCCGCGAATTGAATACATCGACACCTTCGACCGCCATTCCGATGACGGTATCGGACGAAATTGTCTCTACATCTGATGTGATGGAAACTGTTTGACTATGCCGTGTATATTGTGGCAAAATCACTCAACTACTGTGGGATCGAAGGAGAAGCTACGTGCTATGTCAGCATATCTGAACAAAAAAAATTTCAACCTTGGAAAGATTACTCACTCTATCAACTGAGTCGGACTGGTCCGCTGCTAACAGCGAGGGGCTCTCAGCAGCGGCCCCTCTTTCTGTAAAAACTCTAGCCTCCAAATACGGCCTTCGAGGAGTACCCTTGGGCGTAGCATTGGGACTGCCTTGGGCCAAATTGATGTCTGGAGCCTGCATATGCTCAATCGAGTGGCGTTGCTCGTTATTGTGTTCCAGAAGAGCACCGCCAAGCGTAGCACATCTCAGGATGGTTTGTATGAGTTGGTTCTGTTTCAGCGGTTTCGATAGATAATCCTGTCCAAATTAGGCTTTATTGAAAATGTGGCGGAGCTGAGGGAGAGACATACATCCATCTGCGCCGAAAGACACTTCTCACGATCGCCAACCATGGCATGCGCGGTTAGAGCGATAACAGGAGTGGGCGAAAGACCATTCTCACGCTCCCATTCACGAATCTTGGCCGTCGCCTCAAACCCGCCCTATGACTCATGTCAGTAATTTTCGCACAGCTTCCTCAGGGATCCTCAATTACCATAACAGGCATCTGGACGTCCATCAAGACGACGTCATATCTCTTTCTCCGGATATGGTCGAATGCTTCCAGTCCATTGTTTGCCACTGTGACCGTGTGGTGATATTTCTCTAAAATTTTCACTGCCAACCGTTGGTTGACAGCATTGTCTTCTGCGAGAAGGATATTAAATGATTTGGAATGATCGGAAACTGATGGCGCTGCTCTGCCATCCAGTGCAGGAATTAACGCATTGCCTAGATCGATTGGAAGGCAAGGCGTAGTCATGTAGCTTGAAATACCATCTTCAAGGGCGGATTTAAGACTAATCGACACTCTTGGTGTTAGCATGACTAGCGGAATATACTTGAATCGCTCCGCTACTCTCAGCTGCCTGGCAGTCTTGTTGCAATCCACAATGACGCAGTCGTAGGCAACGCCAGAAGGCGTCTTCATGTCTGGAATAGGAACTTCCTCAGCGGTCTTCACGACGTGAGGAATGAGATCTAAAGCCTTGAGGTGTTCGACTACCTCACCTCCACAACCAGTGTGCCCTTGGTCGACAAAGAGCACTGTGTGTTTGTTGTATGGGTGGAGCTGAGTTTTAATGGCGCTGAGGTCCGGATTGCCAAGGTGGACTCTGCAAGTGAAGTAAAAAGTACTGCCCTTTCCATAATCTGAAGTAACCCACATTTGCCCTCCCATGAGTGTCACGAGGCGTTTTGATATGGATAGTCCGAGACCCGTGCCGCCAAATTTCCGGGTAGTTGAACCATCGGCTTGCTGGAAAGTATCGAAGATGAGATTCAACTTGTCTCCGTGGATTCCAATACCAGTATCGGACACAGCAAATTTGAACACATATTGGTCTGGACCACAACTGGCTTGTGACGCCATCGAGATGGCGACCTTGACCTCGCCATGCTCAGTAAATTTGATGGCATTACCGACTAGGTTCAGGATGATTTGTCTCAGTCGGAAAGAGTCACCGACGACATAGTCGGGAACAGAGCTGTCAACCTCGTATGCAAGATTCAATCTCCTCTCATTCGCCCTTGAAGCCAAAGACTTGAGAGCGTTGAAGATAGTCCCACGCAACGAGAACGGAATCTCCTCCATAACCATCCTGTTTGCTTCAATCTTGCTAATATCAAGAATATCATCAATGATTGTGAGAAGCTGACCGGCAAGGTTGTGGACGATGGTAAGCATCTCTCGCTGCGAATGTGTCAGATCTGTGTCCAGCGTGAGTTGTGTCATGCCAATAATCCCGTTCATTGGTGTTCGTATTTCATGGCTCATATTCGCCAGGAATTCGGATTTTGTTTTGTTGGCTAGCTCAGCTGCTTCCCTTGCCGCAGTGTTTCTTTGGATACTTTCGCGAAGGCTTGACACCATCTGATTGATCTTTCGCTTAAGCTCGTCCATTTCGCCGGAAGCTTCCACAGTAATCTGTGTGAATTTTCCTTCCATTGCCGCATTGGTAATGTCTCCAAACGCGCGAACCTGAGATGTGAGATTTTGGGCCATGGTGTTCACGTCGGTTGTGATCTCTTTCCATCGTCCATCAATGTCCCGGACGTCGGCCTGGCCACCCATCTTTCCGTCGACGCCCACGTCTCGGGCTACACGTTTCACAGCGAGCGACCAATCGTCCAGACGGGTAACCATGTCGTTGATGGTATCTTTCAACAATCGAATTTCCCCTTCAGCATCCACGTGGACTCTTCGAGTCATGTCTCCCTTCGCTATAGCTTGAGTAACCTCCGAAATACTTCGCACTTGGAGGGTAAGGTTCTGCGCCATAGTGTTGACGTTGTCAGTTAGATCTTTCCATTTGCCTTCGACATTCTCGACTTGCGCTTGGCCTCCAAGAATACCGTCTGTGCCGACTTCACGGGCGACCTTGCTCACTTCTAGGGCGAAGGTGTTGAGCCTGTCCACCATGGTGTTGATGGTAATCTTCAAAGATAGGATTTCGCCTTGAACCTCTGCCTTCACTTTCTTGCTAAGATCACCCCTTGCCACAGCCGTAGTGACTTCTGCAATCTCTCGCACCTGAGTGGTAAGGTTCATTGCCATGCCGTTGACATTCTCCGTCAGGTCTTTCCATGTGCCCTCAACACCATGAACGGTAGCTTGACCACCTAGTCGACCTTCTGAGCCGACTTCTCGGGCAATTTTTGTGACCTCGTGGGCGAATTGCTGGAGCTGGTCCACCATGGAATTGATAGTCCTCTTGAGTTCTAGAATTTCGCCCTTGCATTCGGCCTCCACTTTGCGTGTCAGATTACCCTGAGCAACCGCGGTGGTGACCTGTGCGATGTCGCGCACTTGTGTGGTCAAATTAGACGCCATGGCATTGACGTTGACAGTGAGGTCATTCCACATTCCCTGGACGCCTTCGATTTGAGCTTGCCCACCGAGGACACCCTCAGTGCCGACATCGCGAGCAACTCTAGTCACTTCGGTGGCGAAGGAGCGAAGTTGATCCACCATGGTATTTATAGTTTGTTGAAGTTGTAAAATTTCGCCGCGAGCAGGTCGCTCGATCTTCCTGCTCAGGTCTCCATGGGCTACCGCGGTAGTCACTACCGCAATTTCACGCACTTGGTCTGTTAGATTCTTGGCCATAACGTTGACTGTAATCTGTCAGTAAATATATCACAATGACTAGGGCAAGTATAAATCATACCACTATCAGTAAGTTCCGCCCATATACCATCAACGCCGGGCAGGTTGGCCTGTCCACCCAAGCGTCCTTCAGTACCGACTTCCTTGGCAAGATATGTAACCTGGCTAGCGAAATCCTGCAACTGGTCAACCATCTTATTGATTGTGCGTTTGAACGTGGTGATTTCCGGGTCCATTTCTTTAGCGTGTATTAAAACCTTTTTGCTCAAATCGCCATTAGCAACGGCTGTGACAATATTGCCAATCTCTCTGAGCGCTTTTTGGAAAGCCAAGTTGGCTTGTTGATGTTTGCCCAATTCCCTCTTTAATGCGCCGATGTCCTCAATGCCATGCCCGAATGCAATGTCCTGATTCTTCAATTGTTTGTTGACTTCCTGACTAAGGTTGTCAATGTGTTCCCGTTGATTTTTGATCTGGTCGGCCTGCTTGTTGAGATGGTCTCGTAGGTAGCCTAGTTGTTCTTCAGTGAGCGCTGCAGTTGGTGCTTGCGGTTCGCCATTGTTCGGTCCCTTTGCTGAGAGCCAGTTGGTTACCCAACTTGCGCGTTGCTCCTTATTGGAACCAGAAATCCGACGTGCAAGCGGACCACCGTTCCGTGGACTCGGGAGTGACGCATCGTTCGAAAAAGGCGAGCCAAAGCCTGATTCACCAGGAGTAATTGGGAAGGTGCGGTTGTTGACCGTGCTAGCTTTTACTTCGAGGTATTGAATGCGGGCAGCAAGAGCTGAGAGTTCCCGTTCGAGGACTTTCTTTTCGGCGCTGTCAGGGCCGGGAAGGCTTATGTTGTTGAGTTTTGAGCCATTTACAGCGATCTGGCGGGGGAATGAAGAATCTACGACGGGATCGTGTTGGTTGGCAAGATTGGAGATGAAGTCCGCGAGAGCTGCGGAGGTGTCGTGCTGCATCGTGGTGCAAGAGAGACTGGACGTGCCCTACGCTGGCATTTGGGCAGAAGCAACGGCGATAGAATGCGCTATAGTCGAGGGTTGTGATAATATAACGCAGAAAAAGGCCCGTGGGAATCGGTGCACAGGTGTCGTTGCTGCGAAGATTCCAACAAGGCTTTAGGACAAGGGGGTGTTGTTCCCCGCTGGCAGGCAGCGTGGATGGAGATGAAGTCAACGAAAAGTTGGCAGGCAGGGCCCTCCAAGGGCTTTAGCGGCGAAAGGAACAGGTGGGAGGGAGGTTGACAGTAACCTTTCAACAGATTTCACGATACACTTGAGGAGTGTGGGAACGAGAAGGGGCATGAGCAGCACGAAGCCCCCTCAAGATACACGATCGGCGATAAATTCACATTACTCCAGTTAGCAAAGCTCCCGTCCAACAGCGACCTTGAGCACGCTAGCAGCAGCGGCGCTGTGCTGGGCTGCTTTGCCGAGGGGCGGGCGAGAGGAGCGCCGTGGGAGCAACAGCCACCGGTGTCTGCCGTCTTTGTCTACAACACACGCCAGTGACAGGAGGGGAGATTACGGGAGTTACATTCTCCTTTTATGCGCCCCATGTGCGCTGCTGACGGCGGAATGGCTTTTGGGCTCTGAAGGAGGAGGGAGGTGTGTGGCCGCCCGTCGAGGCATGCAAGCCGTCTGGGTGTCACCACCAAGCTCTGGATGATGTCAACGGCAAGCGGCCCCTGTTCCGCGCTGTCAAACGGGGCGTGGTGCAATAAGATCTGGTGGAGGGAAGGGTGAAGCTTTCACCGGGGCTCCATGTGCGGCGTGACCTGTGCGAATTGTCTGGATTCGTCCAGCACCGTGAGGCTATCACGGCATTCCTGCCCGAGTAAAGGAGAGCAAAAGGCTGCCTCTGCACGTCCGCCTAGTCTTTGCTTGCCCTTGCCTCGCTACTGCAACTGGACATTTAGCTCTGGATCGGCACAGCGAACGCAGAAACCGTCGCTTGGCCATCGTTACTCTCCCCCGGCTCCGTTTTGAGGAAGGGTGCTCGCGCTGAAATAAGATGCTTGTTGATCCTCCCCACAAAAGGCATAGCAAATTTCTTTTTTCGATGCTGCTCAGGGTCTCTTTACATGCACGCTAGTGAGCCGCTAAGAAAGCTGGGGATGCAGTTTTTGTTCAAAGGCTTTAATTACCACTTGGACCGAGTAAAATATAGTTTCTGGGAATTTTGTGTACAGAAGCAGTTTGTATATACACGAATAGGGCAAAGCGTCTTCAGTTGCAGTTTTAAATCTCTCCTGCCTCCTGCCCTCACCTGCAAGCTAGAAGGCCCTCAAGCGACCATCAGCCCTGAAACAAATTACGGTACGCGTCCAGCGCAGGCGGTCAAATGTGGACATGTACGTATAGCTAGCCATCCTTCATGCCATGCCGCGCTGTGTAGATGCCGAACTTCCTGTACAAGCACGGCCTGCCTACCTGCAGCAGTAATACTTCTGCGTGCCTTCTAAGCGCCTCAACACCACGTTGCGATATCCCGTATTCCTTGCCGAAGATCTTCTGCTGATCCTAAAATATGCACTGTGGTCGCAAACAGCTATTTCCTAACCTTCTTGGCGTGCATCACCAGATTCTCAATCACTCCTTCAAATGCCTCCTTGTCTCCGATAGCACTTTCCATGCGCTTCGTCCAGTATGTGAATACCTCGTCCGCACGTTCTCGTAATTCTGCTAGATATTTGACATGGGCCCGTAGCTCGTCATTAGTAAAGTTGTTGAGCGCTGCGTCAGTTGTTGAGCACAGCATGGTTGTGGAACTAATGTCTAGCTGAGGAGGTGGGGGTGGTCCACGTCTCTTCCGTTCAGTCTTCGAGGCCGGTGAATCCACGGAAGCTGAGGATGCATTGCCCTGTTTGATCCGTGCAATTGCTCCATTTGCGCGGTCGTCGGATGAAGGCCGAGGAGATCTTTCGCCAGCGATGTTGATCGACGGCAAAATAAGCTTCTTTTGCTTGCTTGCCGGTAGAATCTCATCAAGATCGACAGGGACTCCGAGAGATACAAGGAAAAGACGCCGAATTCGCGAGCGTACCCAGTTCGGTGGCTGTAGAGGCGGAGGGGCAACTAATTGAGACCATAGGGAAAGGCTTCGCTCTGAAAGGAATATAGATCGATCTTCACCTATATTCTCTTTCGAGATAGTGGGGATATGTTCCGCTGACGGGAAAAGCTCATCCACATATGGTAGTGTTGCATTGATGATTTGGTCGAGTGATGTGAGCTTATCGAAATCAAGTATTGGCTAATGAGGCAAAGACCCGTTAGTTGCTGATAACATCACCGCAGACAGGATATAGCAATGCATCACTGATCTCGTAGTTGAATATCTCTTGACTTACAGGGCCCGGTAAGGAGGCGGGTACAGTATGATGATCAGGGGGATTTTCAAATGCAGTTTCCGCCTGCCTCTCTCCTTGTTGAAATCCATCAAAGTCTCCGAAATCATCTCCTTCACTGCCTTTCTCGAAATCATCAAAGTCATCACCGAATTCGCCGTCGCCGTCTCCGTCGTCATCACTTCTATCGTCATCATTGCTATGCTCATTTAACGCCGCAGCACGCCCATCTGAATTGCCGGCGTCGTCGTATTCTTGGTCGTTTAGGGAAGGAGATCTATTCATCGAGGCAGTTGGCGATCCTTGCTCCGTCAATCGCACGCTGGAAGCAAGGAATACGAAATTACATTGGCTTACCTTCACTCTTCCTTTGTGGTGGTTGGGGGGCTTTGAGAATCACATCTGGAACAGCGTCTGCCGCACGAACCTTGTGGGCGATAGTGCCAGGAATGTCCCCATGGCTAGGCTCCTCCGGATCCACCTTCTCTACGACAGTCATAGGTATAGGTGTGCCGCCTGGAGTTATAGGGCGGTCCTCAGGGCGGAGCCTTGAAGCGCTGCGACTCCTAGCTCCCTCGGGAACGACTTCCACCTCGTCAGGTACTGCGTCTTGAGTTCTCTTCTTGTAAGCCTCTGTTCCAGGAACTTCGCCGTAGCTTGGTTGGTCGTCGACTCTTTCGACTCTAGTGATAGGAATCGGCGAATTGGCATTTGATCGGTCGGCTTGATCCGGAGGGAGCTGTCGGCCTTCTGATGCATCTGAGAAATGCTCGTCGCTTTCGGAGGACTCTGATGAGTTGATGGTTAGCTTAGGCTTGAAAAGCTCACTGGCAAGTCAAACCTAGCTCATGTGCACCGGGATCCTCTAACTCCACGCTCTTACGGGGAGGCGAAAGTTCACTCATAGTTGGTGATAGAACGAAGAGATGTAGATAGCAGCGCGGGGGAGTGGTGTTTTGGGGGAAAGGTGTTTTGTAGGGCAAATAATGTCCACAAGCCCGTAAAGATTGAGGGGTCAAGTTATGTCGAGTGGGGGACGGAGTATAACAGGTGGTGGTGGAGGAGGAAGTCTAAGGCTACGAATAGGATGGTGAGTTTGGTCAAAGAGAGGAGGAAGTCTAGGGCTGTGCAGTGGCGATACGTAGTTGGACAAGAACAGGTCGGGCACCGCTGCCTCGCGATTCCAAGTTGGTTCTCTTGGGGTGATCGGGAACCTCCGTGGCCCCATTGGAGTCAAGCTCGCAAGCACTTGGTTCGGAGTTATAGTTTCGCCGCGCTCTCCAAAACACGTCTAGCAGCAATGAGCGTCGATCCAGGTGAAGGAAGCAGTGCGCGTGAATTACCGTTCTGCATCCTGCATCCTGGCCGCTTCCAAAACCTTTACGTCGCAATCACCTCCTCTCTTGATCCCACCGTCTCCAACACGTCATCTGCAGCTCCAGCTGCACCGGTGGGTACTTGCATTCCTCGCAGAATCCCCAGCTCGGCCATCCATGACAAGAATTCTCACAAATATTGCAGGGACGCTTCAACCATAAGACAAGGCAAAATGTCGGACAATAAGCCCACCTTTAACTTTGGTGGCGCCGCTGGGAACAACAATTCGAACTCCCCCTTCGCATCTAAGCCGACTGGGAGTCTGTTTGGGGGAGGCAACGATGCAAACACTGGACCCGGTTCTTCACCGTTTAACTTAGAAGGAAACAAGCCGCAACCCTCTTTATTCGGCTCCACGGGTGCCCAAAGCACACCGAATACCTCTGGTCCAGGCTTGTTTGGTGGCCAGGCGACGTCTGGACCAGAGCAGCAGAAGTCGTTTGGCGGAAGCACAACACCCAGCACCTTTGGATCAAGTAACACTGGAAATTCCGGAGGCATTTTCGGTGCGGCTAGCACCTCTAATACTACTCCTACTCCATCCTTTTCTTTTGGTCAGAAACCAGCCACTACTTCGGCATCCAGTACCACTGGCAGCCTGTTCAGTGGTGCGACCACATCTACCCCTTCTGCAACCCCTGCGCAGGCACCCTCTGCCAATCTCTTTGGAGCTTCCACCGGTGGCTCAGGATCAGGGTCAGGTTTTGCGGGATTAGGCTCGACCCCATTCGCAGCTTCAGGATCTACGACACCTGCACCAAACAAACCTTCATTGAGTTATGGTTTTGGGTCCACCACGCCTGCAGGACCACCGCCAGGAGGTAATACTGGTAATATTTTTGGTAATCAAGGTAACCAAGCCACTTCCGGCGCCCAGCAGGCTCCTTCCAGTGTCTTTGGGAGCAAACCGTCCACTGCTTCCTCTGCTCCTACACCGAGTCTATTTGGAGCTGCTGGCTCAAGTACCTCAAACCTCTTCGGTGGAAATGCGAATAAGCCCGCTCAGCAGGCACCTGGATCCCTTTTCAACCCGAACAAACCTGCAACCAGCACCGCGCCATCAGAACCAGGTACCCCTTCACAAGGCCCTCAAACAACACAGGCACAGCAGTCCACGGCTACTCGCTCGGGCTTTTTCGGTTTCCAGACACAGAGTTCTAGTACGCAAGGGGCGCAAGCAACACCCAATAAGCCTTTATTTAATCTTGGTGGGGTGACACCCGCTGCTTCCTCCACTCCGAATAACCCACCAGCTTTCTCTCTTAGAGGTCAAACATCCTCAACACCACAATCAGGCACTTCACAAATCGTCACGACAAGCGCTGGGACTACTCCCGGTTTGTTCAATCTGGAAGGCGCTAAGAGCACCCCAACAACCACGTCTGCCGCACCCATGAGCAGTCTGTTCCCTAATATGGGTCAAAGCCAATCAGGAGGAACGCTTGCTGCCGGTGCAGGCCCGGCTATCACCAGCACAACACCGACATCTTCCTTATTCTCTAATCTTGGCAAGCATCCTTCCGCAACGACGACTACACCAGCTGCCGCAGCATCGACGACCGCTGCGTCAACGGCTCTACCGGCCGCTAGTTCAGCTACCGCAACAAGCCTAGGTGCTGCAACGACCAGTGCACCAGCTCCGACCAGCTCTCTCTTCTCAGACCTTGGCGTTAAACCCGCAGCCACATCCGCTTCCCAACCCTCCACATCTGCTGCTGCGCCCGCCACCTCAACAACAGCAACCCTGAATTTCGGCAGCTCGACCGCCGGCCCAGCACCCACAGCCCAATCCCGCTTGAAGAACAAATCCATGGACGAAATCATCACACGCTGGGCGTCTGACCTCTCTAAATACCAGAAAGAATTCCAAGCCCAAGCCGAGCAAGTCGCAATCTGGGACCGCACGCTTGTCGAAAATAGCGATAAGATCTCGAAATTGTACAGCAAGACTTTCCAAGCCGAACGAGATGCAGCTGAAGTAGAGCGACAGCTGACCCTTGTAGAAGGACAGCAGGAGGAGCTGGGCATGTGGCTTGAGCGCTATGAAAAGGAGGTTGACGAGATGATCAAGAACCAGGTTAGGGGGAGAGAGGGACTGCAAGGTCCGGATCAGGAGAGAGAGAGAACGTATGTTCCCAACTCAGTTCTTGAGTTTCTTGCTTCAACATTTATTGATTTATGTATAGATACAAGCTTGCTGAGAAACTGTCCGACCGCCTCAATGAGCTTAACAGGGACCTTACAGAGATGATTGACGAGATCAACGGCGTCTCTCAGACCCTGTCTAAATCTAACAAATCAGATGATCCTGTAAGCTTACCGCTCCCTTTCTCTCTATATTTTGTCTTTCTTGAAACTAACTTGTATATACTTAGCTCTCTCAAGTCGTCCGCGTCCTCAATTCGCATCTTGGCCAACTCCAGGCCATTGATTCTGGCGCCACGGCCCTGCAAGCCAAGATTGCTGCTGCGCAGAAGGAAGGCCAACGTCTGGGCGGCGCCAATGGATGGCAGGAACTTGGATCCGATCCTGCGGAAGACTTCTATCGGAGTTTCAGAGGGAGCAGAACAGAGAGATTTAGTGGTGTGAGTTGAGTGAACTAAATGGGTCGAGGAAATCAGAGACAAAAACTAGAGTAATTTTGTTGAGTTGGAGGTTTTGAGGGCTGAAGTGTGGATATTGCAATCAATAACAGCGAAGGCGAGGGGCTGTTTGTTTACCATCTTGTTTGGTGTCCTTTGCTGGAGTTGATAAAGATAAAATGATGATTTTAGGTGGCGGCTCTCTGGACGCCGGGGTGATCCTGAGTCGTAATGAGATTGCACTGGAATGGAATAGTAAATAGCACTGTAAGATAGGCTGGATAGTCAAGAATCACGATGCAATTTCATTCACTGGAGTTACGGCATGCGCAGTTATGAGATACTAGTGGAGAACTGTCAAAGACGTAGAAGGATTGGGTAGAGCATTGTCAATGGCAACACCCGAAGCGATGACCAAGAGACTGTTATCCTTCTATAATGCTGTATTCCTATCCAATAGAACCACGCAATCTCTGCCTCATCCTGCTCACTCAACCACTTCAGGCATTGCGACCACTCTGTATTAACTCATCCCATCCCATCTTCATGTGCTATCGCGCGGAATGCCACAGCCTCCTTCTCGAAGAACTAGCCTTACTGAGTAGCTCCATTTTACTTACTCCCGTATTACCTTCACAACTGCGACAAAGCGATGATCAAGTCACTCACGCTGTAACATCGCTGGATACGTTTTCGCAATGCCAGGGACCGCGTATACCACGCCCATCGGAAACGGGAAGCGGTTGAGCGTGGCGATTGGCACTACGATGACGCTGTTGGAGACGGCTAGGACGTCGAACGCTCTATTAACAATGAAGTTGTTAAGACCAAAGCTTTAGTTTGCGAGGCCGAATCCAGCACTGGCGGCGCCACCGGCCGGCACGGTGGGAGAGAAACTAGCGGCAGGAGAGCGGCAGGAGAGCGGAAGGCTCCGATTACCTCGTCATGTCTGTTACCACGTAATTCACTGCTAGAAAGAACCTTCACCAACACTGGCAAGTAGTAGTTGTAAAATTTTACTGCTGAGTCGTATGGACTTGAGCATGTTCCGGCTAATTGACCTACATTGAGGGAGTCCGGGTTGGACGGACCGCGGATGATAGAATCTATTTTTTGGGGAGCGGAGAGATGCTAGTTGGATTATGACTTTGGCAACCTGTTGCCAGAAGCTTCCCGCAAATTGCTCGGGAAACCTTCATAGTCGCTAGGGTTTGTTGCGGGGGCTTTTTTAACGATGCTGCCGTGGATGTAGTTTATCAATGATTGAAAAGGGAAATACAACTGGATTTTTCATTGCAAAGCTTATAGCCATGGACTTTTTAAGATGCAATGTGCGTCCTAACCAAAACATCCCCCCCGGAACCAGAGGATGAGAGAAAGAAGCTGACATCTATTTGGGGCGAAACTTGGGTTTTTGTTTAGGATAAGTACGTTGAAACAGTACATGTTCACCCTCCAGAGGCTGAAAGGCATCTCGTGAAGAACAGAATCATTTCATTTAACCAATGAGCAAAAAAGTACTGCCGTAATATGTCGATTTGAAGATTACGCATTGATGCCATATAATGGGTTAGAATGAAGACGATTTTCCATAGTACCTGAATTGAGGAACGTCTTTGAGTAACCGCATATCCCATGGCAACGTAGTAAATGTCGGAAAAACTTATTTGTGATCCGCTAGATATGTCCAAGGAGAAAATTTAGACGTCCAGTGGTTTTCAAAGCTTCCTAACCCTCGAGTGGAGCATTCAGCAAATCTAGTAAACTCTTCTATTGAAGGACATACTTAAGAGTTGTGATAATACTGTTCGATTGTACATAGTCTGGAGACTTGCTAGATAGCTGCCCCGGGCATTGCTGAAGGATTTTGATAGGAGGTCTTGAGGGAAAATGTACAATTGTCAACCGCGATAAGTCAACTGCCAAGACATTTCCTGGTACCAGAGTGGCCGCAGAGCTTACTCAAACTGCTGCTGCCGTATTCTTAATGACGAATTCCACCACTACCCCATCTAGTTGTGCTCGCCGCCGTGGTCCTTTGTCAAATCCTCGCTGGGAGTAGAGTCAGTCAGAGTCGAAAGCTTGAGTAAGAAAGAGAGTTGTACATGTGCTTGTCGAGCTCCTCGATGTGCTTTTTCTGAGCTGCGAGCTTCTCTCGGATAGCCAGAAGTCTAAAATAGAGGTGTTTGTTAGTAGATGTTGTGATGGGCTATGGTGGAACCAGGAACTCACTTGGCCTTCTCTTCCTGCCTAATGTAGAGCTCCTCGGATGCTGCTTCCCGCCTGGTGAAAGCATCACTAGGGTTGGACAGTATTAGCTACTTTTCAAGAATGCTGTTCATACCAAATGAACGGAAGGCTTAAGTCAACGTACCCTGCACGCTCGCCAGAGGCTCTTGAGAAGCCGGATCCCGTATCTCCGCCGGCCATAACTCTTGGAGTTGTGGAGAGAAGACGCCGAGGTGCAAAGAGACGGACGCTTCTCATGACGTTTGTTCTGAGCATTGTTAGGGTAATTGTGGTAGAGAGAGAAAGGGTGGGTTGTGGAGCAATTTGTATGGTGGAGAAAGTTGGATCTGGTGATGAGCTGATGATTTAAACAGCTGCCAGTAGTTGGCTATTGGCTTGGCCTACGGAAGATCCTCGCACGTGATCCGCAGCCCCGTTCCTGCCTTCGGCGGAACATATCAAGTAGGCCAGCATGTATTGGCCTATCTGGGTAGCTTGCGAAGGGCTGTTGGGTGCATAGCAGAGGCAAAATCCTAGTGTGCAGCAAACTGAATGACTTCGTGTTGAAAGGTTAGGCCAAAACATAACTCTATACTGAAGCTCAGCAGTCAAAGCTGGTAGGCATGCGACAGGATAGAGACATGGCATGGAAAGGCATCGTCGAGGCGAGATCTGAAGACCCCAGCCTGTTATTGGGGGAACTACGGTTTAGCCAGACACGGTGGTAGGAGTCTAACCCGACGCTCCTTCTCCAGCTATATAAGGCCGTAAGGCCAGAGGCGGCGATCTAGAGCTCGAGTTACCCCTCTTTGACTTCCAGTTCAACAGAGTTGACGCATGTCTGCCATGAAGGTCTGTCTGAAGGCTCCCAACACAGCAAAAAGCGTCTTACACCGGTGAAATGAGCATTGCACCCAATGGCAGAGGCTAGAATCACGCAGAAGATGGTGGTGAAGGCCACACCACCTGCTGCGCCGGCCTTGCTAGCGCCGTGGGTTCGGTCACGGCTTGGCGGCGCTGGGGCGCTTTGCCTCGTTTCTCCCACTCAACTCCAAAGTCGTCTTCGCAAAACAACAACATTCCCACCTCCAGCTTCTATCTACTTCTCCATCGACTCTCTTCTCCAGATCCCCCATCGCATAATCTCATTCCTGCTACCTGCATTGTCTGACTCCGCCCTGCCTTCGCTTCCACTCTCATAGCGTTCGTCAAAGGTGAGCCTCCCGTGTCCCTTTCGTCATCTCCCGCTTCCCGCTTCCCACTTCCAAATGCCCTTCAAACCGCTCTGCACTTCGACCGATTCAGTGTGACCTCCAAGCATCCGCTCTCTGCGAGCAGCGCCATGTGCCACCTAGCTATTCTCGCTACGGGCTATTTCAGCGGTGTTTGTCGCTTGAACGTCTCAGGATAGACTTCTTGAACTTTACACTTTCCTCCGTCATCAGCCTCTCTATCAACCAAGAAAGCTACGCACAATTATACTGAATGGCCGCTTGCTACTTGTTGACACCGTTTCCTTCATTGCACTATAACTCATTGACAAACCCGGCCTTATCCTCCCCGGCCCCTCACGTACACTCACCATGCCGCACTCGCGCAAAGCGGTTGAATATTTGCTACTATCTCACTGCGACACTCTTCTCAACCACAAGGATTCGCGGTGTCTTTGCTTTATTATACTGACGAGAACGCGTCCTAGATCATCAATTCACAATGGGTTACGAGGACTCCGTCTACCTGGCTAAGTTGGCCGAACAGGCCGAGCGTTATGAGGGTATGCGCGTCGCTCTATCTATAACTCATAAGTTAATTGCTCTCTCCAGAAATGGTTGAGAACATGAAAGCCGTTGCCTCCGCAGATCAAGAGCTCAGCGTTGAGGAGCGAAATCTGCTATCCGTCGCATACAAGAACGTCATTGGTGCTCGCCGCGCGTCGTGGAGAATCGTCACCTCCATTGAACAAAAGGAAGAGTCCAAGGGCAATGAGACCCAGGTCACTCTCATTAAGGAATACCGTCAAAAGATCGAGGCCGAGCTCGCCAAGATCTGTGAAGATATTCTAGAATGCTTGGACAGCCACTTGATTCCGTCTGCAGAGAGCGGCGAATCCAAGGTTTTCTACCACAAGATGTCAGTACCTACACACGTGGATTGAATTGTCTTCAGGAGTACGCTGTGATCAAATTTCTCACTTAATTTTAATTTTCTAGGAAGGGTGACTATCACCGTTACTTAGCCGAGTTCGCCATTGGCGATAAGCGTCGCACTTCTGCAGATAAGTCACTAGAGGCTTACAAGGCTGCTACCGAGGTTGCTCAGACCAACCTCGCTCCCACACATCCAATTCGCTTGGGTCTTGCACTGAACTTCTCCGTATTCTATTATGAAATTCTCAACTCCCCAGATCAGGCTTGCCAGCTTGCGAAGCAAGCCTTTGATGATGCTATTGCCGGTATGTTAAGTGTCTCCGAAGCTTTCGATAGCTGACGTGGGTTTCAGAATTAGATACCCTGAGCGAGGAGAGTTACAAGGACTCTACCCTCATCATGCAACTTCTGCGGGATAACTTAGTTAGTCGTCTGTGCACACTTTGAAGTAACCAATACTAACGTTGGCAGACTCTCTGGACGTCATCAGAGGCTGAGCCAGCTGCCGAGCCAGCTGCCGAGCCAGCGTCAGATGCCAAGGAGGCATCGGATGCTCCTGCCCCTGTGGAAGAGGCAAAAGCTTAGTTTCACTGTCATGATTCGGTAGCGGAAGTGATCGGGTTTATGGTTGGTTGCATTTGGGAAGGGCAAAGACCAGTGTTCAACCGCAAGGAGGGCTTAAGGTGCTACTAAGACAAATGCTTCTTTAGAACTCAAATTCTCATCCTTTGACATCTTCTCATCGAGCTCCCCCCTTTTCCACTGTTCCGCTCTTGTATGTGCCTGTCCTTTCGTTATGGTTGTGGCTACAGCTTTGGCTTTCTTCAGACATGTCTTACGAATCCATGATGCGAAAGACCTAGGTGGACTCTGTTGTTGCGGTGTTCTGCTTTTGACAGCATGTCTGCTAAGCTCAAATTATTCCCCAAAAAAACAATAATTGGCCTTTTCCCTGCCTGCTGCAGTCACGCGAGCGGTGCAAAAAGAGGAAAATATTCATAGAACAAAGTTTTTCATTCATCTAATTCGCCTGCTTGCTGTTTCCTGGATGGTATGAAACGTAGACCGGTTCGTGACGGTTTCTTTTGCTATCCAACATCTCAATAGGGATTGAGACAATCCCTGCAAATCCCTGATGTACTGTGACTAACGCGCAGAGAACAAATGTAAACTATCTACAGGGTGCCCAGGTACCTGCTCAATAGAAACGATTACTCACGTGATCAAATTTGGTTCGTAATCTTTTTTAAGCTAGCGCCGGAATAACAGCCAGGCCGTCCTTCTCGGTAGATCACGTCTGAGGCGGTTAAGCGCGTCTTGTTAAAACTATAAGTAAAATCCGCTAAGCGGAGATTACGGATATCTAATTTATTTATTTATATAACGCGTTATTATTACTACAGTGATGTTCGCGGCTCGGCTGAGCGCCCGCTGAGTCGCTGAGCCGCACGTGACATTAATAGCCTCCGTCGACATATTCGAATAACGTGTTCTATCAGTCATCCGGTAGCCCCAAAAACCACCAAAAATTGGAAAAACTGCGCCTTAATAATAAATACCAAAATTTTATAATTAGCCTTTTATACCCATTTTAAACCTCTTATTAGATTTAAAAAATAATCTATTAAGTAGCTCTGGAGATATCACGGATATTGTAATTTAGCTTAAAATTAGGGGCTAAAACCAAATATCTTAATATAGGCGTAAAAGGCTAATTATAAAATTTTAGAATTTATTATTAAGCCATTGTCGAGATATTAAGGTGCAGTTTTTTTAATTTTTAGTAGTTTTTGGGGCTACCGGATAACTAATAGAATACGTTATCTTACCCCCTACTAATTAAGCCGCTAATACGCGTATACTATTAGCCTATTAGGCCAGTCGTGCGCCTATATATTTACCCTATATAGAAAGGTTACTTATCCACTCGCTAAGCGACCTGTATATAGGGTAAGTATACTTTCTCTACCTCTCCTCCTGTTGGTGTTACAGGGTAACTCACTAATACTACTTAAGTAAATATAGTAAATGTTAGTTATAAAGCTTGTTGTTTAGAATTAGGGGGTAGGTAAGGAACTTAAGGTTCCTCACTACGCTAGTGCCGCGGCGATACATGACGACCGCTTACCCTATTCCTGATACTAGCAACTCTTCTTTTATAGTTGCTATCTATATATACTTATAGATTGCTACTATATAAAGATATAAAGCTAAGGAAAAGAAGAAGAAGAAGAAGAGTGTTAGGGGTTAATATAAAGACAAGGGAGCCGCTAAGGCGCTAAAAGTAAGCGGGCTAATGGCGATTTTTTATACTGGGCATAGAAAATCCTAATTAGCTAGCTTAATAAATAGCGTCGGTAGAACTACACACCGCCACCTAAATTAATTAGGCGCGGCGCTCTTAGCAAAAATCTAACTAATTAGACAACTTTAACCGGCGGTTAAAGTTCCATAAGATCTTAACTTCTTTAAACTTCCCTTTTAACCTAACCTTTAACTTATATATATAGAGTATTTATATTAACAAACGTCTCTAGTGCCTTATTTAGGTTTGCCTTCGTTATTATATTTACCGGGTTATCTTAGCTATTAATTTATTAAATCTTAAAGAGTTCTTAATACTTATAGGACTGTTAAAGTGCCATAATATCGATTATAAGGCGCTTCTCCTTTATGGTACTAAGCTTAACTAAATACTTATAGAGGGAATATAAGTTGGTGTATACGATTATAGGGATAATAGGAAGTTTAAGTTAATCTATAATTATCTTAAGGGTAGTTTTAATTGCAATTGCTATATTAACTCCGCTAACCATTTTATATATCTCTAACGCTAGGACGCTTTAAGTAACGCGTTTACTCTTAATTAAGCTCTAATAAATAAGATTACTATAGATTATAAAGTTATTCTCTTTAGTAGATTTATTTGTAATAATAATCTTATATCCTAGCTAGGAGCTAAAATCTTTATTATTTGCAAATGATCTATTAACGAATACGAAGAGCTTAGCAGTGGGGAGATTAATAAGTATATAGAGTAGTCCCCGATTAAGATGGCTTATTTACTAGAAAAGATGCTTATTTAGGTTAAGAATATTATCCTTAGTTGGTTCTTAGTATTAGGCGGTAACAGAGAGATTAAAGGAAGCCTTAGGTTAATAGATAGAAGTAATATAAGCTCCGTAAGCGCGTTGCTCTATATATCCTTACTTTAGAGAATTAACGTTAATAACATTAATCTTCTTACCTTAACCCTTTTAGCGTAAAGCAATGGAATCCTTATTTAGGGAGAGGATATATCCATTAAAGAGTAATAGTATTATTAAATTAAGTCTTTTCTTTAGCTTTGCTATAAGGTTTGCCTTTACTAGCTTATCCTCTTTAAGGGCTAAGAATTAGTCGTCTCCTAAGATAATTATATTATTAGTTTATATGCCAACGATTCTAAATAGAGTTCCTATAGTTATAATAAGGAAGCAGGGATTAAATATAGAAGTAGTTATTAAAAGCTTCTCTTTATAGTGCTTGCTATAAATAGCCTACTAATAGGTTTCTGCCTCTGCGATTCCGTATAATGGCTTAAGGACAACTATGATTATATCTTTGGGATATTAGTAGCGAATTTACTCTAGAAGATATGCCAATATTAAGCGCTAAAGGTGTATCTCTAATTAGGTATAGGCCTGAGTAATATCTTATAAATAAACCGCCATTCTATTCTTTATTAAGGAGGGAGCTAGCGTAATAATAACTTATTAACTAGCTCGTTAAATTATAGGGGATTGCGTAAGGATTACTTTTTTGCCGTTATTATTATAACCTTAGATAATAAGCCTTAATTTCTTAAATAGGGCGTTAGTAGCTTTACCCTTAATCTCATTAACTATTCTTGACTTAAAGATGCGAACTCTATTAAACTTAGTAGGGTTATACTTCTTAAATTTAAAGACTCCTCTTGCGATAAGACTATCGATCTTCTACTTATTAGATACTTGGAAAGGAGCTCCTAGAGTTATAATATAACCTTCCTTTTAGAGCTATTTTGCGAGTTTAAAGTTAGCCTTCTCCTTAGCTATTATAAAGGCTATTAATAGCTTAACTTTATTCTTAATAGCGGTAATAAATTGCTCTTTAAAATTAATAAGATGTTAGCAATTTTATAATCCCTTTAGGCGACCTCTACCGCGTTATAGTTGCGGCGTATTTACTATAATTATATTAGAATTATAGTCGCCTTCTAGAGTATATTAATTATAGTTCTTTTTTAGGGCCTCTTTTAGGGTATCCTATAAAGGCTCGGAACTATTATCTTTATAGTAAGGCTTAATAATAATTAAACGGAATTAAGTAGGTCTATAAGGCATCTAAATAGTGTAAGTTTAACTATTAATTATAATAAGTTAATATGGGCCTAACTACCCTCCCTTTTTACGCTATACGCGTACCTTAGACTAGAGTGGCAGATTAAGTATAATTAAGGTATTTAGGCTATTTCTTATTCCTAGTGCGTTATTAACCTAGCATATAGTATAGAGATGTCGCACCTCCTTTATTACCTTGCGAATAGCCTTAGCTCGTTATACAACGGAGGGAGATAGTAGAGAATTATTAGTTATTTAAGGGTAGGCGCTAAAGACTAGCAATATAGGTATAAGTTTATCTAGGCTAGCGGAATTATTAATAGCTTTAATAGCTATTTGCAAGGTAAGTTCTTTACTAGTATCCTTTAGTTCTAAAGAGATAATCTTATATACGCGGCGTAATGGCGCGTAATATTACTCTACTTTTCTAATGCTATTATATGCCTTAATAGGGACTTCCTTAACCTTAATTGCTATTGCCTTTATCTGTTATTAAAACTCTATAGATAAAAAGTTCTTTTCTATATTATGGACGATTTAATTAGGGGGTCCTAGGTAGATATTAATTTAGTATAATTAAAGGGTATCCTATACGTTCTTAGCTAATATATCCTTTAAGAATCGTGCGGCTTAAAAGAAGGTTAAGAAGTTAATAACTTAGAGTACTAGCTTACCGCTAAAATATATAACGTTAACAATAATATATAAGTTAAAGTTGTAGTTATCTTTAAGGGTAAACTTAAATCGGCTAGGGGACTTCTGGTTTATTTGGTAGTAATAGTAGTACTTTATAAGATGCTTAATTGCCTTAACCTTAACTTTATAGCCTACTCGCTAAAGAACCCTAAGCAATTAATAAACGGATAGGTGGCTAAAACGACGGTGTAGTTAACGTAACTCTAACTTAGTTAGGTAGCTTTAAGTAATACTCTTTTTTAGTTAATAAAGAAGCAACTAAGGGTAACCCTACTTGCGCATAATAGGCACCTAATTATCTCCCTAAATAAGTATATTCTTAAGATTATTAAGCTTAACGCCTAATTTATCTATATCTTTAATGTAAAATAGAAACGGGGTGTTTATAGGAACAACGTAAAAGGTAATATACCCTAAGGGGGTTTGGACCCTAATTATGCTAAGAAAGATTATAGTACCCTTACTAAAACGAATTGTGTATTGGCCTGCCGTTAAATGGTTAATCTAAATAGAGCTATTAAGCTGCTAAAGGGCTCGAACTTAAGGTTCTCTTACTATAGATACTCCTACGGCTCTGGTATCTGGTATAATACTATAGAAGACGTTTACTAAGTATCTGTTATTAAAGGAGAACGCGGAACTCTTTCTTGGCTTATTAAAGATATCTAACTTTATAATAAAATGGAGCGTAGATTGGTTATTAAGAATAGTAACAGTTTATATACCATCTACCTTACCATACTTAGTGAAGTATTNGTTAGGNNAGTANTNCTNAATTTCTATATCTATAAGGAGCTATTTAGCCTTATTAACCTTACCCTTAAGATCTTCTACGCCTTTATATTAAACCAGGAAGCTTTAAAAGTAGGCTATAGTAACCTTATAGTTTCTGATATTTCTTATACTCCAGCGAAACTTATTATATACCTCTTTTTATCTATTAAGGGGGTGCCTAGTTAACCAGTAATTTAGCTTCTTATAAACGTAACACTTCTTTTAGTAATTACTTTAAAATAAACCTCTATAAGGACCTCTATAATTGCCTTATAGTCGGCGTTAATTGTACCCTTTACTATATCCCCTACCACAATATATTTAATTAGTCCAGTTATGGTCGTGTTAATTATCTAGGTTAATTAAAGTAGGTTAAGGTTAGGTATTAAATTACTACACTTTTTAAGAACGTAAAGCGGTGCTAATAGAGGATCTTAATTAAGCACACACTCCTTTATAAGTATTTATAGGATTAAAGAGAGTAAGGTTATATTCTTTAATACCTTAATATACGCTAATAACTTAATCGCGTAGGCTAAAGTCCTCTTAATATAATTTAGATAAACCACGCTAAATTATCTAAAGTCGATTAAAGAGCTTTTAAAGATAATTAAGCCGAGAAACACCTAGGTTTGTAGCGATAATCCTTAGGAAGGTAGTCTCTCTCTATTCCAATATATACTATTACTTATTCTCTTCTATTTTAAAGTAGTATCTTGACTTATATATTATACGGTTAAAATCATACCCTTTTCCTACCAAACGATTATAGTAGAAGGTGCTAGCGCGGCCTTTAAGCATAACGGAATAGGAATTGTAATATTAGTTAGGTTCTAGTCCTACCTTCTAGTAACAGTTATAGAAGATATATAGCTTTAAATTAAGGATATTATATAGCTCCCCACTAAACTTTTTTTCCTAGTCTAAATAGAGCTTTGTAAGATCTGTAAGCAACTTTAAGATGCCTCTAAGTAGTGCTAGGTCGGGTTGAGATTGCATTTAAGATTAAGGAGGTGGGGATTATATTATAGGCTGTAGTAGGGACATAGAGCTTAATAGAACAGAGTGTGGTACTTAATCTTACTATAGGAGAGTTTAAAGGTTATTAAGTCGCGAAGTAGGGGGTTCTAGAGTAATGGAACTAGAGCATGTCTCTAATAGCGTATTGCTTAGATTCTATTATAAGTTAAGCTTCTTTATAGTGTGTAGTTAGTGCTTAATCTCTTATAAAGTCTATTTATGTTCTTTTTTTACTTTAATAATATGCTCCTAAATATTATCTTTAATACCTCCCCCGTCTATAGGGATAAATACTCTATACTCCTAAAGAAAGTTACGGAAGTCCTATATAAGATCCTTATATATAGGAACCTATATTTCCTTTGTCTATTTAACAAAGTCCTCCTTTATATAATACTATAGTATAGTATTATCGTATTCGCTATCTTTATAGTGTACTATACGGTATAATAAAAATCTATTTAGCTTCTTTTACTTAGCAGTTATAAAGTTGGTTATAGGTCTATCCTATATCTCTAGGTTAATATCTTTCTTATACTTCTTTAGATAGGTTAACGCTATAATAATAGTTATTTAATATATAGAGAGTATTAAGAATATAGGGATAGCGTACTAGCAGAACTTTAATAGTTTGGTAGAGCTAAAATTATTATAAGGTAAGGGCACACTAGTAACTGCCTTAGATGCTAATAGAGTATAAGGGCTAGAGAGCGCGTTATTAACATGATTTTGATATAGTAGGGCCGCTAGGAACGTGGTAGAGTATTAAGAGTATTATTTTTAACGCGTTTCAGACATTAACTTCATCGGGAAAATATTCGCAGGATGAGATTCAAGTAGACTTTGGTTTTCGCGTTTCGCGTAATTGACATGTAATTTGACCAACTCGACACGCAATTAACCAACTTGACACGCAGTTGACCTACTTGACATGCAATTTAACTAACTCGACACGCAGTTGACCTACTTAACATGCAATTTAACTAACTCGACACGCAGTTGACCTACTTAACATGCAATTTAACTAACTTAACACGCAGTTGACCTACTTAACATGCAATTTAACTAACTCAACACGCAGTTAACCTACTTGACATGCAATTTAACTAACTTAATACGTAGTTGACCTACTTAATATACAATTTAACTAACTTGATATGCAGTTAACCTACTTAACAACTTTAAAAGCTAACTGCATATCCTTTGACACGCAGTTAACCTACTTAATAACTTTAAAAGCTAACTGCATATCCTTTGACACGCAGTTAACCTACTTAATAACTTTAAAAGCTAACTGTATATTTCTTGACGTGCGATTAAGGTAAAGTTATATACTATATATTTAACTATTATATATAATCTTATAGTCTTATTACTTGGAGGCTCTGCACGAGGCTCTACACGAAGCTCTGCGTACAGAGGCTCTGCACGAAGCTCTGCGCATAGAGGCTCTACACGAAGCTCTACACGAAGCTCTGCGTACAGAGGCTCTGCACGAAGCTCTGCGCATAGAGGCTCTGCACAAAGCTCTGCACGAAGCTTCGCATAAGGCTCTACACGAGGCTCTACACGAAGCTCTGCGTACAGAGGCCTCTGCACGAAGCTCTGCACGAAGCTCTGCACGAGGCTCTGCGCGAAGCTCTGCACGAAGCTCTGCACGAGGCTCTGCGCGAGGGTCTGCGCGAGGTCTGCGCGAAGCTCTGCGTACAGAGGCTCTGCACGAGGCTCTGCGAGAAGCTCTGCGTACAGAGGCTCTGCACGAGGCTCTGCGCGAAGCTCTGCGTACAGAGGCTCTACACGAAGCTCTGCATCGGGTCCCGCTATATTCCCGATAGCCTCTACACGTGCCTCTACCCTATGTAGCCCTTATTTTTTACCCTTCCTTCTTCTTTATATCCTCCCTAACCTAGGGAGGCACCAGAACGGCAGCCAGCAGAGACCGTTGCTAGAACTAGACGACCGTCGCCAGAACCAGATGACCGTTACCAGAACCAGACGACCATCGCCAAGCAGACGACCGTCGCCAGAACCAGACGACCGTTGCCAGAGCCAGACGATCGTCGCCAGAACCAGACGACCGTCGCCAGCCAGACGACCGTTACCAGAACCAGACAACTGTCGCCAGAACCAGACGACTTGTCGCCAGAACCAGACGACTGTCGCCAGAACCAGACGACTGTCGCCAGAACCAGACGACCGTCGCCAGAGCCAGACGACCGTCACCAAGAACCAGACGACCGTCGCAACCAGACGACCGTTACCAGAACCAGACGACCGTTGCCAGAGCCAAGACGACCGTCGCTAGAACCAGACGACTGTCACCAGAACCAGACGACCGTCGCCAGAACCAGACGACTGTCGCCAGAACCAGACGACCGTTACCAGAACCAGACGACCGTTGCCAGAGCCAGACGACCGTCGCCAGAACCAGACGACCGTTGCCAGAGCCAGACGACCGTCGCCAGAACCAAGACCGTCGCCAGCCAGACCGACCGTTACCAGAACCAGACGAACCGTTGCCAGAGCCAGACGATCGTCGCCAGAACCAGACGACCGTCGCCAGCCAGACGACCGTTACCAGAACCAGACGACCGTCGCCAGAACCAGACGACTGTCGCCAGAACCAGACGACGTCGCCAGCCAGACGACCGTTACCAGAACCAGACGACCGTCGCCAGAACCAGACGACCGTTACCAGAACTAGACGACCGTTGCCAGAGCCAGACGACCGTCGCCAGAACCAGACAACCGTCGCCAGAGCCAGACGACAACGACTAGCCAGCAACACTATAAACGATTCGATCGATTGATCGAATTAAGGTAGCACAGACAGGTAGGCACAAACAGGTAGATGCTGACGGGTAGGTAGATGTAGATAGGTAGGTAGATGCAGACAGGTAAGTAGATATAGATAGGTAGGCAGATGTAGATAGGTAAGTAGATGCAGATAGGCAAGCAGATGTAGATAGGTAGGTAGATGCTAACGGGTAGGCAGATATAGATAGGTAGGCAGATGTAGACAAGTAGATGTAAACAGGTAGGTAGATGCAGATAGGTAAGCAGATGCAGATAGGTAGGTAGATGCTAACGGGTAGGTAAATATAGATAGGTAGGCAGATATAGATAGGTAGGTAAATGCAGACAGGTAGATGTAGATAGGTAGGCGATGCAAATAGGTAGGCGATGCAGGCAGGTAGGTAAGTCAATAGGTAGATAGGTAGAAGAGAACCATCGCTGTATTATATTAAATATCTAAAATAATAATATTTATTTTGCTAGCCTTATAAATAGCTTTAAAATAGCTTTTATTTATTAAAATATATTATTAGTATAAAAGAGGTAAATATAATTATGGTTGCCAAATGCGTAGATTGCTGGCAGGCTGCGTGTCAAAAAAACACGACATAGGCTAGTCGGTCGAGTTGCCAAATGCCCTCAACTGCGCGCCAATTGCGTCAACCACCAACCATTGAGGCCATTTAAAGGGTACCATATTTTGCCGATGTTAAGACCTTAGGTTTAGTAATACTTCTAACCTAAAGTACTTAACTAAATCTTTATAAACGTGGTTGTTTTATATAATAGACGCAACTTAGTATCTCCTAGTACTTAGTAATACTTCTATTACTAGTTTTTTGCAAGTTTAAGGTAGTATAGTATCGCCGGGATCCATTCCATATAAGCGCATATAGCACCCCTATATAAGACTGTTTCTTCTATTAAGAACCTTACTATTCTATAGTTAACTATATATTTAACCACTAATTAGTATTAGTGTTATAGGGTAACTCACTAATGCTACTTAAGTAGATATAGTGAATGTTAGTTATAAAGCTTATTGTTTAGAATTAGGGGGTAGGTAAGGAACTTAAGGTTCCTTACCACGCTAGTGCCGCGGCGACACGTGACGACCGCTTGTCCTATTCCCAACACCTCCCTAGTTTATAGCCCGCGCGCTATTACGTAACACGTCGCTAAGCTTAAAGAGACTGCCTAAGTACCCCCCCCTACTAACATAAGCTAAAGTAGAAAGAGTTTAAGGTAAGTAGCTAGGTACTTTATAGAGTAGTATTATAGCTAATACGCGCCTCTACTAGGCCTTTTTCCTAGGCCCCCTATAAAAAGAAATAGTATTATAATAGTAATACTATTACGAAAAAGAAGCTACTTCTCTTCCTTATTAAGGAGATTATAGGCCAGCTACTAGAAGTAAAAAGCTGTAAGGCTAGTAATAATATACCCTAGGATAAAACGCGGCTCTTATAGCGCTTAGTTTATAGCTATATTACTACCCTAATAGACCTTTACTAGGCGTAGAAGGCTATAAGGATTAATAGCTGCTAGTCCCTATAGGAGAATAATATTAGGGTGTACTTTAAGATTTTATAGTAGAGGGATATATAATAGGAAAAGGACTAGTTTATAAATAAGGGTAAGAATATACTACTTAATAGATATATAGAGAACAAGTTTAAAAGTATTTACTATAAGCTATAGGCCTATAGAAACTCTTTACTAAAATACTACCTCTGTATATTTATAGATATTCTACTAAGCCACTATATACTTACCTATGGCAGTAATAGGCGCTCTACTAAGATCTTAGACCTATTTACCTTTAAGTTTAAAAAAAAAGGCCCTACTTGCTATATATCCCTAATATTTACTATATATACTAGTAAGTAGAACTAGTATAGCTACCTTAAAACTATTAGGGCTCTATATTTATCACGACCTTACGCTACCTATATAGTGGTATAGGCTAAAGAGCTTATAAGGTATTCTAACTAGCAGCCCGTCCAGTTACAAGACACTACTACTATCTTTTTAGTTTATATAGCCAAGTAGGTTAGGCTTAGGTATAACAATATTATAAAAAGCCGCTTATTTATATATTTAGTAGGCTAGCTTTCTACTTTCTATATTACTAGAACCTTAGTAATAAGCTATTTCTAAACTTTAGTTAGTTAGTATAGTATAATATCCACCTAGGCTCCATAAAATCGGCCTCTATACCTTTACGCGGTGGAGCCCAAGAACCTAGAAGTACTATTAACATTCTATTAGAATCGTGCTAATAGACTACTAGAGCAAACCCAGAGACGTATATACGGCTACGCAGCCGGCGCTACGACGTGGTGGTATTGTAAAGATTTTTCACTAGGAGGGTAAGCCTTAACGAAAACTTAACACAGCCATTATGTCTTTACGTACACGTCTAGTACACTTAAATCACGGCATCTTTAACTGGCGTCCCCCCTTCCTTCTATATAAATACCTATATAGCCTAATAACTAAACAAGCCGCATATAGCGATTAATAAGCCGTATATAACTAAATAAGCCGTATACGGTAACCAAATAAACTGTATATACCCTAGGAAGCCTATAATAAGCCTCTTATTCCCTACCCTACCTAATAGCCTAAACTTACCGCGCGGTATTCCGTCTTTCTTTATACCTTTAGCTAGGCGTATATATAGGGGACTTAGGTTAGGGCCCTAGGACAAAACACCTATATTTAAATCTATATTTATCCTACTATTCCTTTAGGGTAGAAATTATACTATAAGTAGGAGAGATATAGGCGTATATATATATATAGCATTTAAATAAGAGTGGGGGTAGGATTATATTATTCTTATAGCACTTATAAATTTAAAAGGAAGTATAGTATAAGCAGCATGTAGGGCAAGATAGGCAATTAGGACACTTTTATATAGAAGTCTTAAAGCAGCGACCTAATAGTATTTTTCCTACCGTTAATATAGTACGGGCGTGCTACCTAGAGGGGTATACTCTGTATTACTACTTATATTTACCTTAGAGGTTTTTTATACCTATATTACGGCAATAGTCTATATAGACCTTAAATTGGGACTATATTAGACGTTAATTAAGAATTAAGAAGAAGAATAATATCCGCCTAATTAAGAGTAGCGCTGGGGACCGTAAGGCGGCCTTTTTATATAACTTATAGTAGGAGTAAGTTACTAAGGCGTTCTAGTATATTAGCGTCTTTTTATAAAAGAAGACCTATATTATATAAAGCGCTAGTGCTAAAATAGTAGAGCTAAAAGGGGTTAGTAAGGACTAGTAGGTAAAACTATAAGTAAATAGTTAGCTATTATTTAAACTCGCTACTATAGGAGTTTATATAGATAATAGCTAACTATATACTATAAATAAGCTGCTTTTAAAATTTATAGGGTAAGCATTATACCCCCTAATATACTGCTATTAATAATCTAGCTAAAGCTAAATATTAAAAAAGGTTAGTTTAGTCCTTAAGTTAGCTAGATTAATAACTTTATAGCTATAGGCGCTATAAACCTCTTATTTTACCTCTAGGTATTATAAAGCCTTATAGGAAATACTATGGTGGACTTATTAATAAGCTAGGTATATAGGTAAATAAAAAAGTTAATAACGTAAATATAACTAGTAGAGTAGGTTACCTAATAGATTAACTCTAATTATATTTTAAGATTTACTATAAAGAAGAGAACTATCTAGGTAAAGACTATAGTCCTTTAAATATATAATACTACGCTTAAGAAATATACTAAGTACGTTAGTATATTAGTATATTCTATACATTTCTATATTTCTATATTTCTATATTCTAAACTTATAATATAACTAGCTATATAACTTAGTTATCCCTTACTTTAGAGCTTAATTAGTTTTAGCGCCTTTTATACTATCTTAACTAACCTATTTATATCTCTTCTTAGTAGTTATACTACTGCTAATATAAGGTCTATAACATTATCCCCTTTCTTTTTCTCTTTCTTTTTAAAGTTATAGACTAACTATCTAAGATAAAACACTTAATTGCCTGCCCTAATATATTAACACCTACTATCGCCTAACTGCTTCTAGATTATATATAGAAACTCTATCCCTTAACCCGTCGAGGTCCTTAGAGGAAGTGGTCTATACGTGAACACTAGAATTAAGACCACACGGGCATTAAATTCAGCTAATCCGATTGGTGAACTCCTATCGATAATATAAGGACCAATTCCAACGGGTTAAGGGATAGACCCCCTAAAACAATTATCTCTAATAAAGGTAGCTAGTTTATCTCTATATTTTAGAAAGAACTAAATACCTAACTAGGGTTGCATATAATTAACGTAATCGTAATTAGCCTATAGATTTTGATTATTATATAATCGCCCCATCTAATTATAATCGATTATATTGATTATATTAGTTATATACTAATTTCCTAATTAGGATTAGATTAATTAGGGCTTAAGAGAGGCTCTATAAGTCGCCCTTACTACTTTATTCTCTTATCAAATCTACTGCCTTATTTGCTTTCTACTTGCTCCGTGCTCCTGCCCATATTATAGATCGTCGTTTTATTAATAGATCCTTTGAGGTTGATAACTTTGACGGCTATATCTACCGTCGCAAAGCCTCCCGACTTGATGACCTGCTGAAACCAGCTTTCCAAACACTCTGATTGCTCTACCACTCTTGCTCTAGGCCTTAATAGCTCCTATGATATTATTCGCCGAGCGCTAGAGAAGACACGTTCTGCTTTAGCTGATATAGCTAGTATAGAGAGGATATCAGTAGCTATTTGTGAGAGGCGTGGGTACTCTACGCGTTGAGTTGCTTTTAGGTAGAGGCTTACGTAAATGTGCGTTATAAGGAAGATATAGTAGTATATAGGTATAAAAATACAGGTAGATGGTGTTTAAAAAGGGGATATGCGTCGGCGCGTGTACACTAACTTTTTCTAAAAGCCCGTACGGACGTTTTTTTGTATGTAAAAGTACGGGCTCAACGCTTTCTAGTAAGCGCTGATCATGATAAGGAAAATCAAGAAGCAGCTCTCTTAACACCAAAGCTTTATCACCACATTCTGTTCCTACGCGTTCTTACCGCAGGTGATTATATTGATTATCATAATTATAAGGGTTAATTATAATTATAATTAGTTAGATTATATACTAGCGTCTATATATTGCTTGGCAGCATCTACCTTAGCAACGCACAATGCTGAGACCTCCCGCAATATTCGCGAATATTAAACGCAGTCACTACGTAGCTAATTCGCTTTCAATATCGCTAAACTTATTAATATTTATTATATATTCATCATCCATTCGTTTAAGAATTATTTTATAACGCTATTACCGCTTATAACCAACTGGGAGACTTGTACGCGTGCATAATCCCAATAAGCAAACCCACCTGGATAACCTACCTTAACTATACCATTGTCTATAACCGCTACACCCTCCTTTACTGGTTCTATAATGCCGTCTAAGGCTAATATACGCGCCGCTGCCGTAAAAGAGCGCAAAATTACTAAAGAGTAAAGGGAATAAGCCTAAGATAAAAGGGAGATTTAGAAGTATAAGGAAGAGCACAAAGCCTACCTAGTGGAGGAGGCTCGCTAGTATAAATACTACCTAGCTCAAATAGCTTAATTATAGTTAGGCTTAGCCGCTTCGGCCTTATAGGCCACTATAACAGCTGCTATAGCTAATATCCTTAGTAAGCCTCTCCCTCCTAGCGTAAAGTTACTTAAACTCCGCCTTCTTAGCGTTATAAAAAGGGATTACCTAAATATTTTTAAGGGTACCTTTAATCTAGTAAACCTCGCCCGTCTTTAAGTCTATACTACTTAAATTAAGATCGCTAATAAGATATAGATTAAGAATGGTACTCTAGTTATAAGGAAGGTAAAGGTAAATAGGAAACTATTTATAAATAAAGGCGTCTAGTTTAAAGGTTTTACTAACTATATAGTTATTACTAGCACCCTCTATATATGCCCGCTAGACCTTATTACTAGCATACTTCTCTAGATAAATATAATTTATACCTTATTAACCTAGTATATCTAGGTAGGTTATATACTTAACTTAGCACTTAACTATTATACCTTTATAATAACCAATGGCTAATTAGAGCCCGCTAATTAGTAAATACCAGCCTAGTATACAGCGCCATACCTTACAATATCTAGTACTATCGGCTTTACCGCCTTAAAGAGACCTAGGTTAGATACCTCCTATACCTCTAATACCTGCCGCAGGTTTAATAGCAGAAGCTATAATAATATAGCTTGCAAATACCCGTATAAGTGCTTAAAGTATAGTAAAGATTACACTATATTATCTAAAGCTTGCGCCTAGAAATAGTAAGGCGAACCTTATAAAGTAGGGTCTAGCCTAATAATAATACTAACTTTAATTATACGCCTAGGACCTAGGCCTAATATATTACTATTATTCTCTACCTTTATAGAGGTAAAGGCTCTCTACTACTCTCTATTACCCCTAAGGATCTTAGCATAGCATTCCTTTTTATCTAACTACCCAGGCAATCTATTAGCCACCTTAGTAGGTATCCTAACCTATAGCTGCGAGATAGGAGCTAAGTTTATTTCTACCCTAAGATCTTATAGGAACCATAACTCCTCTTAGGATAACGCCGACCTTATCTCTAAAAAGATAATATTAGACCTTAAAAAAGGATATATTAAAATTGCGACAGGGCCTATTATAGTCTTACCTTTTAGCCTAGTGCTAAAATTGGATAGAGGATACCGCCAAATTTATAATCTCTCCTTTTTACTAGCATCTTTAGTTAATAATATAATTCTAGAAGAATATAGAGCATTAATATACACTACAGTTACCGCTATTTAAGCCCACGTTATTTCTGCAGGTTGTAGATATCTACTGCTTAAAAGAGATATTAAAGACGCGTTCTGTATAGTCCCCCTATTTTATAGGGCAAGAACATTAATAGGCTTCTCCTAGGAAGGTATTACCTACCAGAAATACTGCCTATCCTTTAGTCTTTAAACTGCGCCGCTTATATTTAACCTCTTTATAAAAGGCCTATACTAAATACTCTATTTATAACTACCTTATAAGGTAGAACACTACCTAGATAACTTTATCTTTATCCTTACCAACCCAAACAACTTAGCGGCTATTACCTAGACTTATATCTCTGTTACTAACTCCCTAGGTATCCCTTAAAATGGCTCTAAAGACATAATAGGAACTATTATTAAAGTTTTAGGATATACTATTAATACCATATAAATGTAAACGCGATTATTACTATAGAAACAATTATATGCTATTAAGAAAGTCACTACCGCACTCTAATACAGCTTATTATTATTCCTTTAAGCCTAGTAGCTTACGGGCTACCTCGCATAGTACGCCTATATAATTAGACTTAGTTAATCTTACTCTAGATCCCTTTAGATCTTTATTACTACTTAGCTAAAGACTTTAGTAAATAAGTATAAACCTAGGCGATTTAGCACTAAGTTGCGAAGTAACTTATATATCTAGCTTAACCTACTTACTATAAGTAATGGGGTATTATTCTTTAACAACGTTAAGCGTACCTATATTTATCTCTTTACTAACACCTCTACCTAGTTTAGGTTTGGTGGCTTTTACTTTTTTAAGGAACTTAAATATAAGAATAACTGGTAGTAGTACACAGCCAACCTCCCTTAATCTTAGGTGTTTAGCATATTACCTAAGCCTAGTTAATAAGTAGACTATATTAATCCAAAAGAGATATATGCTATTACTTACGTATTTAATCTATAGTCTACCAACTAGCAGTATAGCGCGCTATCTATTTATACTAATAGTATAGTAGTTTACTAGGGTATTAAGAAAACTATTATCTGTAGCGTAGCAAATAAATCACTCCGTAAGATTATACTAGCTGCTATAGCTTATAATATTATAATATCCGCGAAGTGGATCCTAGGTAATTTAAATGGCTTAGCTAATATACTATCTTAATTTTAGGCCGCGGCTATCTATTAGTTCTACCTATACTAGGCCCTTAATTTATTACTACTAAAGCTAATAAGTTTTTAATAGGTGCCGTAAACCTAATAGACTACTTATAACCACCTATAAACTTTAAAGATAATATTAACGCGCCATCTAACCTCTATGTGCTCCTTCTCTAAAACGGCCTTACGCCAGTAACCCATAAAAACTATTCCTTAGCAGTTAACAGCTAGAAGTTATACTGCGCACTTAAAGAAGTCTCCCCCTACTTAGCTAAGCCGCGTAAACTAGGCGAATAGATTACCTACCGCGCGTTTAGTACCTCCTAACTATAAATAGGTAGGCTTAAGGCTAAAACCTTATAAGCCTATATCTCCGTAATTCGCTCACGCCACGTAGATTACGGCATCTTAATTATAGTATTTAAAGATTCTATAGTATACCGATTACTCGCCGGAGCAGCCGCTATCTCTCCCTTAGCAAAAAAGGACAAGTAACCTATTACTAGGGATATTCTAGCCTAGGTAGTAATACACGGCCTATTACTACTAGATATTAATACTAATGCCATATTTACCCTTGTATTTACTAGATTTCTATAGATGGGCGAGATTATATATATTATAGCGGAGCTTAAGAACTAAACAACCTTCCTAGCAAAAAAGGCCACTTAATATAATATTACCTTTACGCCTAGTGGGATAACATTCCGCCTTAAATAAAGTAAAGCTAATAAGTAACACTAGGGCGTTAACGTCGCCATTACGGCGGTAGGCGGCCTATTATGCTTAGTCGCTGCTATAATAAAGCTATTTAATAGGGACCCTTAACCCCTTAACTCTCTCTTATTTAGTCTTAATGGTAAACCCTTTACCTCTTTAGGGGTTTATAAAATCCTTTCCTCCTATCTAGTAGCTGCTAGGATTAACCTAAGTAGTTACTTAAACTACTCCTTCCGCTAGGGCGCTGCCCAGTTTGCTAAAGATTTAGGGTATTTATATTAGCAAATTTAGCAGCTAGGTCGGTAGTTATTAGAAGCCTTTTGCCTATATATTAGGACTAAAACCACTAACCTCTATCGCCTTAACTCTTACTTTTAGCGTAGTATACCGCTCTTAGCGTAAGGATTACTACGTAGTAGGTTAAGATATTAAGAGGGCCGCTAAGGCGCTAGTGGTAAGTAAGCTAATAGCAATTTTTTATACCGGGCATAGAAAATCCTAATTAGTTGGCTTATAACTTAGGGTTGGCAGAATATGGCAGAATACGATAATATGGCAGAACTTGGCAGAATGCAATAATATGGCAGAATTTGGTAGAATGCAATAATGTGGCAGAATTTGGCAGAATATAGCAGAATGCGGTAATATCTTATTAGGCGCAGGAGCTTCGCTTAGGGACATCTGGCCGCTTTAGGGCAAATCCTTAATAGATTTAAGTGCTAGGAACTAGCAAAACTACTAAGAACTAGCCCTAGAGCGACCTTATAGCCCTACGCCTCCTAATTATATAAAAATTAAAATATCCCCTTATATAACTACAATAGATAGATACTAGCGTCTATATATTGCTTAGCAGTATCTACCTTAGTAACGCACAATACTAAGACCTCCCGCAATATTCGCGAATATTAAACGCAGTCACTACGTAGCTAATTCGCTTTCCCCACCCGCTATCCCTTATACTTAGTATACATTATATATAGATAGCGCTTTAAGGCAATTCTTTAGTAGGTGCTAGGAACTAGTAAAACCACTAAGAGCCAGCCTTAATGCGACCACTATAGTTAGATAGTCTTGCAGCTATAGGCTTGCGGTTAGGGATATCTGGCNGCTTTANGGCAANTCCTTAGCAGATTTAAGTGCTAGGAACTAGTAAAACTGCTAAGAANTAGCCCTAGAGCGACCTTATAGCCCTACGCCTCCCAATTATACAAAAATTAAAATATCCCCTCACGTGACTGCGATAGATAGATAATAATTATAACTTATATAACTAATCTAATAGTTATATGCATCTCTATACCCAACTCTATATAAAAGCGCTGTTATTTATAGTATATTACCTAAAAATAGATAGTTAAACGGAATATATAAATACTATAATAGAATAATACATTTAGATATACACGTTATATTTACCAAGTTTACTATAAATAATTCCGTCTTAGAAACTATAAAGGTCTTCCCATTTTTAGCTAACTATAGCTAGCATCTATAAATGGGTTTTAAACCCTTTAGTAATGCCCCTTACCCCGCTTATTACACCTTATAAGTTATAGAAGTAAATTAATTTATAAAGAAAATAAAGGAACTATAATAGTTCTTTACTAATAAGATAATATAGGCTTAATCTATTTATAAAGCCGTAGTAAATAAGAAATAAACCCTAATACTAGCCTACTAAATTAATAATTTTGTCTGGCTAAATATAAGAAATCTAAACACGAAATAACCTACTAAAAAACTCAATTAAAAGAACGCTGGCCCTTTATAAGGGATATTATTGCAAATACCTTAGGTTGCCCTTAGGACAACCCCCAGACAGTATATCTAAGAGTTAGCTACGCTGTCAGCTTCGCTACCAAGAGGCTGATAACGTAAGCAGTCAGCGAGCTTATAGAGTTGTAACAGTCAGTTAGCTATAAAACTACAGCTAGCTAGCAGCTCGCTGTCTTAGCGGTAAGATTTAGTAGTAAGTTAAAGCTTTTATTAGAAGTTAAGGATATTTAGACCTTTAGCTAAGATCTAGTTAAGCTTACTAGTAAATATAAATACTAAGTTATTAATAAGCGGTTACTATTAGGTAAAGCTCCTATATTACTAATATAAAAGTATAAAGTAATTCTTTTTTAATACGATCTTTTAGGAAAAAAGAGGCTCTAGTTTAAAGACTACGCGCTTTACTTATAATTAGTAGTAATAATTATATTAATAGCTATATAAAATTAAAGTATAACCTTATTATTAACTCTAAAAGTTATAGTAGTTATAAACGCTAGCTGTTTTAGACAGCTAGCTATATTTAGGTCTATATTAATTAAATAATTTAATAAGATATTACCTTCTATTAAGCTATAAGTCCTTTTACACGCGCTCTAATAATATTTAACAGTCTTTAGATCTAGGACTATATTATAAAGGCGCCTATATTACTAAGCAATTAGATTAAACCGTATTTAAATAGCAATGTATTATTAATAAAGACTTCCTTCTTACTATACTTAGTAAAATTAATCCTATCTATAATATCTAGATATCTATAAATAGAATATTACTGCTTAGTATTGTAGCTTATTTTATTAATAATGGTAAAAGGCTTTAATTAGTACTTTTATGCCTTTTATAACTATAAGGATTATACTTTACCAAAAATATATTAACGGCCCTAGTACTAATAATTTAAAAGTATTAATTTAATTATAAGCTTAGCCTCTTAATAGCCAATAATACTAGTAATAATAATAAGTACTATAACTACCTTTTATAAAGCCTCTTAGTAGCTAAAAAGGGGTAGCTTGAGTGCGTTAGCTATATTATTAACCTTAAGCTTAAAGAAAGTCCGTTAATATTAGCTATAATCTATTATAGAACGCGTTTACTAATAAAAATTAGTAGTAACTAGAGTAGCTTACTAAAATCTTAAAGCCTTTTATATTAGCTACTAAGCGTATAAAAGGTAACACTAATATTCCTAATAATAAAGACTTATATAACGCTTTATAGAAGTTAATTACTAATATAAAACCTTAAAAATAAGCATAATATCTTCTTTAAATTAGGCGTTAATATAGCTATTAAAAGGTTTAATAAATATTTTAATAAAATAAAGGCTAAGAGTGTTACGGACGCTTTAAGTACGATATTACGACTACTTAGAGAAGAGTTAGAAGCAGCTAGTTGGTTAATTTAGGCACGGTCTAGAATGGAACCGATAGAGCTATATAATAAGGAATAGTAACCAAGGTCACGTAATGTAGTCTATATAATCTATATAATTTATAGAATCTATAATAAAGCAAATAGAGCACACGTATATTACGTATAAAAAGGATTTTATAGGAATACGGTTATGTATTTAAGGACCCTTAGTCCCTACCTAGATAGTTCCTTCCTTATAGTAATTCTTAGAATATAATTAGAGTTAATCTATTAGGCAACCACTCCACTAGTTATTATTACGTTGTTAACTTTAATTTATATTACCTATATACCTAGCCTATTAACAAGCCTATTGTAGTTTTTGCTATAAGGTTCTATTATATAATTACTACCTAGTTACGGTATTAAATATAGAAAGTTAAACAATATGCCACTAAAAGCACTAGCTATAACGCTATTAACGGCGGCAACTACTTTAAGGTTAGGTAACGACACTAGTATAGTAGATACTGACTTATAGCAACCTATAACGGTCGGACAGCTATAAGAAATAGTCGACCAGCTAATAGAAAATAATATAATATTGGAAAATAGGATTAATGGGATAGGCGCAGTAAAGATTAAGTTATTATTAATTAAAAGGTACTTAGGAGAGAGATTAAAACTTAAAGGATTCCTTATATAAATGTACTTTAAGATTACATAAAAAGGAGTAAAGCTGCTAATACCTATAGATCGAATAGTATATGCGGGACTATTCCTATTAGGAAGGGCACTTAAATAGTTTAAGCTTTACCTTATGGAGATATAAGCGAATGGTATAACGACCACTAATTAAGAAGTATGGTTTATATTTATAAGCTAGGAAGGGTTTACGGAGCGACTTATATAGATATTTGGAGACCTAGAGGTGGTAACTATAGCGGAAAGAAAACTCTAAGATATTACGTAATAAACCTTAGCAATTAAGTATATAACGTAGTTCCAAACACTAGTAATATAAGTAGAGTGAAATAATAAGGCGCTTATAGTATAGTATAAGTAAGGACTTAAGGCTAAAGTCTAGGACGTAATTATCCTAATAGAAGATATGGATACCTTAAGGGAACTAATAGATTAAGTAATTAAGATTAATAATTGGATCTACTAAAGGGAATAGGCTAAGAGAGGCTAGGATAGAGTTCTATAGTTATATAAGGCGTAAAGTACGCAATAACTAAAGCTAAGTTAAAAACTATAGTATAGCGCAGAGTTAATGGACCTAAGTGGTACTAAAGAATTTAGGAAATAGAATAAGAAATTATAAAAACCTAAAGGATAAGGATTAAGTAATTAAAGGTCTAAGGAGTAGAGGCTAAATTAGGGATCTTAGTAGCAGAAGATATTTAGGCGGACTCTATAATAAGAAAAATGGTTTAAAGAGGGAGCTTATATAAATTATAGGAAATAAGGTTATTACGTTAAAGACTATAGAAGTAGTTAGAGTTACTATGCAGTAAAAGGAATAAGGCTAGTAGATAATATATATATATAGAGGGATAATAATATACTGCGAGGAACAAAAGAATGTTTAATTAAAAGTTTTGTGTTTTATTATAATAACGTATACTAAATTTATAAGGACGCTAAGTATGGCGCAAGCTATTGGCTATAAGAGCCATATTTAGCGGAATATAAAGGAACTAATAAACTAGTTTACAGATCGGATATTAAGGACAATAACTTTAATATAGGCGAAACATTTTATAATAATAAGGCAACGGAAGCGGCTTACTGGGAGTATGTAGACCTTAAAGATATTATACTAGAGATAGAGGATGATTCCACTATAGAATAGGGAATATTAGTAGGGATTAAGACCCTACTAGATACGATATCTATCGCTTCGCGAGACGTAAGAGAAGTAGGATAGCGAGCTACTTTGGTACTTGATAAAGGTAAAAGGCTAAAAGCTTAAGATTCTTAAGATGAGATATAAGACGACTAAGATTCTTAAAATGAGATAAGGCAAGCTTAAGGACCTATAACGGATAATAACCAATAGAGTAGAGTAATAGCTTAGTTTAAAGATATACGAATAAGCTTAGGATAGAGTTTCCTATAGGTATAAGATTCTTAAGACAAGATAAGTAAGATTTAAGACTCTTAAGATAAGATAAGAACACTAAATAAGCCTAGTTGGACTAAGGTTAGAGTAAAGCTTAAGATAGAAGCAAGCCTAGAATTAAGAATCTAAAGGGGTTAGGAATTCGGAGTATAAATAAAAACACCTATAAATAAGAGATAAGAGGCTTCTTTATAGATTAGAGAATCTATAGTATAGATAGTAACTAGACTAGGAGACAGATATATAGACCTAGAAGACTTACTAGGAGAATATAGTATTCGGCCTAAAAATTAAAGAATTAATACTAAGATTAAGAAGTAAGAGGACTTTAAGGATCTATTTATAAGACGTAAACTAAAAAAAACTATAAAAGAGTTTAGGTAAAGAATTATTATATAGCAAGAATAGAAACTAGATAAAAGATCTAGCATATTAGGATGTATAAGGGATAGAGCACTAGTACAAAGAATTACTAATAGGCTTAGGGCAGGCATACTAAGAGCTAAGTGGCTTACTAAACTGGAGAACGAAGAGGATCTAGGGATCCTTACTAGGTTTAAAGAATGATATATAAAGGGCTGTTATAACGCAGTAATAAAAAGATACTTCCTTACGGACGAGCCGTATATACTTAAGGGGCTGTATTAAAAGTAGTATAGGCAACGATATAACGATAAGTGGGAAGATTTCTATATATAGTTAGATAAGAAAGTTATTTAAGACTACCTAATTACAGAAAAGGCTATAAGTCATATTAAAGGAGCCTTAATTATAATATTAAAAGATCTAAAGGAGTAATTAGAGGACTGGAGAAGTAAGAGGTAAATTACAGTACCTGCGAATAAAGTTATAACGCTTATATTAATATAAGAAAGGTTTAAACTTAGGGATAAAGACAAACCGAGAGTTAACCTAAAATACTAAGTATATTATACGTTAGCATGGATTATATATATAGATAATGCGTGCAATATATATAGAGTACTAAAAGATAAGAACCAGAAGTACCTAGTAAGGATATACTAGTTATTAGACGAAGCAAGGTACAGAAATACTAAGTATATATATAGTTGGCACCTAGTAGAAGTGCAAAGCTAAGGGGATTTAATACTTTAATTAGGAAGATTCCTTACGGAAGAATGCTTAGACGGATAATAGTAGTGGGAATACCTAGAAAATATATGTCTATGGTATATTAAAGATAAAAAGTAAATTAGGCATTAGCCGAAAAACGAGCTAAGTGCGATAGGATTAAGTAGCTAATAGTTAGGAAAAGTAGAGGCCTATAGAACTAGAGGGAGCTAGTGGTAGAGCCTTAGACCCTTAAAGGAATTTAAGGATAACACCTAAATTTATAAGTTAAATGGTAAGATTAGTAGTTCGAAGCGCTAATAGATAGTAAAGTAATGCGAAACTATATCTTACTAGTAGTAGTTAAGAGAATAGGATTACCTTATAGATAAAAGGAATAACCTTACCTATTAGTTACGATTTTAGGAGATCCAATAGCCTATGGAGGAGGGATTATTAATCTTAAAATAGGACCTATTTAGATAACTATTAAAGGAAGACAAATCGAGATATCTTTTAATATCCTACTATTAGGACGGGATAAGGCAGTATTAGGGATGCCTTAGTTATAGGAATATAATCTAAGGATTGATTGGACTATAGGTTAGGTCAATATTAGAGATACTTAACGCCGTAAGATGCGATAATAAGCTAAGTTAGTATGGTACTAAGTAGGAGCAACTTATAAAGAAATGGAAAAAGGACTAAGTTATGTACTAAAGAGATACTATAAGTATAGCAAGAAACTATAGTTACTAAAGAGTGAAAAGCTGTTAAATTATATAGTATAGGACTATAAGATAGAATTAGAACCAGAAATAAGTTTAAGGTTCTTTCTAATCTATAAGCTTACTAAAGAGGAAGGTAGAGCATTAAAAGAGTTTATCTAGGAAAACTTACGAAAGGGATATATTAGACTATTGCAGTTATTAGTAAGTTATCTAGTACTATTTATATTAAAGAAAAATGGTAAATTAAGGCTGTATATCAACTATAGACAGTTAAACAGTATTACTAGAAAGAATAGATATCCTTTACCCTTAATTAGCGAAATCTAAGTTAGAATAGGTAACGCGTAAATCTTTATACAGATAGATCTAAGATAGGCGTACTACTAGATTAGGATTAAGGAAGGCAATAAATAAAAGGCAGCCTTTAGGTTAAAGGAAGGACTATATAAACCATTAGTTATGCAATTCGGGCTTATAAATATACTAGTAATATTTTAGAAATATATTAATAATGTATTAGGAGAACACTTGGATAAATTTATTATAGTATACCTTAACGATATTATTATCTACTTAATAACTAAGGAAGAATACGGGGAATACGTTAAATGGTTTTTAAAGAGACTATAAGAAGAACAGATGCTAGTAATAATTAAAAAATGCGAGTTCTTTACTAGGAAGACCGATTTTATTAGATTTATTATTAAACTAGGCCAACTTAGTATAGATCTAAAGAAGATTNAGGCTATAGTAAATTAGTAAGAACTAGAGAACGTTACGTAGTTAAGATTATTCCTAGGGTTTTATAATTACTGTAGACGGTTTATAGCATAGTAGTTAAAGGATATTAAACCATTTACGCGGTTAATAAAGAAAGAAGAACTATAGATATAGGGAGAGGAGTAATAAAAATTATTTAAAAAAATTAAAGAGTTGTTTACCTAGGAGCCAGTTCTTAAGATCTATTAACTAGGACTAGAGACGGTTATAAAAATAGATATATTAGACTTTATACTAGGAGTATACTTTATATAAAAACATTAAGATGGATAGCACCTAGTGGCATACTATAGTTAGAAGATAATACCACTAGAGTTAAACTATAACATCTATAACAAAGAGTTATTAAGTATAGTTATAGTATTAAAGAAATAGAGAGTATTCTTATAAGGCATAAAGAAACTATTTATAGTTAAGACGGACTATAAGAACCTAATGGGATTCTTAATAATAAAGGAACTTAACTAAGGACAGGTTAGATAGGCAGAAATGCTTATAGAATACTATTTTAAGATTTAGTATACTAAGGGTATAGATAATATACAAGCGAACGCTCTAAGTTAAAAGGCTGAACTATAAAATAATAAAAAGCCGTTAGGGGCTTTACTGCGAAAGGATATAGACGGATTAATTAGATATAATTATCTAAAGATTATAGTAACTTAGGAAATTGGGGAGCTGGGAAGAATTTATAAGATATTAGAAAGCTTTTAGGTATAAAGAATTCTAGAAGTATAACTAAAAGATCCGCAAATGGATATATACGAAAATTAAAAAGTAAAGTATATCCTAAAAAGTATAGCAGAGCAATTTATAAGGGAATTCTATAGAGGATTGACTTAAGGATATAATAGAGCTATAGGCTTAGTGTTAAGACTCTAAAAGGAGTATATTATTAATGGAATCTAGGGCTTAGCGCGAAAAGTTATAAAGGAATATCTAGATTACTAAAGGAATAAACTAATAAGGTATAAGCTATATAGAGGGCTATAACCTATTAAAATACTAGAGAGACTATAGGAGGTTATATTATAGGACTTTATTATTAAGTTACTAAAGTTAAAAGACCCTATTACCGGATAAGATTATAACATAATTTTAGTAATAGTAGATAAGCTTACGAAGTGGGGATACTTTATAGTATATACAGAAGAAATATTAGTAGAAGATATTGCTAGAATCTATATTAAAGAAGTGTTTATAAAATATAGAGCACTAAGTAAGATTATATTAGATAGAGATCTAAGATTTATAGTAGTATTTTAAGAGGTATTCTTAGCGGAATAAGGAGTTATAGTAGTAACTTCTACCGCATATTATCTATAGACAGACGGTTAAATAGAAAGACTAAATTAAACACTAGAATAGTATCTAAGGTATTATATTAATTACGTATAGAATAATTGGGTATTATTATTACTAGTTATATAGTTTATATATAATATAACGCCATAGGAAGGTATAGGCATATTATTATTTAAGGCAAATTATAGATATAAGCTAAGAATATTGTTGTTACTATAATAAGCAAAGAAGACGAGTAGTATAGCTAAAGAAAGAATAAAGACGTTAATAAATCTTTATATAGACCTTATAGAATTAGTAAAGAAAGTATAAAAGAGAATAAAAAGGTACTATAATATTAAGAGATTTAAGGGACTAAATCTTAAGGAGGGAGATAAAGTATAGCTACTATACAAAAATTTCAAGAGTTGATAACCAAGTAAGAAGTTAGACTATATTAGACTAGGACCTTTCGAAATTATATAAAGAATTTCACCAGTTATATTTAAGTTAAACCTACTAGCTAAGATAAAGATTTACCCTATATAGTATATCGCAATGCTAGAGCTAGTATATAGGAATATTAAGTTACTAGTTTATAAAGCAGACACGTATAGAGGATAAGAGGAAGATAAATAGTAAGTTTTAAAAATTATTAGTTATAAGGACATTAATAACGAAATATAGTATAAGGTTAAGTGGATAAGCTATACTAAGACTACCTAGGAACTACTAGAAAACTTAAAAAATGCTATAGAAAAGGTACAGGAGTATTAGAAGAAATTAGGTTAGGCAGCATTAATAAAGAAGGATTACTAAAGAATAAGTTACCTAAGGGGGACCTAAGAAGAGCAGTTGACAAACTACTTAGATCTATTTCCTTCTCTATTAGAAGAGAATCCGTTCTTTTATTACTAAGTTCCTATAGACCTTATTCTATAAGTTTCCACTTTTTAAAACGGACCTTTTTATAAACCTTCTTAAGACGGATTAACCGAGCAGACGCCGTAAGATAAGACTTAAGGGCCCGTTGCTAAGCTTTAGTAGCCTCCTATTTAGCATTATAGAAACGGTATAACTCCGCTAGAGTAATAGACAGTTTATTATTTAGCCGCGTAGTAGTAGATTAAATACAAAACCCTAAGATAAATTAATTAGGGAACTAGACGACTATTAAGAGCAATAGGTCGCGTATACTTAGTATTAGAGATAGAGCAAACGTCGCAAGACGAATAAATATTTGCTTTAGTGCACTTTAAATAAGAAGACGGTTATTATAAAGATAGGTTCGCTAACGTAATATAAACTAACCCCTTTTTTAAACAGCGAGAATATAGAGACGGTATAATCTTACCAAGAGATAATATCGCAGCAATAGTGCGGATGCGACAAGCAGTTAAAGAAGAAGAAATTGCTTTAGGTATAATAAGCAACAATATTAACTAAATTAATTAGACGGATATTACACCTCTAGTAAACGACTTAGAGATATTAGGAATCTTTAAGGACGAAGATAAAAAGGAGGGAGATAGTATTACGGACGCTTTAAGTATAATGTTATAACTACTTAGGGAAGAGTTAGAAGAAGCTAGTTAGTTAATATAAGCACGGTCTAAGATAGAGCTGATAGAGCTATATAATAAGGAATAGTAACCAAGGTTACGTAACGTGATCTATATAATCTATAGGATCTACGTAATCTATAATAGAGTAAATAGAGCACACGTATATTACGTATAAGAAGGATTTTATAGAAGTACGGTTATGTATTTAAGGACCCTTAGTCCCTACCTAGATAGTTCCTTCCTTATAGTAATTCTTAGAATATAATTAGAGTTAATCTATTAGGCAACCACTCTACCAGTTGTTATTACGTTATTAACTTTAATTTACATTACCTATACACCTAGCCTATTAACGAGCCCATTGTAGTTCTTACTATAAGGTTCTATTACAGTAATTCTTAGAATACAATTAGAGTTAATCTATTAGGTAACCACTCCACTAATTATTACGTTGTTGACTTTAATTTGCATTACCTATATACCTAGCCCATTAACGAGCCTATTGTAGTACCTGCTATAAGGTTCCGTTATATAATTACTACCTAGTTACGGCATTAAATATAGAAAGTCAAGTAATATGCCACTAAAAGCAGCCACCACGACGCCATTAACGGCGGCAACTACTTTAAGGTTAGGAGGCGACACCAGTATAGCAGATACTGATTTATAGCAACCTATAACGGTCGGACAGTTATAAGAGATAGTTAACTAGTTAATAATAAATAATGCGGCGCTAGAAGAAAGGGTTAATAGGATTAGAGTAGTAAAGATTAAGTTACTATTAATTAAGAGGTATTTAGGAGAAAGATTAAAGCTTAAAGGGTTTCTTATATAGATATACTTTAAAGTTACCTAAGAAGGGGTAAAGTTGCTAATACCTATAGATTAAATAGCCTATACAGGACTATTCCTGTTAAGAAGGGCACTTAAGTAGTTTAAGCCTTACCTTATAGAAATATAGGTAAATGGGATAATAACCACTAATTAGGAGGTGCGGTTTATATTCTTAAGCTAGGAAGGATTTATAGAGTGACTTATATAAATATTTGGAAACCTAGGGGCGAGGACTATAGCGAAAAGAAAACTCTAAGGTATTACGTAATAAACCTTAGTAATTAAGTATATAATGTAGTTCTAGACGCTAGCAATATAAGTTAAGTGGAGTAATAAGGCGCTTATAGCACAGTATAAGTAGGGACTTAAGGCTAAAGTCTAGGACGTAATTATCCTAATAGAGGATATAGATACCCTATAGGAGTTAATAGATTAAGTAATTAAGATTAACAATTAGATCTACTAAAGGGAATAGGCTAAAAAAGGTTAGGATAGAGTTCTATAGTTATATAAGACGTAGAGTACGCAATAACTAAAGCTAAGTTAAAAACTATAGTATGGCGTAGAGCTAATAGACCTAAGTAGTACTAAAGAAGCCTATAAGAGATAGAGTAAGAAACTATAAAAACCTAGAGGTTAAGGATCTAGTAATTATAGGACTAAGGAGTAAAAGCTAAACTAGGGATCTTAGTAGCAGAAGATATTTAGGCGGACTCTATAGCAAAGTTAGTGGTTTAAAGATAGAGCTTATATAAATTATAGGAAATAAGGTTATTTCGCGAGGGATTATAAAGATAGTTAGAATTACTATATAATAAAGGGAACTAGACTAGTAGAAAACATATATGTATAAAGGGATAATAGTATACTATAAGGAACAAAGGAATGTTTAATTAGAAGTTTCGCGTTTATTATAATAACGCATACTAAATTTATAAAGACGCTAAGTACGGCGCAAGCTATTAGCTATAGGAGCCAAAATCCTTAAAATATAGGGGAACTAACGAACTAGTTCGCAGATCGGATATTAAGGACGATAAATTTAATATAGGTAAAACATTCCGTAATAATAAGGTAATAAAAGCAGCTTACTAGGAGTATATAGACCTCGGAGATGTTATATAAGAGGTAAAGGATAATTCCACTATAGAATAGGGAATATTAGTAGGGATTAAGACCCTACTAGACACAATGTCTATTGCTTTACAAGACGTAAGAGAAGTAGGATAGCGAACTACTTCGGCACTTAATAAAGGCAAAAGGCTAAAGGCTTAAGATTCTTAAGACGAGATAAGGTATACCTAAGGACCCACAACGAATAGAAACCGATAGAGTAGGGTAATAGCTTAGTTTAAGGATATATAAATAAGCTTAGGATAGAGTTTCCTATAGGTATAAGATTCTTAAGATAAGATAAGTAAGATTTAAGACTTTTAAGATAAGATGAGAATACCTAAGCCTAGTTAGACTAAGGTAGGAGTAAAGCTTAAGATAGAAGCTAGCTTAAGATTGAGAATCCTATAGGACTAAGACTTTAATATATAAATAAGGACTATTAATAAGATTAAAAAGTAAGAAGACTTTAAGGATCTACTTATAAGACGCGAAAAGAAAGAAACTATAGAGGAGTTTAGAGCAAGAATTACCTTATAGCAAGAATAGAAACTAGATAAGAGATCTAGTATACTAGGCCGTATAAGGGATAGAGCACCTATATAAAGAATTACTAATAGACCTAGGATAAGTATACTAAGAGCTAAGTAGCTTATTAAACTAGAATAAGAAAAGAATCTAGGGATTTTAACTAGATTTAAAGAACGATATATAAAGGGCTATTATAACGCAGTAATAAGGAGATACTTTCTTACGGACAAGCCGTATATACTTAAAGGGTTATACTAAAAGTAGTATAGACAACGACATAACGATAAGTGGGAAGATTTCTATATATAGTTAGATAAAATAGTTATCTAAGACCACCTAATTATAGAAAGGCTATAAGTTATATTAAAGGAGTCTTAATTATAATATTAAAGGATCTAGAGGAGTAATTAGAGGACTAGAGAAGTAAAAGGTAAATTTTAGTACCTGCGAATAAAGTCGCAATGCTTAGATTAATATAAGAAAGGTTTAAACTTAAGAATAAAGACGAGCTAAGAGTTAACCTAAGACACTAAGTATACTATATATTGGCATGGATTGTATATATAGATAATATATATAACATATATAGAGTACCTAAAGATAAGAACTAGAAGTACCTAGTAATAATATATTAGGTACCGGATAAGGCGAAATATAGAAATGTTAAGTATATATATAGTTAGCACCTAGCAAAAGTGCAAAGCTAAGGGGACTTAATACTTTAGCCAGGAAGATTCCTTACGGAAGAATACCTAGATGGATAATAGTGGTGGGAATGCTTAGAGAATATATATCTATAGTATATTAAAGATAAAAAGCGAACTAAGTATTAGCTAAAAGTAGACTAAGTATAAATAAGATTAAATAGCTAGTAGTTAGGAAAAGTAGAGGCCTACGGAACTAGAGGGAACTAGTAGTAAAGCCTTAGACCCTAAAGGAATTTAAGGATAATACCTAAATTTATAAATTAAATGGTAAGATTAGCAGTTTAAAGCACTAATAGATAATAGAGTAATAAGGAACCATATTTTACTAGCAGTAGTTAAAAAAAATAGGGTTACTATATAGGAAAAAGGAATATTCTTACCTATTAGTGACAATTTTAGGAGATTTAATAGCCTATAGAGGAGGTATTATTAATCTTAAAATAGGACCTATTTAGTTAACTATTAAAGGAAGATAAATTAAGATGTCTTTTAATATATTACTATTAGGAAATAATAAGGCAGTACTAGGAATACCTTAGTTATAGGAATACAATCTAAAGATCGATTAGGTTATAGGTTAAGTTAATATTAAGGATATTTAATAGCGCAAGATGCGATAATAAGCTAAGATGGTATAGTACTAAGTAAGGGCGACCTATAAAGAAATAGAAAAGGGACTAAGTTACATACTAAAGAGATACTATAAGTATAGTAAAAAACTATAGTTACTAGAAAATAAGAAGCTGTTAGAGTATATAGTATAGGACTATAAGATAGAGTTAGAACTAGAAATAAGTCTAAAGTTCTTTCTAATTTATAAGCTTACTAAAGAAGAAAGTAGAGCATTAAAAGAGTTTATCTAAGAAAACTTATAAAAGGGATATATTAGACTATCGCAGTTATTAGTGGGTTATCCAATACTGTTTATACTAAAGAAAAATGGCAAACTAAGGCTATATATTGACTATAGATAGTTAAACAGCATTATTAGAAAGGATAGGTATCCTTTACCCTTAATTAGCGAAATCTAAAATAGGATAGGTAATGCGCAAATATTTATAAAGATAGATCTAAGATAGGCGTACCATTAGATTAGGATTAAGGAAGGCGATAAATAGAAGGTAGCCTTTAGGTTAAAGGAAGGACTATATAAGCTATTAGTTATACAATTCGGGCTTATAAACGCACTAGCAACGTTTTAGAAGTGTATTAATAATATATTAGGAGAACACTTAGATGAATTTATTATAGTATACCTTAATAATATTATTATCTACTTAAAGAATAAAGAGGAGTACGGAGAATACGTTAAATAGGTTTTAAAAAGACTACAAGAAGAATAAATGCTAGTAGTAATTAAGAAATGCGAGTTCTTTACTAGGAAAACCGATTTTGTTAGATTTATTATTAAACTAGGCTAACTTAGTATAGATCTAAAAAAGATTAAGGCTATAGTGAATTGGCAAGAACTAGAGAATATTATATAGTTAAGATCGTTTTTAGGGGGTTGCAATTACTGTAGAAGGTTTATAGTATAATAGTTAAAGGATATTAAACTATTTACGCGATTAATAAAGAAAGAAGAACTATAGGCATGGGGAAAAGAATAGTAAGAATTATTTAAAAAGGGTAAAGAACTGTTTACCTAGGAGCTAGTTCTTAAAATCCATTAATTAGGACTAGAAATAGTTATAAAGATAAACGTATTAGACTTTATACTAGGGGTATACTTTATATAGAAATACCAAAATAGATAGCACCTAGTGGCGTACTATAGTTGAAAGATAATACTACTAGAGTTAAACTATAACATCTATAACAAGGAGTTATTAGGTATAGTTATAGCACTAAAAAAATAAAGAGTATTCTTATAAGGTATAAAGAAACTATTTATAGTTAAAATGGATTATAAGAACCTAATAGAATTCTTAATAATAAAGGAACTTAACTAAAGATAGGTTAGATGGGTAGAGATACTTATAGAATACTATTTTAAGATTTAGTATACTAAGGGCATAGATAATATATAAGCAGACGCTTTAAGTCAGAAGGCTAAACTATAAAATAATGAAAAGCCATTAGGGGCTTTACTGCGAAAAGATATAGACGGACTGATTAGGTATAATTATCCGAAAATTACAGTAACTTAAGAAGACGATAAACTAAAAAGAGTTTACGAGTTATTAGAAAGCTTTTAGGTATAAAGAATCTTTAAAGTATAGCTAGAAGAATAGTTAGAATATCTAGGCGAAGAAATATTATATAAGTATAGAGAGGCAAAGTATATCCTAAGAAGTATAGCAGAACATTTTATAAAAGATTTCTATAAGGGAATAACTTAAGAATATAATGGAGCTATAGGCTTAGTGTTAAGACTCTAAAAGGAGTATATTATTAATAGAATCTAGGGCTTGGCGCGAAAAGTCACTAAAGAGTATTTAGATTGCTAGAAAAATAAACTAATAAGGCATAAGCCGTATAGAGGGCTATAACCTATTAAAATACTAGAAAGACTATAGGAAGTTATATTATAGGACTTTATTATAAAACTACTAAAATTAAGAGATCCTATTACCGGATAAGATTATAACGTAATCTTAGTAATAGTAGATAAGCTTATAAAGTAGGGATACTTTATAGCATGCACAGAAGAAATATTAGTAGAAGATGTCGCTAAAATCTATATAAAAGAAGTGTTTGTAAGATATGGAGCACTAAGTAAAATTATATTAGATAGAGATCTAAGATTTATAGTAGTATTTTAGGAGATATTCTTAACGGAATAAGGAATTAGAGTAGCAACTTTTACCATATATTATCTGCAGACAGACGGTTAGATAAAAAGATTAAATTAAACACTAAAATAGTATTTAAGGCACTATATTAATTACGCATAGAATAATTGGGTATTATTACTACTAGTTATATAGTTCGCATATAATATAACACCGTAAAAAGAAATAGGTATATTACTATTTAAAGCAAATTACGGATATAAGCTAAGAATATTATTATTACTATAGTAAGTAAAGAAAATAAGTAGTATAGCTAAAGAAAGAATAAAGACGTTAATAAATCTTTATATAGACCTTATAGAATTAGTAAAGAAAGTATAAGAAAGAATAAAAAAGTACTATAATGCTAAGAGATCTAAGGAACTAGATCTTAAGGAGGGAGATAAAGTATAGCTACTATATAAAAATTTCAAGAGTCGACAACTAAGTAAGAAGTTAGACTATATTTGTTAGATAACTCATATAGAGCTATTTATTAATAAAATAGGTTGATTAATTGATAATCTTATTAGTGTCTTAACCTAGGGCCCCTGGGCTTAGATAAAGATATTTATAAAGCACGGGCCCCGTGTACGTAACTCGTGCACGTCCTACGCCACAGAGAATACAGATTATCTAACATACCCCCTTAGCTTCGACCTAGTTGAGGACGAAGCTAGCCACCTTCTCGTGTCCGTCCATGCGTCAATTAAACCGTAATCTCCTCTAAATCCTTCCTTCTCGCCCTAACCTTCTCCCTTAGGTCCTCCCGTTACTTCTCCTTATTTAGCCGCTCCTTAATATCTACTATTCCGATCATATTAACGAAGCTCTTAAACCTCTGCTTGGGCAGGGCCTTCGTAAATCCATTAGCAATTATCTCCTTTATCGCTTTCTATTGTAATAGCACTCGTCTTATTACGTATTCTTAATATAACTAGTATTAATAAATGTTAACGTGTCGGAGCTTTATAATTAGCTTTACTATATCTTCTATAATTAGTTAGAGTGTCTAGATATTATTACAGTTAATAATTAAGGGCTTATTTAGGTGTAACGTTATTACTTTAAACAGCCTACTAATAAAGATAGCTTCCTTTACTGTCTATAATAGGGCTAATAACTCGGCTTCTATACTTAACGTTATAATAGTACCCTACTTATTTACTCTCTAGGCAATCGGTCCCCTAAATAGCTTTATAATATATCCTTATAAGCTCTTTCTGTCGACGGAGTTGTCTGTAAATAATGCGTTGCTAGCACAGATAAATAATTGCGCTTTACTTCTACCGTCTCCGTTATCTCATCCTTGGTCGCGTATTCCTTTATCTCTCCCTCTACCGTTTATTCCTTTCTTATCTCCTCTATAGTAAATTGCTCTGCTCCTCGTGCTATATAGGTACTAGATAACTCTATCTACCGCTTAATAGTACTCTTAGCTTAGGTCCTGATTAAACCTTACTAGCTATAATACTGCAAAGGTAATATCTGGACGCGTTATAGTGGCTATATAGAGTACTAAACCTAGTTTTCTCTAATATAGTATTATAGAAGCTAGTAGGGATATAGGACGGATTAATAGGTCTATATTGGGGGATAAACGCGTTAAACGGATTATACGGTAATTAGTAGGGAGGAGTTCCAATTCTGCTATAGGAGTATCTAAAAGACGCCCTCTAAGATCTATCTTATACTAGTTAGCTATCCTCTTAATATAGGCTTCCTAGAATAGCTATAGGAGCCTCTAGCTATAATTGCGTAGTATATAAATTCCTAGGAACTATTTTAGCTCGCTAAGGGTACTTATCTAGTATTCCTTACTTAGCTCCTTAATTGCTTCTTAAGCTTTCTTCTTATCTATCTTTCGGTAGTAGAAGATAATATCGTTAACGTAAAAGAAGACGATTATTTTACCTTTTAGCATAATACACGGCTCCTAGGGTACTTCTTTAAAACCCAATTCGTTTAATAAGCTCGTAAGATTCTTCTACTATAATAGTGGTGATCGTTATAGTCCGTATAGGGCTTTTCTTAAGCGTAGTACTTTATTTGTCTTTCCTTTATTAAACCCTAGCGGTAGCTTTATATAGACGACCTCGTTAAGATCGTAATAGACAAACGCATTAACTGCATCTATCTATATTATCTCTAGGTTAAATTTTGCGGTAATCGCCATAAGGGTTTGGAAGGTCGTACTAGCTAATATAGTGGCTCTCGTAGGTAGGTCTCCTAGGGCCTATTAATTTCCGCAAACTACTAAGCGTGCCTTGTATTTCTGGAGAAATCCATACTTGTCCGTCTTGTAGATAAATACCTACATTAAGCTAAGGACCTACTATCCCTTTACGTGCTTCTTATCTGTTTCTTAAAACAACCTTATTTAATAATAAGATTAGAAATAGGCTTATTAAGCCTCTTGGAACTAATCTTAAAGAGGATACGTATTAAGGTCGCGGATTAACTGGGGTAGCGAAGGTAGGTTCTTCCTATGTAATTTAACATCGCGTATTCTGCCTAATTTCATCTTACTATCGTTAAGTTAACTGTTAAGGTTAAACTTCCTTCCTACTAAGAAGGCGCCGTAATAGGCTGACGTGATCCTTTTAGTAACAAAGTCTTTAAACCTATTATTGCTAGCTTCCTTAAACAAGTCTTTAATTAAGTTATTAGATACCCCCTAAGTATTAAACGCATCTCCTACTTAATAAGCGACGTCTTAATTAATACCTTATACATCTAACTTCGTAGGATACTCAATGTAAAAGGTATATGGAGATTCTTCGTCTTCTTCTGTTAGAGGTGGTATATAGTACGTATCTTTAAGAGCTCTTGCAAGCTCGAGATCTGCTAACTCATTAAAGGCTTAAACTGGCTTATTGACGTCGTCGTCTTCCTCTTAAATTAACGGTTTAAATACTTCTTTATTGTCTTCTAGAAGGACCTCGTTCTTAATCTAGGTATTAGGTAGTTAAATCTTCTTAATTAATATATCTAATTTAGCATATAGGTCCTCTAAGATGTCCGTTTACTTACCGTTAAAGAATATCTTTTTGTTAAAGATAATATCCCTTATAGAGATGACGATACCCTTATATAGGATCCAGATCCTATAGATATTAGTAGAGTTATAGCCGACAAAATAGCCGATATGGGCTCGCGGATCTAGCTTACTTAGCCTTTTCTTCCTTAGCTGGGCGTCCAACGTTATCGCGTACGCCCTATAGCCGTAGGCTTTTAGGTGCGCTAGTTGCGGTTTTCTTAATCTTCTATTAGCTAGGAAGGTATAGAACCTCTTATATAGTAATATCTAACTATTACTTTCCCGTGGCGTTTAATCTCAAAGGTAGACTATATAGTTAACTATCTCGTTCTATAGGTTGTGTGGTAGATTAGCAGCAATTCTTATTACTTATACTCTTTTAATAATTATACCCCCTAAGCGTTTAGCGGTACCGTTTTAAGCTTAGGTATATAGCGCTAAAGGCTTAAATATAATTCCTTAAGTCTATAGCTATTTAAGGGTTCTTCTTCTCCCTAGCTCGTTATTTAATCTAATAGTATTAACTTTAAGGTTATACCTTAGACGAATCCACTAGACGAAATCTTTAAGCACCTATAGTGTCTCCTTCTTCTTACCGTGCGTTATTATAAAGTATAGAAAGGATCTTCCTAAGTAGGTGTTGTGGATAAGTATAACTTATATAAATCCAGTATATGCTTTCTTAAGGTTAGTTTAGTTAATATAAAGGTTAAAATAGGGTTTATTAATCTTCTATTTTAAGAACCTTCTTAAAACCTAACGCTTAATTTGGTAAGACTATAATATTAACATTCCGTTATCTTTAGGCCTTAAAGCTTAACTCTTAAGGCGTTAAGACCTAAATAATAAAGGCTTATAGGTCCTGGATAACCTAGACGCAGATACTATAGACGTATATCTCCTTTCGAATCTAGATAAGCATCTCTTAATAATACTCTACGCTTCCGTTGGCGTAGTATTTGGCTTATATTAAACGCTAATAGACTTCCTAGTTAGATATATTTAATAGTCTATTATCTGTAATATTCTTCCATTTAATATAGGACTAAGCTATCCTTTTAAACCAGAAGATTGTTCTCTTCTTTATTGTCCTAGTAATACCCTCGTTTTCGAAGTAGATAGAATAACACTAGATTTATATTAAAGTCCGTATAAAAGGCAACGTCCTTAAAGCGTAGGATTCCCTTACTCTTGTCTAGTTTTATAACTTAGATAGTGATATCGCCGTAGCCTAGTATAGGCACTTTTAAGCTGCCGGCAATAATATATTTAAGTCTTAAAGCTTTCCTAAAGTTATAGAAATAAGAGAGGTTATTAAAGATATAGAGAGTGGTTCCTGAGTTAAGAATAGTTAATAGCTTTAGTGGATAAATTTGACCTATATAATACAATTCTAGGAATATTATATTAGCTTCTCCCTTAATCTTAACTTCCTAACTCTTATCCTATTATTATTAAGCCTTATCTTCCTATTCTTTAAGTCTAATCTTTGTAACTTAGTTAGTAAGATTCTTATTCTTTTCTACCTTCTTTAATGCCCTATTAATGCGCGTATCTCCTATTATAACTTCTATAGGTCTCTTATCTTTAAATAAATACTAATAGTTCTATAGGGAGTGTCCTTGTATTCCGTACGCTAAGTACTTAGGTATTAGCTTTTTATAGGACGTCTTCTTATCCACTAGTGTTTTAGCTTTCTTTAAGCGTCTATTACGTGCTAAGGCTCTTCCTCTTTATAAACCTTTAGTAGTATTAGAGTAATCCTTAATAGCTTACTCTGCGAAGTCTGCATTAAAGGTACTTCCTCTTATAATAGTATTAGCTTTCTTTAAGGGTGTTCTAAGTCCTTCTTGCAGCTCCTTTATTACTCTACAGTATTTAAAAGATCTTAACTTCTACGGGTTATTTAACTCAGTAGTGTACTTTATACAGTAGGCGTCGCTAAAAGGTTAAATAACTTCTACTAAATCTTAAAGCTAGATTCTATCGGATATTTAAGGGATCTTATACTTCTTTCCTAGTACTATTACATATTCCCATTAATCTAACCACTAATTTAATTTTAATAAGTGTTTAAACCCCTTAAGGGCTTCTATATACTAGTGTTGTACCTTTTTCCTAATAAATAATGAGGTAGGTTCTGTGTTCTCCTTTAATTAGGATAGCCATTCTTTAACTATTAAGGAAGGGTTAAGCAGTAGCTTCTTCTAAATTAATACTATAGTTATAATCTAGGTGCGTATCTATTGCAGATACTCTTCCTGTTTTAGGAAGTACTTTATATCCTAGTTATAGTATCGTCTGCTATTCTCGTACTCTTTCTGTTAATTTGACGAGAGCTATATATATAAGGTTGCATTCTTATTGAAATCTATAACCTTTGGATAAGGTGGTTTTTCAAGTAGACCTTCTTAAGGTGCTTCTGTAGCTGGGTTAACGTGGGCCCAAATTTGCTAATCTATGAGGGCTCGGAGTTGCCATAGCTATTGTTCCCAGTCTTCTGGCTTATTGAGGATGATCGTGTTCGATAAGGTAGTCGGTAGAGTTATTTGACTGATAGGCAAAGGAGGAATTGAGATGGTATTTTTGTCGTTAGGATCGTCCTTGTCATTAGGATCGTCCTTATCATCAGGATCGTCCTTTGACGATTGAGGTAGAATCTCGTGGAATCTCGTCCTGTGACAATTAAAGTAGGATTTCGATCAAGGTCGTCTTGTGACGATGAGGTAGAATTTCTTTAAATGATTGAGTAATAGCTGAATAGCTTCTTGTGTCGGCGGACCGGGCTTATAACTGTCAGATAACTTATATAGAGCTATTTATTGATGAAATGGGTTAATTAATTGATGATCTTGTTGGTGTCTTGACCTAGGGCCCCTGGGCTTAGATGAAGATATTTATAAAGCACGGGCCCCGTGCACGTGACTCGTGCACGTCCTACGCTATAGAGAATACAGATTATCTAACAATATTAGACTAGGACCTTTTAAAATTAAGTAAAGGATTTTACTAGTTACGTTTAAGTTAAACTTACCAGCTAAAATAAAAATCTACCCTATATAGCATATCGCGATACTAGAGCCAGTATATAGAGATATTAAGCTACTAGTTTATAAGGAAGACACGTATAGAGAATAAGAAGAAGATAAATAGTAAGTTTTAAAGATCGTTAGTTATAAGGATATTAATAATAAAACATAGTATAAAGTTAAGTGGATAAGCTATAATAAGACTTCTTAGAAGCTACTAGAGAACCTAAAAAATGCTATAGGAAAGGTATAGGAGTATTAAAAGAGATTAGGTTAGGTAGTATTAATAAAGAAGAATTACTAAAGAATAAGTTACCTAAGGGGGACCTAAGAAGAGCAGTTACTAAACTACTTAGATTTATTTCCTTAGCCGGAAGAGGATCTATTCTTTTATTACTAAGTTCCTATAAACCTTATTCTATAAGTTTCTACTCTTTAAAACGGACCTTTTTATAAACCTTCTTAAGATAGATTAACTGAGTGGACGCCGTAAGATAAGACTTAAGGGCCCGTTACTAAGTATTAGCAGCCTCTTATTCTATATTATAAAAATGGTATAACTCCGCCGAAGTAATAGATAGTTTATTGTCTAGCTATATAGTAGTAGATTAAATATAAAACCCTAAGATAAATTAATTAGGGAACTAGACGACTATTAAGAATAATAAGTTATATATATTTAGTATTAGAGATAGAGTAAACGTCGTAGGATAAATAAATATTTGCTTTAGTGCATTCTAAGTAAAAGGACGGTTATTATAAAGATGGGTTTACTAACGTAATATAAACCAAACCCTTTTTTAAACAGCGAGAATATGGAGATAGCATAATCTTACTAAGAGATAATATTATAGCAATAGTGCGAGCACGACGAGCAGTTAAAGAAGAAATTGCTTTAGGCATAATAAGTAACGATATTAACTAAATTAATTAGATAGACATTATACCTCTAATAAACGACTTAAAGATATTAGGAATCTTTAAGGACAAAGATAAAGAGGAGGGAGATAGTATTACGGACGCTTTAAGTATAATATTACAACTACTTAAAGAAGAGTTAGAAGAAGCTAGTTAGTTAATTTAGGCATAGTCTAGAATAGAACTAATAGAGTAATATAACGAGGAATAGTAACTAAGGTCACGTGACGTGGTCTGTATAATCTATATAATCTATAGAATCCGTAATAAAGTAGATAAAGCACACGTATATTATATACAAAAAGGATTTTATAGGAGTACGGTTGTGTATTTAAGGACCCTTAATCCCTACCTAGATAGCTCCTTCCTTATAATAATTCTTAGAATATAATTAGAGTTAATCTATTAGGCAACTACCCCACCAACTACTACGTTATTAACTTTAACCTATATCACCTATATACCTAGCCCATTAATAAGCTTATTGTAGTACCTACTACAAGGTTCCGTTACAAAGAGCCCTTACTATTTTACTATAGTAATCCTTTATCTCTTTTTTAAACGCGTCTACTTTTACTAAGTAGAAATAGTAACCCTAGTAATAGAAGTACGCCGAGCGGTATATAGAGACTCTATTTAATAGCTATATTAATAAGTAAGTAAATAAGGAAGATAAGGAACTAGTTAAGCAATAATATAAAAAGGCTCCTTATAAATCTAATAATAATTTAAATAATAAATATACAGTTCTTGGTTATAGATAGGGGTTTTACTTCCTTAAAGTATAATTAAAAGCATATTAAGCTTACTAATAAGCTTAACCGCTACTATAATATAGGCTTTAAGTCTATTAAGATTAATTTTAATAATAGTAATAAGTAGAATATTATTATTTCTAATCCTCTTAACTAGTAGCTTAAAATTAGTTAAATTCTTTATCTAATACTTACTAAAATTACTCTTAATATATTCTCTATACTAGTAATAAACTCTCTATATATAACCGAGCCTTTAATTAAGATAAAAGAATTATTATTAATAAGTATAGTANATTATTAGCCGATATAATTAAAGTAGATTAATATTAGAAGTAGCAGTTAATTAAAAGCCTTTTATTAAGTAGTTTAATTAACTATATTCACTCTAATAGAGCTTTAACTATATCCTAGTTAATAAGTTTAAATATTAATCTTATTAGCTATAAGCTAACTATAGAGGTAAAAAGGCTAGCTTAGTAAAATATATTTAATAGAGCTTTATATTTAATTAAATTTAATATAAAAATAGAGCCTTTAGAGCCTTTACTACTAACTATTTTACCTATTTTTTTTTTAAGCTTTTATAGGTATATAAGATCAATTTAGCTATATTTAAATACTATATTAGGTAAATTAGGGTCGAATTTTAATTAAGTAATATTTATATTTATATATAGAGAGGTACTGCTAAAATCCGCAATAAAATACTATAAAGTCTATACTACTTTCCTAATTGGGACAGCTGGCTGGCAGCTTCACAGTCAGCGTACGTTATCCGACAGCTAGCGGACAGCAAGCGATCCAATTGACGCAGTTAGTTAGCTATTTTTCTCAAGATCGCAGCTAAGCTGACTGTTGGACACACTGCCCCCAGACGCCCCTTAGATAGTCGCCGGTCACGTGCTAAAGGCACGTGCCCGTAGTATATAGTCTCCACAATCCCCAAGGCCTTACCTCCTTAAGGATTCGTCTCTCTTACTAATCTATCCTATTCCAATCGTGTCCTTATAGCCCCCTGTCTATAAAATCCCCTTACATTTAAATCCTTCCTATTCTTTTTTAAAAGGGTAGTCAGCTTTAAGGATCAGATTGTTTATTTATATCTTTTATTTATAACCACTATTCTCCCTTAAAATCTCGCGATAACCTAAACGGAAACTCTATAAATACCCTATAGAAAGCCGTCGTATAAAGGTAGGAAGGTCCCTCTAATAGTAAGAGATTATAATAATATAACCCTCTAGGTAAGACGGCTGAATAAGCCCTAATATCTAGATACTTTAGGAGCTTAAAGACTCTCGCATATCTACAGTTATTAGTAACGCTAAGGAAAATACAAATACCCTCTATAACGGTTATAATACTACTAAAAAGTAGCTAAAGCCCCTTTAGCCCCACCTAGGCCAATTAAAAGATTAAGCGCTAGAGGTGACTTTAAGATCTTCCCCTAAGCTAGAAATGCTAGAGGAATATACTAATATATTTAACTAGGGAACCAACTAGAACCCTCCTAGAAGACTGCCGGCCTATAATTAGTATAGTGGCGGTATATAAACTGCCTATAAGCCAAGTAGGCCTACCCCTTTAGGTAATTTAAACTAACCACTAACTTAAGACTTAAGCCTTATAGGGAAATTTATACTAGCTACTAGTACTAATACTACCTTTAGAGCCAGAGCTTCCCTAAGGCTAAGGTTGGAAAGTTAAGAGCCCTAAACCAATATTCTTTAAAATAGATATTAGGAAGCTACTATAAGGCTCTTAAAAGCTATATGGGAAGGAGCTACTAATAAATATATTAAAAACCTCTAGGGGTAGGTCTAAATCTAGTAGAGCTTAATTTAGGCTAAATAAAATCTTTTACAACCTAGCTAAGGCTAAGGGCTTTTTAGGAGCTACTTAGTACCTACTTAAGGTATAGAAGACTTAGAGAGTTATCTATATTACGAATTAAAAAAGGATATAGACTAACTGGCTAAGGCCTTTAGTAGTTTAGAACTTCGCTATAGACCTAACGCCCAATAGTTAGACAATTGGGTTTATAAGGTAGACAACTTCTTTAAGATGCTAATAATACGAGATAATACTAAAGAGTGTATACGCTAAATTATTAGCAAGATTAAAGACTAATCACTAAACTAGATTATACTTAATTAGCTTAATAAAGAGCAAATTACTATATAGCCACAGCTGTAAACCTTTCTAAAGAAATGGACTTAAGATCCGTATATTATACAATATAATAATATAGAGCTATTCTAAAATAGGATATAGCTTAACCGCTATAACTTCTACCAGTTTATAAACTTTATAAAAACTTATACTTAATAGATAAATCCAGAGCTCTTTAAAAATAAGGACGGTAGTATCTATAAAAAGGAAAAGATCGGGTTTATCTAGGCTAAAATTAAGCTAGCAATTTATAATAAAATAAAACGCATAGGAGCCCTATTATAGATTACTATATATACAGATTTCAAACAAGCAGTTCTAAACGCTAAAGATATAATAAGGAACCAGACCTCTTCTAATAAAAAGCTAGGGGGTCACTAAAAGCGCGGGCACTTTAGTAGTAATATAGGGTAGACCTAACCTTTAAAGAAGCTATTCTTAAAGAGAACTTTAAAAGCGTTAAAGTTAGAGGCCTTAAATAACGGGAAAGACTCTTAGGGCTAACCTAATACCTATCTAGTACCTTTATAGAAATACTTTAAGAAGTTAAGAGAAAACTCTAGAGGTAGATTTTATTAGAAAAATAAATAAGGTAATAACCGCACTAACAATCTAAAAAAAAGAAAAGCCCTAGTTACAGACCTCTCCTAGCTATAACTAGGGTAAGATATAGAAGAAGAGACTTTCTATATTACTATTAAGCTAGAAATAACACTTATTATAGGTAAGATATAACAGTTCTAAGCACTATATAATAGCGGCGCTAAAATTAATCTTATATAATATAATTTGGTAAAAGAGCATAAACTTATCCTATTATAAAGGTGGCGGAAACCTATTATAGGCTTCCTAAATAAGCATTGGATTAAGCTATATAGTACCTATAAGCTTATAGTATTAGTGGCTAATATATATAACCGCACTAAGGTAGTTGGCCTATAACCCTTCTAGGCGGCTAACTTTATAGGCTATAACCTTATCCTTAAATACCCTTAGCTTATAAAAGTAGATCCTAAAATACGCTTTAAAATAGAAGCCTTTAAATAGTAGAATAATAAAGATTTAGAAGGGTATATATTACTAATAAGCCTAAAGGATATCCTAGATAATGTAGCCCTAGGTAAAATAGTGTACACTCTATACCTAAAGGAGTATTAGATCTAACCTCTATTTAATAGCAAGATAGGTATAGAGCCTAGTATAGGTAATAACCCCTCTATAATAGAGACCCTATAGGGAACTACTAGATAGGTCGCGGAGACATTATAGAGAGGCGGCGATCTTAAGGATCTTATAAGATACTTTAACCGTTATAGGTTACTCTAGCTTAAGCAATATGCGGAGAGTATACTACAGCATCTTAAGCGCTACGTTAAGGATTTCTCTACCCTTTACTAGCTACCGTATAAAATAGTATAATATATAGTGGCAACTATATATAAGCAACCACTATAGCGTATAATGCGGCCTGTAAGTATCCTAAGAGAGCTCCGGGATCTACCTAATAATAATATAAAAAACAAACGCGACCCTAATTTATTAAATATTCTAGCAGGCCTAAGGGACTTACTAAGGGTATTTTTAGGTAGGAGAACTAAAGTCCTACTATAGAACTCGGAGTACCATTATATAATTAATCTAGAAGAAGGCAAACAACCGCCGAATCTTCCTATCTATAACCTCTCGCGTAAAGAGCTTAAGATTCTATAGGAGTACCTTAATAGGTCACTAGAAAAGGGGTAGATTTAGCCTAATAAGTTACTAGTAGGCGTATTAATCCTCTTTATCCTAAAACCAGATAGAACTATAAGGCTATATATAGACTATCGCGGTCTTAACAAGATTACAATTAAGAACCGTTACCTACTACCACTAGTTAGTAAAATGCTAGATTAACTATTTAGGGTAAAGATCTTTATAAAGCTAAATCTATAAGACGCCTATTATAAGCTCCGTATTAAAGAAGGGGATAAGTAAAAAACCACTTTTAAGACCTAATACGGCCACTTTAAGTATCTAGTAATACCTTTTAGGCTAGCCAATGCGCCTATAATATTCTAATTGTATATTTATAGAGCCTTAGGGGGACTAGTTAACCATATATACATTATCTATTTAAATAACATCTTAATCTACTTAGAAGATAAGGATTAATACAAGCAACACGTCCGCGAAGTACTAAAACGTTTAGATAATTAGGGCCTCTACACTAAGGCGTTAAAGTATATCTTTAACACTAAGTAGGTTGAGTTCCTAGGTTATATTATAACGCCTATAGGTATAGTTATAAACCTAATACGGGTGTAGATAATCTAGGAGTGGCCAGAGCCAGAGAGCTACTAGGATATTTAAATATTCCTAAGCTTTGCTAATTTCTATAGGTGCTTTATCTATAACTACTTAAACGTTACCTAATACCTATTTAACTATATTATGGAAGTTTCCTAAGACCTAACCTAAGGAGTAAAAAGCTTAAAGGCGGTAAGAAAGAAAACTAAAAAGGAACTAACTAAATAGTATAAGCCATAGTTATAGCCTAGAAAGATTTAAAAGGCCTTTTAGAAACTTCGTATAAAGTTTACAAAAGCTTTATTACTGCGGCATTTTAACCTAAATTAGCTATTAATAATAATCACTAATATATTAAATTTTGCCCTTATTAGTATCCTACTACAACCTAATAGGCATTTAAACGCTACCCAGCTCTATTAGAGACTAGTAGTATTTTATAATAAAAAATTCTAGGGACCTAAAGTTAGGTATTATACCTACGATAAGGAACTACTAGCTATAGTTAACTGCTTTAAATAGTGGCGACACTACCTTAAGTACGCGAGCTATACCACTTATATACTTTTAGATTACTATAATCTACGCTACTTTATAACTATAAAGGAGCTTATACCTTAATAAGCTAAATAGGCAGAGGAGTTTATATAATTTAATTTTAAGATTAAATATAAGCTAGGGGAAAACAACTCTGCTAATAAACCGTTACGACAACCAAACTATGCTAAAGGCTTTAAAACGGGAGAAGGAAAACAGATAATAGATATCTTACTCCCTATATTATAGAATAAGCTCTAGGTGTAGGATACTTAAGCACCCATAGCTCTATATACTAAGTCTTAGGCGGTGTAAGCCCTATTAGTTTTTATTAACGTTTTAGCTAGTACCCGGTCTATTACTAATAAGGGTCTAAATATACCTAGACAGGACGTCCTTAATACATTCTCGGAACCTAGTAATATACTATCCCTAATTACTAAGCTATCCCCTTAAACTAATAGCGAAGCTATAGAGCAATTAAAACTCAGAGCCCTATAATAACTAAAGGACTTTAACCTTATAGCGGCCTTCCTAATATACGCGTATTAAAGAGTTATAAGATCTATAGTACCATCTAGTCTTATACTTAGAGTAGTATAGGATAAAACAGCTTTTACCTAGAAACTATCCGAAAGGTTAATAGATCTTATCCGTAAGGTATAATAGAGGGACGCTTCCTATACTATCCTTAATACGGAAGTAAACCGGAAACGTAATAGAAAGGAAGCTACTAGGCGCTACTATTAGGAACTAGACCTAATAGGCCTACTATATAAAAATAGTAAGGTTTAGGTGCTATAAGAAGTAAATCTATAATAGAAGATTCTTATAAAGAATCACAATAATCCTTTAGGCGGCCACTATGGTTAAGTAAAAATAGTAGAATTACTTTAGCGCAAATACTATTAGCTAAGGCTTAATTAGGAAGTAAAGGAGTATATTAGTTATTATAAGAAGTATTAAGTATATAAAATCCGCAGGCATAAGCTATAGGGTCTACTTAAATCAGTTCCCCCCGCTAGTAAGCTATAGTAATATTACACTATAGACTTTATTACAGATCTCCCGCTATTTAAAAATAGCTAAGGATAATATACAATTTGGTCCTTATACTTATTAATAGGTTTTTAAAGTACGTCCAATACCTTCCTATTAATAAGACGATTAATATATAAGCGCTAGCTAACCTAATTAAGGAGAAATACTTCCTTAAAGTAGATTAGCCGCACTCTATTATTACTAATAGCGGTAGCATCTTTATAAGCTAGTACTGGTCAGACCTATACTTCCATTTAAAGATAGACCACCATTATAGTATAGCTTTTTATCTATAAACGGATAGGTAAACAGAACGCTAGAACTAGGAACTAGAGTCTTACCTATAAATATATTTAAACTACTAGCAAGACAATTAGTATAAGCTACTTCCGTACGTGGAGTACGCTTATAATTTAAAGAAACACACATTATATAAGTATGCACCAATCCAGATCGCCTATAGCGTTTAACTATTTAGGTTTAATAGTATACCTAACAATTACTGGTTAAGGCCGCATAATTAGTTATAGGATCCTATTAGGAAGTCTAAGAATATCCACTAGAGAGTATAAAGATACCTCTAGGAATAGAAGGAGTAATAAAAGCATGTAAAGTAGAGCCTATAAGATACCTAAGAGCAGTAGAGACTTTAGTATAACCGTAAGCACCAGGATAAGCATTTTGGAGTAGGCAATAAGGTTCTATTACATTTAACGAATATCAAGACCCGTTAACTATTAAAAAAGCTTAATATAAGATACCTAGGTCCCTTCTAAGTTAAGGAACAAATTAGTAAGCTAGCCTATCGTCTCTAGCTACCCCTATTTATAGCCTATATATATCTAGTGTTTTATATAAACCTACTAAAGCTATAGCATAGACTACTGCTAGAAAAGAACTTCCGTTTAGGCCCAATTAAATACCCTAAGGTAATGGGCGAGCGGTATAAGGTTAAAGCTATACTATACTATAAGTCTATTAAGAATAAGCTTTAATTTAAAGTTAAATAGCTAGGCTAGCCCGCTAAGGACTCTATATAGGAACCAGAGGATTACCTTAATTATTGTAAAGATATTTTAAAAGAATATTAGGACTAAGGTCCACAATCTATAAGTTATAAAAAGCGCTCTAATACTATAGTATTATCGCAACCTATAAAGAAAGCTTATAGTAGGCTGTAAAAGGCCCTAAAGAGTAAATAGGTTAAATTGGATATAGTATAGACAAGCTCCGGAAACCATAGGGATAGGGCTATAGCCTAAGGCAGGATAGGTCCTTAGCCTTTTCTTATATATAGCATAGAGTTAATAGGGCATTTTATTAGAATTGCATGCCTATTTATTAATCTATATTAGGAATATAGTTTTTAGGGCTTCTAAGCCCTTTTTAAAAGCCTTATAAGGCCTTTCTAAGCACCTAATTAAGGTCCTTAATTACTACTATATATAAGAATAAATCCTAAAAGTCTAAACCACAAATGCCTAATCTAAAAAGCCATTACGCCTCATTATTATCAGGAGTAGGATTAGTATCCATTAGGCTACTAAGTAATAGCTAATAAGAATGGGATCTAGATCCCTTAATAGGCATATAAGTAGGTATAAAAACAGGGGTAGGATAATAAGGTGTAGCTAGAGCAGAAACTCTTAAACGCTTAATACTAATATTAGGTCTAAACCAATACTAATAAAGCTCTTAGGGAGTAAGCTTATAGTTAATAAAGACACGCTTAAGCCTAGAATAAACAGAGACGTTAGCTGGCTAGTATAGTCTAGAATCACTAAGACCTTGCTATAGCAACTATTAGTTACCTATCTACTAGGTACCCAAAGGGTAACCTACCTAATACCGTATTATATTATGCTCTTTTAAAACTTAACACGCATATATAAACTCCTTCTTATAGTAGACGGCAACTTTCTTCTTATTACCCCTATCCTATACTCTATCCTTAGTATACTAACCTTACTCTTATATTAGGCGTTACTGGCTAGCTTACTAAGAATTATAGGCGGTGTAGATAGTTATAGTATAGTCTTAAATTTAACTAAGGCGTTTAGTATTAGCGCTAGAATAAGATAAAGCCTAGGCAATATAGTAGTTAAGGACATTAAAGGATCGTCGCCACTTAGGCCCAGGCTATTAAAGCTTAAAGTTAGTAATAGAAATCTATTAAAGATAGAAAGGCTTACCTTAATATAACTACCGCTTTTAGTACGTATGCATCAATTATAAGGACTAAAGGTATTAGATTTAACGCAGTGCGTCTTATTATAAGCCTCTAGAATCCTATTATTAGATTTCTAGTCTTTTAAAGACGTACAGGCAAAATCATTTAGGTAGGACCAGCACTAGTTGCGAGTTAGCGGAGGTTGGGGTTCTATATACAAAGGTAGGGCCAAAATACGCTATAGAATCTACTTAAAAGAGTAGTTAGTAAGAGAATGAAGAGGCATATTAAATTATTAATAGAAAAAAAGAAAAATTTAATAATATATTAAAGATACGTCTAAAATTAGACGAAGGTTAATAATGGGAAAGTAAGGTGTTAAGGAAAAGGAGCAGCTCGATAAGCAAAGGTGTCCTTATACTTCACCGTCTAATACCCCTTTAGTAAATAGCCGCAACCTTGCCGATATAACTTCGTTATAATAGCGTTATTTAAAAGGAAGAAAACATAAGTATATATTATCTAACTATCACTTCCTTATAAAAAACTAAGTACGCGGCTAGGGGAAGGCAATTAAGACGTTAATCAAAGACGCATATGGGTTAAATTATACCTAAAACAATACTATAGTATTAAAGAACAACGTTATAAACGTTCTTAATAATCGTATAATAGCTATATGTGCTATTATAAAGTGTCCCTCCTATTTACTAGGTAGTAGAGCTACACCAAATATATAGCATAGGACTATTAAATTTAAAAGTATATATACCAGATCTTAGGAGATAAGTCTCCTTAATTAACTAATTAATACCTTAACCGCATCTAATAGCCTAAGGGCAGATACGGGAATAATGCGTTAGTAACGCAGAGGATTATATAAAATAATTACAGATTACATCTTAACAGTTAAAGACGACGGCAAGCTAAGGCTCTATACGTTAAATCCTATACTAAAAGGTTCTATAGAACTATACTAGAACACCAAATTGCCTATAATACTTATAATTAATTATAGACCCGCATAAAGACTTAGAAGTAGAGTTGCATAAAAATCTTTATGTCAGCCTAGGTAGTTACTAGCATACTTCTAATAGGCTCCTAATAGGTCTCTTAGCAATCCTTACATCTTTTCTCTAATTATATTTTTTCCTTATTAAGGTTTTTTAGGAGTTTAAAGTAGGGGTTAGATAGATAGATAATATATAGCGGCATACTAATACCTCTTTAATATCTCTCTAAACCTCTTCTAGGATGAGCCCTTATAATCTCCCTACTATAAGGTAATGGCGATTAGGGGCCGACCGTAAGAAGGGGGGGGGGCAATGTAAGGGATATTATTGCGGACACCTTAGGTTGCCCTTAGGACAACCCCCGGGCGCCCCTTAAATAGTTACCGGTTACGTGCTAGAGGCATATACCCGTAGTATATAGTCTTTACAATCCCCAAGGCCTTACCTCCTTAAGGATTTATCTCTCTTACTAATCTATCCTGTTCCAATCGTGTCCTTATAGCCCCCTGTCTACAAGATCCCCTCACACCCTTATGAGGTTAAAAAGGTTATCTTCCCTTATGCCTACTAATTAAAGCTTCCTAATATGGTTAAAATCCACCCTATATTCTATATATTAGTCCTTTACCCTATTACCACCGTATTAAATATCCTACTTAAATTAATTTAGGACCCTCCTTTACTAGTTAAAGTAGATAGTAAGAATAAGGACTTTGTTAAAAGAATTAACAATATTAAGTATAATAAAAGGAAATGCTAATATATATACCTTATAAAATAGAAAGGCTTTACTAAGCCCTTATAGGAACCTATTAACTCTATAAAACTTATATAAGCTATAAAAGACTTTTATAAACTTTACCTAGAACTACTATAACCCTATTTTATAGAAGCTTAAGTTTAAAGATGGGGTACTATTATAAGATACACCCGTAATACCTTATATACATTTACCTATTTTTACTAACTTAGCAACTAGAGACTAACCACGAGACGGTAATCTAATGGCAATTTACGGCAATCTAACGGCAATCTACTATATTCTGCTAAGTTTTGCTAGGACTATTACCCGAATCCTATTCTGCTTTATATATATCTTAACTAAGTAACTAAGCTAATAATATATATCCTTTCTTCCTTTTTTTTTTTTAAATTTCTTTTCTTACGTAATGTTTTAACTTTATTATATAGTTTATATACATAGCTTAATAGTATCTACTCCGCTATATATTATCGCCGCTTATACTTACTCTGTAACAAAGGCTGCTATAATAGTAAACGCCTTTATAAACCTAGTAGGAGGCTTTACGTATATATAAAGAATATATAAACCAGGCAAAAGGGGGTATTTTCTATAGTAATTTAATATTAAATAATATCCTAGTAAGTGCCTATAGCGATACTAAAGGCCGTAGTTAACTCCTCTAGCCCTTAAACCTTAACACTACGCTTAAATTACTCTAATTAACGCTGTAAACGCTCTAGCTTAGCCTATTATATATACATTCCTCCTATAGTATATTAAAACTACTACTGGATAAAGGAATTATACTTACTCTTACAGATAGCTTGCTTAAGAAACTTACTATAATTATAGTGGAATTCTTAAGTATATAAGTACCAGCGACGGATCTACGCCTTTAAGATAGCCTATATAATAATAATAATAATAATTCATTGCTTAACGTCCGATTTAGATCCCTATTAGGCCCACGCGGACTACTCCTTATTTACATATAGGGAGAAAACTCTATTTAAGAAAAATGAGAAAACCCCGTAATCCATCTCCCCACCTTTTAGGACTCGCCTACTTAACGCCTATAAGTCGCCTATAGTGCTCTACTACCTTACTATTTAACCTCCTTAGGAACCACTACTGCCGTAACAAGCCTACGGACGCGCTAGTATTATAAACTATTACTCTACTACTATAGAGTTACTAGGGGGCACCTGCTACTCGCCCCCTTGCCTTCTATTACCATTTCCCTTACAACCCGGAACTAATTTAGCACATTTTAACTAATAAGCCACTAGGTGACCGCCTTAAGGCCTTTTTATATTAAGAGCAGTATATTATAGTTCTCTATACTAGCTACTAAGAGTATTATTTCTTAATTAGTGCGTAGGGGGCATAGCAGTATTACGTATTTTAGTGTTTATCTTAGCTAGCTATATTCGCATCTCGGGCTACCTACTAAAATACCTACCTAGTAAAGCCAATCTTTTAGTCCTATTATTCCTGTTCTTAAGAGTGTTACTATTATATTTTCTACCTTTATTAGGCCTTCTTAGAGCCCTTAGGTATTTACCCCCTATAGCGTTAACTATGCTATAGCTTAGGTTTATCTTGCCTAAGTCAGCCTCTATACCTTTAACTCCTATTTACCTCTTTAGCGTTAGTCCAACCAGTATTATATTACGGTAGATAGTTTCCCAGCGTTCTTACGTATTCTACTTTAGCTTCTTTCTCTATCTTACTATTATCTTTACTAACCTCTTATACGTCTCCCTTCCTCCTTTATATGGGCCTAGGCCCTAAAGTAGCACCATTCTTCTTCTACTTTCTTTACCTATTTCTCTAATATCTCTTCCCTACTTTAGGGTTATTAGTTTATTCTCCTATAGGGCACCCTAGGGTCCCTCTATAGTTTACTTAGGCGTGTCTTAATATACTTTATAACATTAAAGTTACGTTTATTTTGCGTCCTTTATATTACAGCGGCTTTAATATATAACTATAGGGGGGGAATATTGGATTCCTTTTTAAGTAATACTATAGCCGTTTACTTATACCCGTCTATAATACTCTAGAGGCAGGCTATCTAGACCTTTTAAAGTGGTTTAAGGAGTAATTTAGGGGGGCCCTTCTTAGTTTCTCTAATGGCCCAAATACTAGATCTATATATTATGGTTAGCCGGACGACTACTATATATAGTAGGCGTAACCTCTAGAAGTATAGACCCTATATAGAATTAACAATCCTAGATAAAGTAATAAACTATACTTGGCCTTTATAGGCCGCTTACGCCGTATATACGCTCCACTAGAGCTTACTGTCTACCTATACTCCTAATACCCTTAGGCCCTAAACTAGTTAACCCCTAAAGCCTTAAATGTAAATTATATGCTAGAGATCTATAGATTAGTTGCGTTTTCTTATCCCTTAACCCGTCAACTTGGGCACGCAGGTTATCGATAAGAGCCCACCAATCAGATCAGTAGGATTTGGTAGCCGTGCTCAGGAATACAAAATTCGGAAAGTGGCCAAGGCTTCGGGGGGATTTTTTTCGCCGTCTTATTTGGGGGAATCTTATATTGAGTCTTCTGAACAAGATCTGCATCAATTCTAGCATGATTAGAAGACATGGTGGTGGTGTATTTAATAGTTGAATTCTACGCGTTGTTCTGATTCTGGTGTTCGCGCACGGGCCTTCCCCTCTGCTCGCCCTGACGGGTCAAGGGATAAAATAAATTAGCTAGTATTTCTCTAGTAAGAATTAAACTCTATAATATTTTACCCATTCTATATAAGTATTATAAGCTTTCTCTAATATTCTACAATTCTTTACAGCTGTTAGCCCGTATATAATTAGGTTTGTATTATTAATAAAGCTTATCCCCTAGGTCGCTCCTTCCTTAAAGAAGTTAAGTAGGTTGCTTATAAAGAAAAGGAAGAGTATAGGCAAGAGGGGTAATCCTTATAGTATTCCTATTATAACTATAATAGGGGGGCTCTAGTATCCGCTAAAGACTAGTAATATTTCTTTCTAGCCTATAAACCCTTAGATAAATTATATAATCCATTTTAGGAAGCCCTTTACCCTAAGGATATACAGGAGACGCTTATAGGGTATATTATTATAGGCACCACTAATATCTAGGCTAAGCATTAATACTACAAAGTCCTTTTGCATCGCCTATATAAATTTAATAGTGGCAGTAAGTAGCGTAAGTGCTAATAGTGTTAAGCGGTTCTTTCTTGCCCCTATTTAACTTTATAGTAGTAAGGCGTGTTCCTCTACCGTATCTACTATATATTCCGCTATTACCCTTTCTAAGATCTTACTAAGGGTGTTTTCTAAGGCAATAGGACGGTAGCTTCCTGGGATTAAGTAATCTACTTTACCTTTTTTTTGTAGAACAACCGTTGTTATAGATCTTCTAAGTTACGGGTAGTAGCCTATAGCAAAGTATACTCTAGCTATATCTATAAGCCAAGGTGCTATAAGTAGCCTATAGGTTTTTAGGGCCTTATTTAGAATCCTATCTAGTCCTAGTACTATATTATTTAAAAGGCGGCTAATAGTTCTAGCCATTTCCTCTATTATTATATCGCTATTAACCTATAGGCGAGTCACTGGTGTTTCGCCTGTAATATTACTAAGGTCTACTAGAGCTAGTTAGGGGAAGAACCTTTCTATAAGGATTTTTACCTTCTTATTATTGTTATTTATAGCCTATAATTCTCCTACTCTTTATAGGGGTAGTAAGTATAAGTCTTCTGCTAGGCGCCCTACCTTTTTCTTTACCTATTTTGCTATAGCCTAAAGGCCCTTATTATAGGGGAGACTTAGGTTAAAAGTATACTCGTTTATAAACCGTCTCCAGTTATTCCTTACTTCTTTTTTTAGGGTATTCTTTAGCTAGTTTCTTATATCTTTATATTATCTCTTATCTTTAGGGTTATAGCTACTTATATATTTCCTTCTTACTTATTATTAGCTGGTAATTAGAACTATATATTATATAGACTATACATATCGCGTATAGGGGCCCGGTTTTAAGATTAAGCAGTGCTCTTCTAGCCTATTTTTAATCGCTACCTAAATCCTTTTTAGTCTTTAGTTAATTTCCTTAGGGGTAGCTAATAAGCCTTACTTATTTAGTATTAGGTGGATTTCTTCTAGGTCTTAAAGTTATTGTTTAACTATATTAAGGAAACTATCTATCTTAAGCTTCCTTATTATATATCTTTTTCTATTTAGTTGCGCTTTAGTATCTAGGTCTAGCTATATCTAAATAGGGATATAGTCTAAGGTAAGTACCTATTCTTCTTTAAAGTTACACCTTTTAAGTCTTTAATATAGGCCTTCATCTATAAATATAAGGTTAATTATACTTCTAGCAGTACCTTATTACCATATAATTGCTCCTAGGGGGGTAGCTAGCTTAAGGCCCCAGATATCCATAGCTCTTAGTAGGCACTCTAACTATTAATCTACAGCAATATAGATACCCCCCTACCGTAGGTAGTAGAGGTTTATATCTCCTAGTAAAATAGACTCTATACCTTTGGTTTTTAGTAAGCTTATTACTAATATAATATTCTCTATTTATAGGACCCCTTTAACCCTAGGGTTATATACATTAATAATTTATACCGGTCCCCTATATATTTAGATTGTTATAACTATAATATTTAAGTTAACTACCTACTATAACTATAAGGATAGGCTAATAGCCTTGCTAATTATAAAGCATACGCGTATAGCTGCTTTTAGTTTATATAGGAGCTAGAATCCTTAGGGGCAGTATATTAATTATATAAAGGTATTATAATATGGTTTTTATATAGTAAGGATATAGTATTTCTCTAAGTCTAAACTGTCTAGTAGGGGCCTTACAAGGCGGTGGTTTATATTACCGCAGTTATACTATATAATAAATAGGTGGCGGACCCCTAGTAAGGGTCCTTTAACTCTTCTTTATTCCTCGCTTCTTCTATTTCTACTTTCTTTAGGATATTTAGAGCTTCTATCTCTTATATCTACACCCTAGTTACTACTTATTTTATATAGAGCTTTCTATTTCTATATCTTGTGTTCCTATTAGCGCTTTTATATCTAAATCTATTATTATTACCGGTTCTTCCCCTGTTCTTACTAGTTGGCTATATACCCTTTATAAGTCGGCTGCGAATATTATATTTACCGCATTAAGTCTAATTTTTAATTATCCTGGTCTTAAGCCTACTATTACTATCTATAGGGGTCTTCCTACAGGGCGTCCTCTCCCTTATGTCCCCTGTGACCCTTATATCCCTAATTAGTCTAGTAATATCGCACGGCGTCACTTCTAGCCCGTTAAGGCTTGGGATAACTAGCCTAGCCCTCTAGTATTAAAGGTAGGAAACGCTAGAAAGGCGCCTACGTCCCCCTAGCTTATTACCTATTATTTCCATTTATATAACCTAGTATACAGTTATTCCCGTAGCTATTAAGCCCTTACCTTCTATCTCCTATATTTAATACAGTCTTCTCTCTCCCACGCCTTATATGTGCTTTAATAGCAGTTTACGTATTTTATTTAGTCTTAATTTAAGCAATATCTTGTATTATAGGGGCCTATATAGTGGCCGCAGCACACCTATACTGCGTATATAGATTAGGTGTGTCCCTATTATATATAGCAATAGCATTATTTTAGGCGTAGTCTGTGGTTATAAAGCCTTATATTATATATAAGGCCATTTATAATTATTCCTTTTTAAATAAAAAGTTTTTATATTTCTAGTATATGTGTGCTAATAATAAGGGAGCTATATATTCGTCTAGCGTCTTCCTAGCAAGTCTCTAGCAACCCTTATATCCTCTTATTATTTTTATTATATACTTAGTTTGCATTTTCCTATTAAAGCTATTAGATTTAGGTGATTTTAAGTCCTAGTATAAGGCATTCTATTTATCTTACTATCTTCTATATAATTACTGTGTTATCCGCCTAGCGTCCCTTTTCTACCCTAAGGCTTATAGGAACCGCTAGGACTTTAATTAAGTAATCCTTATAGAGTACTTTTATGCTAATACGTTCTCCTAGCCTATCCCCTATCCTTACGGCTTATTCCTTTACCTATTAGTCCTTTAGGGTAACTTTAATATCTTCACTTTTAAGGTGTTAGACTATAATAGCGTTATAAACCTCTTTATATATCTTTATAAGGACTTCTATTTCTAATTATCCCCTAAGCCCCTCTACTTATTCTATATTTGGTTATATTATAATTATATACCCAGTTATTAACTTAAGGGGGGTAGGTTCCCTATACTATAAAAGCGCAGCTATAGCGGCCTAGGTACAGTTCGCCGGTAAGGGGGAATTATACTTATTTTTAATTTTACTTAGCCGTTAGAGGATTTAATTAAGGGTTTACTAGAGGGGCGCCTAAGATTTACTAGACTAGCGGAGCTATTCTACTAGCTATATTAGTTCGTTATAGCTAACGGTTACTCCCCTATAATTTTGGATACTAAATATATCTAATAGGCTTTATATTTTATTAGATGCCTTTTTAATAGAGGTATTTCCGCTTTATAGTGTAGTATTCGCCTATCTTTATTATAGAGGGCTATTGCTAGGCGTAGTTCTAGCGGTCGCGCGCGAGTGCGAGCTACCGTCGTTCGACGTGTGCCTCCCCTACGATGCATGCATCTCAGGGGGATTCTCTGGGTGTTTTTCAGAGTTCTTTTGATTAGTTTTGGTCTTTTTGGGCCAGGTGCAGCAAGAGCTCCTTTTCAATCGTTAACAATATTATTAATAGTTATCTTTAATATAGATAGCCTATATAAGCTTAATTAGATTAAAGTTTAGTAAGTATAGTAATAAATAGCAAATAATATGGCCCTTCTCTTTAATAGCAGCTAGAATCTACGCGTTAACGTAAACCTTAAGGTTATTTATTACGATTACTATAGTCTAATTTAGACATTATTTATAAAGTATAGGAAATAGGCAGCTGTATAGCTATCTAATAAAGTTATTAATATTAAAGTACCCTTTATAGGCTTAAGTTAGCTATTAATTATTATAGTCATATAGATACTCTAAGTATTACCTCTTTAAAAATCGCCTTAATAGTACGCCTCCTTACTAATTAGAGCTTGCCCTCTTATTTGCTAGCCAGTCTTTTTATTAAAAATAGCCTTATTAAGAAATACGATAATATCTACTAAAACCTACCTTATATTATTATAATAGAGCCCCCTTAACTATAAGTTATAGCCCTATACTATATACCTAATTGCCTTCCTTAACTACTATTCCTTTTTTAAGATACGGTATATTATAGTATAAGAAATGTTAAAATTATATTTGTAATAGAGCCAGTACTAAATCTTATCTAGATATATCTAACTATTATAAAGTAGAAGTTTAAGAAGGGCCTCTCTATTAGCTTTTATTAATACCGCTAGCTAGCTAGTCTTCTATATATAAAGTCTAATAGGCTAGCTATATTATATAAGGTAATGTTTAATTCTATATATAGTAGCTTAACTAATATATAGCTGTTTTGCGATAGTATCTAGCCGCTAACCTAATTTAAGCAAATAGACTATATCCGCGATAAGCAGGGTTAATATAAGGCACTATAATACTAGAAAACGCGTTAAGATAGGGTAAATAGCAGGGAAAAGTTGGCCTTAACTTACTGACTAATAGTGGGGACGTTGTGTGGATAATAAGGCGCGTTTAATGTGGAAATGGGCTATCTCACGGTTTTACACGTAAGGTTGGGTGCAAAAATTGGGGATCTGCATGCCAAGGATTCCTATTCGTTTCGTAACAAACAAATCGAATGGGTGGTGTCTAGAGGCTAATTTGCAGCAAAGACACGGAGCCTTTTGGCTATAACTTACATCATCAACCTCCTCACTTGATCTATTACTCAAAACTGACTGAATGGACCGTACCGGTTAACTTCCGCATCGTTTCAATCTGCTAGTACTCCTCAAGAAGCTTTGGCTTGCTGAAAGTCCGCTCGCACTACTATCTGCTCCGAGTCCACCAATCACGGACGAACGCCACCCTCCAAACCCGCTTTGCACGGCGACGAAAAACGAGGCTTCCGACCTGTTTTATCATTGGTCGCCTCCATTATCCTGCAAATGCAAGCAGACAGCGGTTGTGGGGCTATTGGACATAAGCGATGAACAAACCATCAGCTTCTGTGAAGCTTGGCACAGGTTTAGCACTACCCCACCTCTAATCCATATTCAACGGTGTGGTTGGGCTGTTCTCATATCTTCTTCTGAACTCGAAACTAGCCGATGGATGATAGCAGCTGCTCCATCTGTGCCACTATAGCTGACTATGTTGGCCATTGGCAAGCCGGGCTTCTTAGCGAATTCTTTGATCTCAAACTTGGGCCATTCTCAGGATTTCAAGAACGTACCAAATGCAAACCCTGTCAAGCCGTGTTCAAGCAGTTCAACACAGAAGAGCATCCACCAAAGCCTCGGTGTCAACTCATCTTTGCAAGGATAGAGCATAAACAAAGGTTCTGGATTTATCCGGTAACCAACAGCTCCGCTTTATAAGCAGTTCAAATTTGACGTAATTAGGATGTTCACTGTGGTATTAAAGATGATGAGGAGCCGTGTGGTGACCCACATGGCTACCTCGAATTGGTCCCATCAGTTGGAGTGTCCCCTAAGGGCGAACACTTCTTGCCAATTAATCCGAATTGGCTCGATATCCAAAGAGTTCGTCGCTGGCCACTGCACTGTGATTCAGAGCACTCCTATGGCTGTTTTGATTTACCTTCGTGGAAAACACTTGAGGATCCTCCCTCGATGATCCTCGTTGACGTAAAGAGCTGGCGATTGGTCCAAGGAATACAACCGCAGCGATATGTAGCATTAAGCTATGTATGGGGTCGAATCGGCAATGATTTGGAAACTACTAAGAGTAATTTCCAAGAGCTCCAAAAGCCAGGCGCACTGGATTCGCAACCATGGTCTCATCGATTACCAAGGACAGTGTACGATGCCCTTCTATTCACCCGTCAAATGGGAGAGCAATACCTCTGGGTCGACAGGCTATGTATCATCCAGGACGATGATAAACACAAGGACAAGCAATTAAAGTCGATGGCCTCAATTTATTCCCGATCTTATTTCACCATTGTTGCTGTCGATGCCCCAGACGCAAACCACGGTCTAGCCGGCCTTCCCGGCACGTCGTTACCTCGAACCTACAACATGACTAAACTGGATTTCTCTCCGGTTTGTTCGATGATTAAAGCACCCGTGTTCGAGAGCCAGTTCAATATAAAGGAATGGCACCGGCGTTGCTGGACATTTCAAGAACGAATCCTGTCAAATCGCAACATCGTCTTTTTCGAAGGGAGAGTTTTCTGGGAATGCCAGCAGTCTGTGTGGACGGAAGAGCTTGGCGATGCTCCTGATGGCTTAGTTGCGTCTCGATCGTCACGCCGGAATCTCAATGACCGTTATAGTTTCGATTTTCTCAAGTACCCCGATCTTCATCTCTATTCTAAGCTCGTCAGCATTTACAACGGTCGTCTTCTCACCCATCAAACCGACGGCCTCAATGCCTTTTCAGCCATCCTTCATGCTCTGGGCAGATCATTCCGAGGGGGGTTCCTACACGGAATGCCAGAGTTGTTCTTCGATTTTGCAATGCTATGGAAACCGCTTTATCCTCAAAAACGGCGAAATGGACCTTTCCCTAGCTGGTCTTGGGTCAGTTGGGAAGGTAATGTCGCGCTGAGCCTTTTGAAGAAATCCCATCGATTGATTTACGACGGACAAGATTTTGGAGCAGCAATTGAGATTACTCCCGAAGTGACGTGGTATAAAACGTCTGAGCGAACTGGGAAACGAATTTGTATCGACAACTCATACATATCGTTTCAGCTGATGAGAGAGGATAGCTCAATCTACTTGCCTTCTGGCTGGTCACGAGCCAAACCCGCAGGTTCGCCATTGAGCTCGACCACTGTCCCAGAAGACTTTTGCATATTCCGACACGGTAACATTCCCAACGTGGAGTTTCTTCATCCAGTCCCAGTCGCGACGGAGCCATTCTTTCAGGACTCGGAACCATGGAGCAACCATCTGCGTTTTAAAGCCGAGCGCAGCGTCTTGTATCTGGGTCCAGTATTTAAGGGCTATCCTCAAAAAGACGGATGGAGCAATGTCTGGAATGGCTTCGTGTCATCATGTCTGTTATTTTCTGTTTTCGACAAACAAGGACAATGGTGCGGTGTTATTCATTCAAACGTCGCGGACGAGGGAGAGATGACTCCTGGCCAGGAATGTGACCTTATAATCATATCATCCGGCAGAGCGCACAGGGATAGAAACGATGCAGTGAAAGTATGGCTTGAAGAATGGAAGTTCGTTGAGGAAGTTCGAGAGCTGGATGTTTACGAATTTTATAATATCCTTTGGGTTGAGAACAAGGGAGATGTAACCTATAGAAAGGCTCTTGGAAGAATTTGGAAAACTGCATGGAACCGTCAACGAGTTGAGAGCGTTGATATCGTACTCGGTTAGTGGGGGCAGCTGAGCGTGGTACGGAAAAAGTTGAACGTGGTCGCTGAGCGTGGTCACCAATAGAGCCACCGGAAAAAGGTCGGCGGTACCCAACTTTTACCCATACAGAACGCGCATTGATAGCCACAATTTACCTTAGCAACCGCATGCACTAAATATGCAGTGCATATACTAAGCATATCTATATACTAGTATAAAGCTAACAAGAATATATTGCGGCAGTTAAACGGCTTATTAGTAGGAGTATATACTATCGTATAGCCTACCTACAGAATAGTAAGTATATACGCTGCATATGCTAAGTATATACTATAGTATAGCCTATCTATAGAATGGTAAGTATATACGCTATATATGCTAAGTATATATAATATTATAACCTACCTTATAGGATAGAAAGTATATTATAAGAGTATATATATTAGGTCCCGCCGCAGTTACAATATATTCGCAACAACTACTATTTTTTTTAGCCGTATAGCGATATAAGGTGGGACACGTTATATATATACTTACTATTCTATAAGGTAGGCCATATTATAGTATATTCTTAGTATATACAGCGTATATACTTACTATTCTATAGGTAGGCTATACTATAGTATATGCTTAGCATATGTAGCGTATATACTTACTATTCTATAGGTAGGTTATACGATAGTATTATTTATTTGCTAATTCTAAAAATAATTAATTTTTTGTATATGCGCTGCATATGTATAAAGCTCGGCGTGGTCCAAAGCTGATCATGGTCCGAAAGCTGGTTTGCAAGTTCGGACCACGTTGAACTTTTGGACCACGCCGAGCTGTGAGCCCTTCCACAGAGTTATAAAATTGAAAGTAGCCAATAAGCGAGCCGTGACTCGAGTCAACACTCGATAACGATATAATCTGTAATATATAATCTATACCCGCGCTAACTCTTTTTAAGGGGTTTCCATACACCTATGGAAAAAGACGCATGATAGAGCTGCTCTCTGCAGTAGAAAGCAGGGTTGCGGAATATCTAATCCTATCTCGATACGATCGACGATCCACTATCGATACGACATCTCATATCGTATCGAAGTATCGTGATATTCCTTGGCATTCCCCATCAAATTTTCTCTTATTAAATCTACCACCTTTCTACTGCAATATCGTACGAAATATGGCTTTAGAAGCGGATTTATCTCTTCTTAAAAATACTCCTAGCTTAACTAAGAGCTCTAGCATATAGCTTTAATCTCTGGTTTATAAATTTACTCGCCTACTATATAAAAATCAGCTAATATATAATAAAAAGAACTAGAGGCTTATATACTGCAATTAGTGCGAAAATTATTTAGCGCTATTAACTATAAATATAAAAGAACACCTTGCGAAAGAATATGCAATCTTTATTAACTTAAAACAGCCTTATATAAAGAAGTAAGCACTTATAAAGCTTTAAGAACTATAGGTATAAATAGCATTAGAGTTTGGGATAGATAAAGTTAATTCTATAATCTTTATAAAGGTTCTAAATAAGGAAGTTATTTAATAAGCTTTTATTAACTTAGTTATTATATAAAACCGTCTATTCTGGATTATAAAGTAAGAAGAGTTCTATATCTTTTATTAGGCTCTTAACCTAAAGTTATCTAATTTAATAATAATAGTGCACTTAGAAATTTCTTAGATAATTATCTATTCCCTTTAGTTATAGAAAGATATTATATAAAGACGAGTTTAATTAGCGTTAATAAGTATTTATCGTTTTATCAATATTTAGACGTTTCTAAATAGCTACTTTCTTACAGTCTGCGCCTACTTTATTAACAGCCAGGAAAACTAGATAAAAGCTTTTTTTTACCCTTTATACGGTACCTAGTTATAGTAAAGCTAAATAATAGAATACTCTTTTTTAGTTTTAGAGGAGTATAGGATTATATAAAAGCTTAGAGCTATTATTGTAGATAATTTTATAATAAATAATAATCTTTATTATATAATCTATAAGTACCTTACTAATAATAAGGATATTACTTAAGATCCTATCTAATAATGTGTCACGGCACTGACCTGACGCATTGTTATGACTTGGTGTTGCTATGACACGAGCACAGATCTAACCCCTAATCGACACATATATACTGCCTCACCTCTATATATAGATCCTTACACGACATCGTTTGTTAATGATATACAGTCACCTCGTACCTCGTACCTTGACAGTCGGCACGTACTGTGACATAACGTATCCGCTGCTAGGGGTATACTATTAATCTTACCGTCTAGGCCTTCCTCTTTAAAGATATTCTTAAACTTAAGGCTATTAAGTTATATAAAAGGAATAATATAAGTAAAAAGGAGTAAAGTTATAAAGAAGAAATTAAGTAGAAATAGGCTTTCTAAGTAATAGGCCTACTTAGTAAGCTTTATAATATTATAGTACGCTTTTATACCTTAGTAAGTTGTATAAAGGAGTTTAAAACTTTAGTTAAAAGACGAGTTCTATTTAATAATTGTATAAGATGGAATAGCTAGTATTAAATACTAAGCGTCTTACTTAAGCACAAGTTAGGAATTAGTAACTATATTAAGAGCAACTTTAATACACTTAAGGAGGATTATATCTTACTATAAGACTAGAAGCTTCTTTATATAATTTATACCTTTTTAAAGCTATTTTATTATATAATATTAGAGATATAAGGGGACTATATAATACCTAATCAAGTTCTCTTTTATAATAGATATATTTATTAAATATATAGAGAACTCTTTTATATAACTCTTTTTCTAGCTATTTTATTTTAAGCTAAAGCTAATATCGTATAATAGGTACTCTTTAAATTAAATAAAGCTCTCTTAGTTTAAGTAAAAAACATATAGGTAAAGTTTAATAAGTACTACTAAAGAATAGATAACTTGCCTCTTTACACCGCTATACTTATCCTTTACCTAAATTGTTATATATATAAGAAAAAGCATAGATAGAGAGGGTAGAAAGAAGATATCTAATTAGTAAGGAAGCTAAGAACGTTAGCAGATTACTCGCTTATTTAATAGTAGATTAAAAAAATCAATTAATATAATATAATATAATCTCGCGTATCGTATTAATTAGGATTATTTGGATTTTCCGTAACCCTAATAGAAAGTCTCTATAGAATAACAACGAGAGCTAGATTGAATAATTTATTACATTTAGAGATTCTTCTCCTTATACATTAACAGTTTATATTAATATTAGCTTTATTTAAGGATAGTTAGCGTCTTTTTAGTAGGTTTTATTAAGCGCTCTTTAGAAAAGCGAGGCTCTAATGCTGTATTATAGGCTAAGGCTATAGTGTTTAAAGATTATAATATTAAAGGGACAGAAGCATGTCTTAGACCATTAAAAAAATTATATTTTAGGGTCTATAAGGTCTAGTAGAAAGGAATGGCAGTTAAAGCGTTATAAAGTCTTTCGCTTACTAGGGTCTTTTATTTAGTAGGTATAAACATTAATAACGCTAAGTAGATTAGCCTACTATAGGCTTAGGGGAGATACCCTAAGAGGATATTTCTACTCCGGATAGTACTAAAGTAAAATTAATCTTAGGGTAATGCTCCTAGGCTATAGGTTAGCCCTAGGCGCTATAACCGTATAGTTTTTATAGCCGGCATATTTTTTATAGGCCGCTATTACTAGTACTTAGCTCCTAGGAGTTTAAGGCTCCTAAAACACTATTTCTAAAACTTAAAACTTTCTAAAGTTTAAGAATTCTAGGAGACTAATTTTAGGACTTAAAGGCTTTTAAGAAACCATGTCTAAAAGCCTAAGGCTACTAGGAGACTATTACTAGGAGTAATACTCCTAGGAATCTAAGGCTTTTAGAAAACTATTCTTAGGATTTAAAGGCTTTTTAAAAGGCTGGTTTTAGGACCTAGAGACTTATAGGAGCTTAATAGATATAGAAAGTATAAGGAGAATGCCAGGCGTAATATCTTAGAGTGCCTAAATCTAGCTAACTCTAACCTTTTTATACTCGCTATCTATACTAGTTAGCCTAATAACTAATATATAGTACTCTTTAACATCCAATCCATCCCCTTTTTTAATCTTATCCTTATCCTTACTAGACTTCTTCTTAGCGACAATATATCGTTCCTTAAAAAGACCCTTATCCTCCTTAATATTATACTATATCTATTCCTTTTCGTTCTGCTAAAATCTAAAATAGTATAATATTTCCTATCCTGTTCCATTATATAATCCTAAAACTTCCCTATATTAGTAATTAGTATAAGTTTACGCCCTTTATTAAACTAAAGGTTATTAATCCAATTAACTATACTAAAAGGAATATCTATAAACTTAATTCCTCTATTATATGCTATTTATAACCACGATAGCATGTTCCGGTTTTTATATATAATTCGCTCTATCTTATTATTAAATATCTACTATAAGAGATTCCTATAAAGGTATTGCTAAAAGATGCCGTATCTACTTTAATACCTTAAAGCGTCTATAATACGGGCCTCTAACCCCAATATTATAATAGATTTATTAGTCTTCTCTATAAAGTCGCGCTTTAAGTAGTTCTTAAAAAGAAAGTAAACAAATTTTACGGTACGTTAGTAATCTATCTTAAGGGGCCGGTTTAGGAAGTTTAGATTAAGTATAAAGAACTTTCTTTAAAATAGGCTAAGGAGCAAAATATCTAAGTTAAAAGATATTGGTTTATTAGATATTTGTTATAGACTTTATATTAGTAGTAATAGCACTATTAAGAAGAGATATAAATAGGTTAGTTAAGATAGTATAGGAGGTACTAAAACTAATCGAGCTATAAAATAAGGGGTGACTAAGTTATATAACTAGTTACGTTATAAGTTTAGAATATAGAAACGTAATATACTAACGTATTAACGTACTAAAATGTTTGTGCCTTCTAACAGTACTAATAGCTCCTAATAGCTCCTATTAGGGCTATTAGGAGCTTTAAAAGACCCTTCTACTTAGTATCCTATTAGGAACCTATTAGGAGGTCGCCCGGACTACTAGGACTACTATGACCTCTAGGACTATTAGGACCTTTAGGACTATTAAGACCTCTAGAACTATTAGGGACTATTAAGATAATAATAAAAATTATAAATTTAAAAATAAGGTATATTAACACTTTAGTATTTATAGGTAGTTAAAAAAAATATTAATTTAATTTAATTATATATAATCTAAATAATCTAAATTAATCTTTCCTGTTTACCACCTATGTCTATTATAGGAACTCTATAATTATTTAGGCGTTAGGTAATTAACTAAGGAGCCTTATATAGAGGCTCTAAATTGTTAATTAGCGGTATTTCTAATAATCCGCTGGCTGTGTACTGATTTCCTAACTAGGCCTAGTGCCTACCTATCTGCCTATCCTGCCTATCCTACCTATTCTACCTATTTTACCTATCCTATTGTCCTACCTGTTTATGCCTACCTATCGTGCCTACTTATCTATATCTACCTATCTATATCTATAATTTAGGGGAGAGGTTAGTCTTATTAAAGGTTCTACTTAATTTAATTAATTATATTAATTTGATTGCGATTAATTGTATTAATTTAAATTATTCTCTATAGGCGTTTGCTAGCTATATATTTAAATAATAGTTATCTAGGATACCTTCTTAGGAGGCCTTAATTTAATTTAATTTAGTAATGGGCTAATATTAAGGCTCTAGTTTAATTTATTTAATTTATTTAATTTATTTAATTAATTGTAGTATTTGCTAGCTAGTTGTTTAAACGATTATTATCTAGCTCTAGTAACGGTTATCTAGCTCTAATAATAGTCGTCTAGCTCGCGACGATTGTCTAGCTCTAGTGACGGTTATCTAGCTCTAGTGGTTATCTAGCTTTAATAACGGTTATCTAGTTCTGGCGACGGTCTCTAGTTCTAGCGACGGTCCTCTCTTATCTACCTCCTGCCTATATTAGTATCTAATTTAATTTAGGAGAGGGGTCGGCTCAATTAAAGGCTCTAATTAATTCAGATTGTTCTTTATAGCCGTTCACTAGCTATATATTTAAACAGTAGTTATTTAAGGTGCCTCCCTAAAAGGCTTTAATTTAATTTAGTAATAGGCCAATATTAAAGCTCTAGTTTAATTTAATTAATTAATTAATTAAATCGTTTATGGTATTCGCTGGCTAGTTATTTAAAAGGTTATTATCTAGTTTTAGTAACGGTTGTCTAGTTCTAGCAACGATTATCTAGTTTTAGTAACGGTTGTTTTCTAGCGACAGTTATCTAGTTCTAGTGACGGTCCTTTACTAGCTGCTATTCTAGTACCTCCTAAGGTAAGGAGGATATAAGGAAGGGTAAAAAATAAGGTGGCTATAAAGGGGGTAAATTAGTAAAGGTATATATAGATTATTAAGAATATAGTGGGGACCTAATAGCACTATATGTCGCGCCCAATAGTACTATATTGCGCGCGCGCGCACCTAAGGTAGGGGGGTATTATATTAGGGGGTGTGTTGCATTAGGGGTATTGCTTAAGGGGTGTGTATATAGGTATCGCTTTAGGGGGGGTATTAGGAGGGGTATTACTTAGGGGGTATCCTGTTAGAAACCTAACAGGACTATTAGAAAATACTAGTTTCTTATTAAAACCTTAATAGGACGATTAGGAAAATTAAAGATTCTAATAGAAGCCTATTAGGACAACCAGGACAATTAAAAAAATTAAAATCCTATTAGGAGCATACTAAGAGCCTATTAGGGCCTTTAGGACCTTTAAGACAATTAAAATCCTATTAGGAGGCCTCTAGGATCTTAGCACCCCAATAAAATACTAATATAGTATATTTCTTAGCCACAGTATTATATATTTAAAGGACTATAGTCCCTACCTAGATAGTTCTCTTCTTTATAGTAAATCTTAGAATAGAATTAAAGTTAATCTATTAGATAACCTATTTTACTAATTATATATATATTATTAACTATTCTATACCTATATACTTAGCCCTTTAATAAGTCTACTATAGTATTTCCTATAAGGCTTTATTGGATATTTACTACTAAGGTTATAGTAAAGAAAGTCAAATAATATACCTCCTAAAGCACTAGTTACCACGCTATTTATAGTAGTAACTACTTTAAAATTAGGAGGAGATACTAGCATATAGGATAACGACTTAGTAGTAGTTATAATAAACTAGCTTAGGAGTATTGTAGAGCAAAATAATACTAATAATTAGGCACTACTTTAGTAACTATAAGATATAAAGAGAGAGAAAATTAAAATGCTATTAATTAAAAGATTCTTAGGAGAGAAGTATAAGGCATATTGCTAGGGTATATAGTAAAGAGTAGGTAAGCCGAGCATAAGTTATAAGGAGAGTTAATAAAAGAGGACGATATAGTAATAAGGGTAGGCAATAGCCTAGTATAGAGAGAGAGAGAGAGACGAACTAATAAGGAGGGAAGGGCTGTAAGCCTAAAGAGCTTATAAGGAGGTGCTAAGCCTAGCCTTTAGCTAGGCCTTAGCTACCCCTAAGAGCTCCTAGGCAATGTAGCTAGTAAGGGGCTAAAAGATCCCTTATAAGAAGCATAAGCTAAAGGAATTTCTTACTTAAATAAAGGTGAAAATCTAATATAAAGGAACTAAGTTAGAATAGGTAGTAGATTAAGTAGCGTATATAGAACTATTCTTAACGGGTTAGGCATTAATGTTACAGCACTAGTAGAAAATAGCAGAACTTAGTTGGCAGAACTTAGTTAGTAAAACTTAGCAGAACTTTACACCGGCAAGTTGCCATAGATTGCCGTATATTGCGGTTATATAACGCGAAGATCTTATAAAATATTACTCTTCTTCTCCTTTCCTTTCCCTAGCTTTAGATTCTTATTTATAGATAATCCAATTATATAGGTTTACGCGTCCCTCTTACCATGCTTATGCCTTAATTAACTAAGTCGCTAATATTATCTAAAGCTTATTCTACTCTCTCTTTCTAAAAAGGAACTTAAATATATCTATAAGACTATAAATAGAATAAGAATATAGAATAAGACCCTAAGGACATTACTAGAACCATAAGGATAGGACCTAAAAGGAAAAGAATAGAACCCTAAGGAAAGGACCTATAAGACACGCACAGACTAGAACCCCTAAAGAAATTACCTAAAATTACCTAATACCCCTACTACTATACCACAAAATATAGTAGTAGGTAAAGTAGCTATAGGACCCTTAAATACTTTAGACGAAGAAATAATTAACGTTTTAACCCCCTAGGCGGAGCTTGCGGTAGCTAATACCGAAATTAAACGACTATAAGAGCTGCTTAAAGCTAGAGATACCCCTATATCTAATAGTAAGTTATTATTAGATAACTAAAGACTTATTATAGTCCTTTACGCCCTATTTTAACGCCTTAGTAGATTTACTAAGGCCTATATAGCACCGAAGCGGTTAGTAAAGGTTATAGATTCCCTACTACTTATAGATGGAATAAACCTAATATTTAATAACTGGAAGCTTTAATTACAGAATAAGCTTAAATTTAATACTAACTACTTTCCTACCCCCCAAGCTAAGATGGCCTATATCTTTAGCCGTACTAGCGAAGACGCTAAGACGTATTTACGCCCGCAATATACTAAAGACTTAGCAGACCTCTTTATCTCTAAAGAAGAAATAATTAAATACTTATCTTCTACTTATAAAGACCCTTTTAAAGTATAAAACGCCCGCCTTAGCTATAAAAGCCTAAATATAAAAATAACGAAGACCTTTTTAGCCTTTTAGACCCGCTTTCTATACCTAGCTGGATAGGCCTAGATCCCCTAGAAAGACCTACTACTAAACCTCTTTAATAAGCTTACCCTGAACCTATAGCGGGCCGTATTACTAGCTTATACTATAGTATAGATATTAAAGGAACTTATGGACTATTGCCTAGTTATTAACTAAGGCCTCCGTTAAATTAAGGCACGCGCTAATTAGCTAAAAACTAGAAACCTTATAAACCAGGCCACAAGTACTATAAAAACGGCCCGTAGTGCCCCGGTATAATTGGCAACCCCTATAGCACTAGCCGCTTAGCCTATAGTTAACCTAGTAGCTAGCCGCGTAGCTACCCCTACTGTGGGGCTAGTATACACCCAGCCTATATATAGCGACCCCTATATATAGGCCCTTAGCAATTAAGGAGCTTACTTCTTATACGGTTAACCTAGCTACCCTATAAGGAACTACCTAATAAAGGTAAAGATAAATAAGGTCCTATTAATTTAGAAGGATAATATAAAGTTAGAAAAAGAGGAACCTTAGGGGAAGACTCTTCTTTAGAGTTAAAAGAAATTTATATATTATATATTAATCTAGGTTGGCTAGTTAATAAAAGAAGCTGCACTATTCCTTATACTTTATTCCGCAATAGATATTAAGTTTTAACCTCTGCTTTAGCTGACTTAGGAGTAAATGCTTTTACCCTAATTAATATAAAGTGCGCTGTAAAACTAGCTAACTTTTTAAATGCGCCTCTGGAAGAACTGCCTAAACTAATTCCTATTTATAGGTATAACGGACGGGTAGGACTACCTATTACAACTATATTACGGATTTACCTTTATATTAACAGACAAAGGTATTATAATATCCCCTTCCTTATTACGGACCTAGGAAGCTATAATATAATCTTAAGAAGAAAATAGCTAGCCTAAAACCCTACCCCTAACTCCTTCCTTTATAAAAAAAATTAGCATTATAATAGAAAATCTTATACGGCCCCAGACTAATACTATTTACTAGGCTGATGCTATGTGTAAGGACTAGGCCTTTAAGAAAGATATATAGCTTAATCCGCAACGGATCTATATACTATATTGCCTCCAGACTACCTATATTACGCTACCTGTATTAAAGACCTAGGAAGTTAATAATAACCTAAAAAGCCCCCTATAAAGAGCTTAGGCCCTATATAGCTACAAAGAATAGTAAGGAATATTAAATACTATACTAAACTAATAGACTAGAGGGATAATTTACGGAAGATAAAATAGGAGCTAAGAAAGGTTATAACCCCTAAACCGTAAAATACGGTCTAATAAACGGCTATAAGGAAACCTACGGACCTCCTACTAGTTAATATCTGCTATATTAGCGCCATAGGATTCTACCGGAACTTAATCTAGCCTAACACTATTACTTTTATAACTAGCTTATACGAAATCAACCAAATACTTAAGGAAAAAGAAAGCAAGCTTAGTGGATAGGAAAGCGAGCTTATAGATAAGGAGCTGGTAGAATAAAAACTACCCTATTAATACTGAAAGTTTAAGGACGTATTCTTTAAGGTAGTATCTAATATACTTTTACCGCATTAACTATACAACTATAAGATCGAGATTAAGTTAGACAAGGAAAACGCCCTTAGCTATACCCCCCTCCGTAAATAATCTATTGCTAAGTTATAGGCCACTAAGTAGTACCTTATTAATAATCTAGTAAAGGGGTTTATTAAGCCTAGCTAGGCCCTTTTACCTCCCTTATTCTCTTTATAAAAAAGCTAAACGGAGAACTTTATTTCTATATTAACTACTATAAGGTTAATAATATAACCCGTAAAGACCGTTATCCGCTACCCCTACTTAATAAGACACTGGCCTAAATAAATAGAGCTAAGGTATTTATAAAGCTCGATATCCGTTAGGCTTTTTACTAAATTAAAATAGACCCCAGATCTATAGATCTTACTATATTTTGGACTTAATATAGATTATATAAGTATAAAGTACTTCCTTTTAGACTAACTAACGGACTAGCTACGTACTAACAATATATAAATAATGTACTCTTTAACTACCTTAACGACTTCTACACGGCCTACCTAGATAATATTATAATTTACTCTAAGAACAAGTTAGAATACGAGGAGTACGTTTATAAGGTCCTATAACAAATCTATAAGGCTAGCCTCTAGGCCAATATTAAGAAGTTAGAATTTAGTATAAAGTATATAAAGTACTTAGGGTTTATTATTAGTATGGACGGAATTAAGGCTAACCTAGAAAAGACGGCCGTAATTAATTAGTAGGAACTACTACGGACCGTAAAAGGGATATAGTTATTCTTAGGCTTCTATAACTTCTACTAACGCTTTATTAAAAACTACAGTAAAATTACTTAGCCCCTTAGCCGCCTTACTATAAAGGACCGGCCCTTTTACTTTAACACCATATATAAGCAGGCTTTTAATAAGCTTAAAAAATAACTAGTCTCCGCTCCCTTACTCACCTACTTTAACCTAGAATAGCCCTTAATGCTAGAAACAGATGCCTTAGATAGTATTATTACTAGCGTTTATTCCCAGAAGCAAACGGACAGAAAATAGCACCCTATTACTTACTACTTAAAGACTATAATAGATGCGGAGCTAAACTACCCAATCCATAATAAAGAAATGTTGGCTATTATCTCTAGCTTTTAGCACTGTCAAGTATAGCTAAAAGGGGCCCCTAAGCCTATCTAGGTAGTTTTAAATTATAAGGCCCTAGAATACTTTATAATAACTAAGGCCCTTACAGCCCGGCAAGCGTGCTAGGTAGACGTTCTATTCTAGTTTAACTTCCTAATTATATATAGGCTAGGCGCTACTAACCGTGCGGATGTTTTTATAAGACGTAAACAAGACCTAAATAACCAAATAGCTGTGAAGATCTTATTACGGACCTAGACGCTACTATAAATAAAGCACCTTAACCCTTAGATACGAGAAGAATTAAGTACTAAATCTCTAAGCGCCGAGATATATCCTATTAACCCTATGGAATTCGACCTTATTAATAAACTACTGTAAGTAAACCGTGCGGACCCTTCTCTATAGGAATACCGCGAAAAGGTAAGGGATATTACTAGCTTATAGTCTCTTAAAAATGGACTACTTAAGCACTAGAAATAGCTAGTAGTAGTAGAGAAACGGAACTTATAAACCTGGCTTATTACTAAAGCATATACTTAGGTCTCTACGGCCTACCCTAAAATAAAAAAAAACCTATAAGATTATTAGTAACCATTACTACTAGCCCGGAATAGTTATGGATATTAACCGTTATATATAGAACTATAACAACTGCTGTAGGTCTATAATTCTACAAAATAAGACCCTAGAACTATTAAAACCTCTCCTAATACTTAACCGCCCGTAATAGTATATCCCTATAAACTTCCATAAGCTACCTATAGACCGCAACGGATATAATATGGTTATAATTTTAGTTAACCGCTTTGGTAAGCGCCCGTTCTTAATTCCCTATTATAAGAATATTAATGCTAAGGAGGCGGCCTAACTATATATCTACTACGTCTACCGTATTTACGGACTACTAGATATTATCGTATCTAATTATAGCCCGTAATTTATATCGGCTTTTTAGAACGAGTTTACCTAGATCCTAGGTATTAGGCTAAAGCTCTCTATAGTATACTACCCCTAGATAAACGGTTAGACGGAGATTATAAATTAATATTTAGATTAGAGACTCCGGCCTTTTATTAACTACTTTTAAAATAACTAGGGTAAACTACTACCCCTAATAGACTACGCCCAGGCAACCCTACCCTATAACTCTACGGGATTTATACCTATCTAACTAGAAATAGGGTATTTACCCTAAATAAGCTTTAACTAGGATAGACCAGAAGGACTACGGACTATACGCGAGAAACTATCTTATAAGGAAGCCTAGTAGTACACTAAGCGCTTAGAGGAAGCCTAAACGGTAGCCCGTATAAATCTAGAAAAGGCCTAGAAATTAATGGAATAGCAGGTAAATAAATATAGGCGCGAACCTAACTTTACCGTAGGCGATATAATTTGGGTTATAATAAAGAACTAAAAGACGGAACGGCCTAGCTATAAGCTAGACTATTAAATGGCGGGACCGTATAAGGTCCTTAAGAAGATAGGTAACTTATATAAAGTAAAGCTCCCGGATTTAATTAAGGTTTACCCCATTTTCTCGCCGGATAAGCTATAGAAGGCTATAAACGACCTATTGCCTAGATAAAAGAACGAACCTCCCCTACTAATTTAAGTTAATAGCGACGATAAATGGGAAATTAAAGAAGTACTAGCCTATAAACTAGTAAGGAAAACGCTAAAGTACCGCGTTAGTTAGAAAGGCTATAACCTAGACCCTACCTAGTACCCTATATAGAACTTTATTAGCAATTCCTATAAGCTTTAAGAATTCTATAGCCGTTACCCTAATAAACTAGGACCCATAAAGTACTTAGATAAGTAGATAGAGTGCTAGTATAGCGAAGATAATAGGCTACTAGAAGAACATAAAGATAAGAACGCCCTATAGGAGTAATACGGACACATAAAGCCTAAGGGCAGGCTTTACTAAAGGGGGGGGGGTAATATTACGGCACTGGCAGAAAATGGCAGAACTTGGTTAGGAGAACTTGGTTAGCAAAACTTGGCAGAACTTCGCACCGGCAAGTTGCCACAGATTGCCGTATATTGCGGTCATGTGACGCGAAGATCTTATAAAACATTGAGCGGCGCTGCTCTTCTTCTCCCTTCCTTTCCCTAGCTTTAGGTTCTCGTTTATAGACAATCCAATTGTACAGGCTTGCGCGTCCCTCTTACTGTGCTCATGCCTTGATTGACTAAGTCGCTAACAATTAAAGTAGTTAAACCCCTATCTTATAGAGATATAAATTAATAGGTTAGTAACTACTAATTTAAAAGTATAGTATATATTCTTAAGCTAGAAAGGATTTATTAATAGACTTATATAAATATATAGAGGTCTAGAGTTAATAGTAACGGCTAAAGAAAAGCTTTATTAACTTATATAAAAGAGATTATATTAGGAAAAGTATATGGCCTCCTAACCGTACTATTAAGGATATAGCAAGGACCCGACCGCACTAACCGTCCGATTAGGGTCCTAATAGGGCCCTATTAGGAACTTAAGTAAGGATTATATAGAAGCCTCTTGGCAGCCCCGCTTAGTTCTTATTAGGTTTTTACTAGGTTCCTACTAAGACTGCTAGGAGGCTTTAGGAGGCTCTAGGAGCTCTAGGGTCTTAGTATGCAAATAATTTCCTAATGTAGTAATAAACTATATAATATATTTTTTAAACCTTAATAGTTTAAATAAAATAGAACCAAGGGGCACTAATAGTATAGTATAGGAGGGGATTAAAGGCTAAAGTTTAAAATACTATAATACTAATAGATAATCTAAGCGATATAAGAGGGTTAATTAACTAAGCTATTAAAGTAGATAACTAGCTATACTAAAGTAATAAGTTTAGTAGAATATAGTAGAGACAAATATAAATAAAAAAAGATGCTATAGTAGGTATCTAAACTATAGTATAGCGTAGAGCTAATAGACTTAAGTAATACTAAAGAAACTTGAAGAGAAAGTAAGAAATTATAGAAACCTAAAGGTTAAGGGTTAAGTAACTATATAACTAAAAAGTAAAGGCCAAATTAGGGATTTTAGTAGTTAAAAAATTTAGGCGGACTTTATAATAGGACTAATAATTTAAAAATAAAGCTTATATAAATTGCGGAAAATAAGGCTATTATACTAAAGATTATAAAAGTAGTTTGAGATTTAATATAGTAAAGGGTATAAGGTTAATAAGAGATATAGAAGTATAAGAAAATATTAGTATACTTAGAGGAATAAAAGAATGCTTAATTAAAAGCTTTATATTTTATTATAATAATATATACTAAATTTACAAAGACGCTAATTATAGTATAAGCTATTAGCTATAAGAGCCTAAGCTAGGAGGACTTTAGGGTATATAAGAGTTAATAAAGAATAAAATTAACGCTATAAACTAGATTAGGACCCTAAGGGTATACTTAGCTAAAGGTTAGTAAAGAGGGTTTTTATATACTAGTTCTATTAAAAAGTAATAGAATCTAAGGATTATAATAATTAGACTAATAATAGCGATAATAAGGAAATAAAAGTTACTTACTAAGAGTATATAAACCTTAAGGATATAATAATAAAGGTAGAAATTAAAACTACTATAAGGCAAGGCTTAGTAATAGGGATTAAGACTCTGTTAGTTATAATATCTATTACTTTATAAAATAGAAAAAGGCGAGACTAAGACGGTCTAAGTAAGTAGATAACTACTAATACTAACTTACTACTTAATAAAGGCAAAAGGCTAAAAGCTTAAGATTCTTAATATAAGATAAAAGAAATTTAAGAACCTATAATAGATAAAAACTAATAAAAAAGAGTAGTAGCTTAGTTTAAAGATATATAAATAAGCGAGGTATAGAGATTTTTAGGGGACTGGGATTTCAAAAAACAAATAAGGACTACTATAGTTAGTATATAGTACTTAGTATAAGGGTTTAAAAAATACCGCAATTAAGAAGTATAAAGACTTTAAGGATTTACTTAGCTAATATAAACTAGAAGAAGACTAAATAGTACTTAAAATATAAGTAAAAGTATAGTAAGAATAAAGAGAACTTTAAGGGCTAAGAATGCTAAGTTACTAAAAGGGTAGAATACCTTTATAAAGAATTACTAATAGGCCTAGAGTAGGCATGCTAAGGGTAAAATAGTTAGCTAAATTAGAATAAGAAGAGGATCTAAAAATCCCTATTAGATTTAAGGAATAATATATAAAAGGCTATTATAATATAGTAATAAAAAGATACTTCCTTATAGATAGAGCGTATATACTTAATAAGCTATACTAAAAGTAGTATAGATAGTATAAGAATAATAAGTAGAAAGACTTTTATATATAGCTAGATAAGAAAGTTATACTAAATTAAGTGGTTTTAAAAAGATATATAAGTTATATAAAGGGAGTATTAATTATAATATTTAAAGACTTGGAAAACTAAATAGAGGACTAGAAAAGTATATAGTAAATCTTAATACTAGCTAAAAGCACCGTAATATTTAGATAAGTTAAGTAGAGGTTTAAACTATAGGCTAAGTGTGAGGGGACTTTGTAGACAGGGGGCTATAAGGACACGATTGTGGAACAGGATAGATTGGTGAGAGAGACGAATCCTTGAGGAGGTAAGGCCTCTGGGATCGTGGAGACTATATACTACGGGCACGTGCCTCCGGCACGTGACCGGCGACCATTCGAGGGGTCCGGAGGTTGTCCTGAGGCAACCCGAGGTGACCGCAATAATATCCCTTACACTAAGGATAAGCTATAAGTTAACCTAAAGCACCTAGCATATTATATATTGGTATAGATTATATATATAAAGCACTAAAGATAAAAAAAATAGGAAATATCTAAATAAAAATATATTAGGTATTAGATAAGCGAAAATATAGGAATGCTAAATATATATTCGAGCTATAGAACTATGTCGACTACAAACACAACGTATCATCTACACTGCTACTCAATGCGAGAGCCTCACAGCATTTTGAACTCTTAGATCTTCCGGCCGAGTTCAGAGCCGTCATCTACGAAATGGTTCTGGTAATCAGCAAGATCTTCCTCACTCTAGGTTCTGGGTGGCATAGCAGTGCTCGCTTCAAGGAGAGGAACCTCCACCATGGGCCTGCGCAGCCCCTTCGAGTCTGCAAACTTTGGCACAAGGTAATAGAGCCAGTATATCTATCCAAGAATATTTTCGTCCTTCCGCTCGAATGGCGCCTCCATTCACCCTTTGAGTACGGGTACGAATATACGGAGACAACGCCAATTGTTCTCGTCTGCTGCAGTAATCAATGTAAAGAAAGTGAGCTTTGCGGTTGATAGAAGAGACGGCCCAACCTATGGGATGTCGCACTCCGACTGGACTAATGAGGAATATACGCGCACCAGTTAAGAACAGAGAAATTCAATGTCATGGTGCTCTCGGCGAACAATTCTTCGAAGCTACTCCTCCAGAGTTCAGGTTGTCCTTTGGGGAATTCAAGAAGGTCTTGATCACATTGAGTTGGATCTGATAAACTGTTTTTGTGTTCTCAGCTGAGATCGCCAGGTCCATTCTAGGGCATGTCTGCTGCGGTATTTTTCTTATAAGTTTATTAACATAATTGATACACGAGATAAAGAGGAGCAATAAAACGCTTTTGATGTAGTATTTGACGGTAGTGTGAATCACCTAAAAAAAATGAACGGTTAGGAAAACCCAGTGACGATGACAGTTGAGCAACCTAGAAGATTGAGAAAGCCGAAACAGAAGAGACGATGGTTCGGATTGCGATGATGGGGAATGGAGTATTTACGGCTTTCATTCCTCAAGACAGTGTTTCTCTAACTTCGGGAAGGAGAGCTCTTAGGCAAGAATGACATGGAGGACAGGAGTTTGTTGTCTCCCGGTGATCTCTTCCTTTTACTGTCATCCTCTCTGCTACTATACCGAGGAAAGCCAATGCCGACTTCGGTGACTTATCCGCCTCACCGGTCGTTTCATTTCCTGTTTTGACTGGCGGAATTGTGTTGTTTCTGGCGCATGAATTAGCACATTCCTTGAGGATCAACCTTCCCCACGCCGTTGCCCAATCCCTTTTCCCACTCTACTCAACACCAACCATCTGTGAGAAATTTCTTGGTTCTTCTTACTATCGCTACACATCATGCGTTTCTCATTGCTTTAAGGCTTCACACCCCAAAAAAGATCATCCGAGATAGGTAGGTACCGGTAGCTTGTGCCCTCAGTGGTACAGATCTCAAAAGGGCGATCTCGCAAGGCCCCACTCGGTATACCGCGCCTTTTATGCCAGACAAAATCGTAGGAATGCAAGACCTGTCATTTGTCAAGCACAGGTCCTGGAACAGAAACCACACAGTTGAAGAGACCGGGGAGCACCCCCCAGCACTCGATCCAGCAGTGCCCCGACTAGTTTTCCTCGAACCTCTCACGACTTGCGGAAACCGAATCTAGTGAACTGGTGCTGTAAAAGGATTTTGATCCAAAGTCTTTGACCAATCAACATGCGTGCATTGGTGCAACTACTAATCTTACAAACGTGCAGTCCACGACAGCACATACAAGTACGATGAAACAAGAAAGGCTGCCTGTTTCGTAATATCTGTCGCATTCCGGTCTCCGCTTCCGCTCGCAGTAGCCAGGCGGCCGGCTTCTATCCAACTCACCCCCTATACAGCCTTGTTTCGCTGCATGCATGCTACATAGCTCACCTAACTAGCGAGTGGAAGGCAAACACGCGCGAAAAAAAAGCCTTGCCCCTCCTGGCCAATAGCAGTTGTTGTGATATCCAAAACACAAACATAGCGGCCATGCGAAATAAAACAAGTGTACCCATAAACCTAGATACCGGAGGACCGTCGCCGCTAACGCCAATGCTGCGAAACAGAGTTAAACCAACGCAATGAAGCATGGAAGGTGCGCCTCCTTAGCCCTATAAAGTTGTTGCGAACGGCAAATTTGCCGCCAGAGAAAATTTTGAACATAAGCCGTCCTGAAAAAGGTAGGGAGGTTGAGAAGCGGAGGTGTTGAAAGGGATCTATGATATGTTTCCGAAAACATGTGAAGAGAGGAAGAATAAGTTTTCGTTCAGTGAATGGAGAAAAGAGTATTTAAAATGGGTCTTCGTGAGAAGAGGAGAATGTGTAATAAGCACTTGAAATTAACGCCGGTGTCGCTTTGCTGCTATGCAACGCTTCGTAAATGCGATCAGTCGCATGTCCTTCGGACGAGGTAGATGGTGTGGATGCAATTGATAAATTAGAGATGGTTAGACCGTGACTTAATGGACATCATAGTGGAACATCTCTGTGTACGGACGAAGTTAAGGCCGTGAAAATGGATTAGAGCTGGCCGAATGTTGAGGATGATGGGTTTTCGGGTCGCAGCTGGGTGTGATTTGGGCAGGTCTAGCTTATTTCGTGATGCGGCTTTTGCCCTTCCCTTTCCCGCTTTTGGCGGCGCCGGTCGAAGTGATTTTGCTAGTCTGCATCAATTCGCCGATGTATCTGGAAATGGGGTTATTAGTCGATGGGTCCTTGAACGACGCTGCAAGCTATCACGGAAGCAGACAACATGGGATTTGAAGACTTACGATTGTAGAAACTTATTTCCCCCTTCCAACTTTTCGTGTTCAGAGCGTACAATTTCAACGCGGTCGACTATTTCGAGTAAGCTTGCTTGGAGAGCCTTAGCTTGCCTGTTGAAGATAGATGTTAGTGATGGTCTTGTGGAGTTCGTTTGGTTGTGTAAAGGGTAACATGAAAATGCGATAACTTTCATGATGTGTAATATTTCATCCGCCGGGCGGCGTGACCGCCGTAACGAGACTATCCGTGTTCTCGCGGAGAGTGCCGGTGCGATGTGATGCGATTCAATGAGGTGGAACTGGTGGTGAGATGGAACTCAGGGTCCTGTGAGTACTTACTCTATTAACGCCAGTCGAGCTTCCTGGCCCATCTTCTCGATCTCTTCGCTACTCCTTCGCGGACTCATAGTCCTTGCATCGCCGTCATCGTATTCTTCTTCCTTCAACTCGACGTGCGGGCTGTCGCGTGGTATTATAATGGTGCCACTAGATTTCCGGCTACCTAGCTTCGGTCTCTGGAGTTTGGTAGTGTCTGGTTTGGCTCCATCTTCGCTGACGGAGCCCGAGGAGGAGGATGAGGAGCTCATGTCGTCGTTGTCTGAGGCAGATGAAGGACACACGGCGGGTTCTGCTACAGTAGGAAAGCCCGACGAAGCAATCTGCTGCATGGACATGGCGGGACGTGAGAGCTGTCAGGGCAATAGACGGCCCAGTAGTGTCGATAGCAGCTGCGAGATGGAGGTGGGCGCGCCTGAAGGTTTGTTGGATCGTGGGTTGTGCCAAGGTGTTAGAGCGGGCAGTGGGCGTCGCGCTAAGCAATTAACGTCGGGACCCTGAGTGGGACACCCCTGTTTCCTGGGGGGAAGGGAGTAGATGCTGGGAAGTCGGAAAGTTGATTGAAGGTGCTGCTTCGAGGAATGTAGGGTGTAGGTGATGGTTAGTTAGGGCACTGCAAGTCCTCAAGTCGCCTCGCCTCGTGGGCTGACTTTACATCATTTGTTGCGGTCAGACTCACTATGGCGGAGCGGGCGAAGGCGAAGGCGTTGCAATTTGCGGGTACTAGTGGAAAAGGATCCGAGTGTCAGCGCTGTGGAGAGGGAGCGCTCAGTACCAGTGAAGGCCTTGCAGGTTTCGAGAAGATGACGATCACCAACCCGCCTACACTAATCTCGGAGGAACAGCGTGCTTAATTACTCTTGCCGGGACGTGTAGCTGTACTGGGCCTGCTGCTAATTATTTATCTTGACGGCTCTGCTTCGGTCACTGGCAGCACCAGATAAATCTGATATAGCGCTGCTTGGCCGGACAGACCGCCAGCTGTGAGAAATCATATGGTGCCCCGTAGACGCAACAAGAAGGCAGACTCTGCTCTGTCACGGCGGCGGTGGTTGAGGCGGGAGAGTCAGCCACCAACGCCGATCGCTGCAACGGGCACGACATGCCCTCCCAGGGGATCGACGGCGTCTTATCCGCCTTTGAGGCCTCTTCTGATGTAAATGCGCGGTGGTGGGGCGTAGGGGGACGATCAGCCCCCCCCCCAGGCCTGCCGCCGCACCTGTAGCTAAGCCCACGGGCTGCCACGCAGGGCAAGCCTTTCGTCAATCTATCGCTAAATCCCCCGAACAGCCCTCTCACACGCCCTGGACAGCCGCTAACACATCACCGCCCATGTCACCAATGAAGTCATAACCACTTGCACCCATGCTTAGGTGCAGGGCGCTGCTCGGCGGCTCCCAAGTGCGCCCGGGGTTTCACTGCCCTGATTTCCCTCACAAAGGCCCTGCGTCATGCTCATATGAAAGCCTCTCTTTACCTGTACCTCTGCTGGCCCCCTTAGCATCCGAAATGATGATGCCCTCGACAAAAGACACGCTGCCGTTGTGCTAAATGTGTGCCAAATGCGAAGGACACCAAAAATAAGATCATAACGATAGGCACCCACCAACCAACCGTCTACAGCTTCTCACCCATGTGTGGGAACTGACTTCCGGCACCAACTCCCCGTCCTAGAAGCGAGCAAAGAGTACATATATCGGCAATCCGCTCGTCATGATTAGTCGGCGGCGGTGCTTGGGGTTGATCAGAAAACTCTGAAGCTGCCGGCACAACTCCCAAGGCGCTCCCGGTTGACGCAACCACCTAAATAAGATCTTCATATCGAACCCTGTCTGAGGCTGCGCCGAAGATCTTTTCGCTGCCTGGAACTTGGTCACATGGGCGTCTTGTGAGAAAACCTGCTCGTATAAGAATTACCTTGGATGCCTGAGCAGTCACATCCAGTAGATACAGAAAAGCTCCTGCGATCACCGATGTAGGGGGGGTGCCTACAGTTGACCAGTCATCCCAACACCACGCTTGGGGGCCGTTATGATGGGCTGTCTTCTTTGGTGGGAGTGCCCCTGCATCATACGAGTAGAGTTATCCCGAGTCCCACCTTACATATTGTGGCATATCATTGCCGGAACAAAAGTTTGATAAATCCCGGAGATAGAACCGATCAAGCGCATATGCATCTATTTCTCGAATCCATTTTTCATGAATTAACACTGTACAGCAAATGAAATTCTTCGGCTAAAGTGTACAAGATACTCCCCCACGTTCTAACAAAAGTACAACTCAGCTTTAACGCTCTCTGCTTATTTCTACGACGCGTTTCGGCTCATGTCGTTTCTCACGCGGTTATAATCCAATAGGCCCTCGATCTGACCAACAGCGCTGATAGCAACGTCGCGGTCCCACAGCTTCCTTCGGGCAAAGTCCATCACGTCCTTCTCTGTGATGGCGCCAACAACACGTTCAACCTCTTCCGGACTCAGACGGCGACCGGTGGTGATGATTTGACGGCCAATGTCTTCTGCAACAGCCGTTGTGCCATCTAGAGAAAGCAGTATTGAAGCCTTAAGTTGGGCCTTGGCACGCTCTGTTTCAGCCTCGGTGACGTTGTATGACAGCCGGGACCATTCGCGAAGAGTGAAGTGTACAAGGTCATCAATGCGGGTGACGTTGTCAGTCACGAGGTAGATTCCCCACAGTCTGCATCATCATCATTAGTCTCCAACTGCTCAAGTAACAAAGCCCTCGAGCGAAACGGATTGCTTACCCAGTATCGCTGTAGCTCGTTGAGAAGCTCATGAAGCTATTAGCCAGGCCGTTGGTATGCACAAAAGTGCTAAGCTTGCTGCCAAGGTATGGGGAGCTTCCCATTGCACGGTCCCAGTTTCCAACAATAGCTTGCGTGACTAGCGCAGTGAAATAGTCATCATCCTTCCAGCTAACACCTTCCACGGCAATAGCAATATTGGCTGTTGGCATGGTATCATCCCGAATCCTAACCTCGGAACCGATAAATTCTGGCTTAGCAGATGATTGCGATGTTGGCGGCCCAGACGGAAGGCTAGCGAAGTACTTCTCTGCAAGCTCAACAAGCTGCGCATGCGGGACCCCACCTGCACCAGCAAGCACCATGCGATCGGCAGTGTAGTTTGTCTTAATGTAGCCAGTCAAATCATCTCTTGAGATACTCTGGATATTCTCCCTCGGCCCCAAGATTGTCTGGCCAAGAGGTTGACCCTGGAATGCAGTGGCATGAAGATGGTCGAAAACAACTTCTTCTAACTGCTTATCTACCTCCTCCTGTTCCCGGAGAATGACATCGCGCTCTCGCTCAATTGCTTGTGACTCGAGTTTCGAATTTTGCAGGATATCAGAGAGAATATCGACGGTGGCCGGAACATCGGAGTTGAAAGATTTTGCGTAGTAGACAGTATTCTCCCGCTGTATGATAGTCAGAATAATTAGAAAGTGCTGATATTTGTCGAATACGCACCGAAGTATAGGCGTTTAGATGACCACCCATGTTTTCTATTTCGAGCTCCAATTGTTGCTGGGTGCGCCTCTGGGTTCCCTACATGCCAATTACCTTAGAATCTTGCACGTTACACTGTTCATAAGCAATCCTACCTTGAATGCAAGATGTTCCAGGAAGTGAGCAGTGCCATTGGTCTTGTCGGTCTCTGCGCGGCTTCCAGCATCAATCCAAACGCCAACCGTCGACGTCTGAGCCCAAGGTGAATGCTCCGTAGCGATCTGCCAAATCAGTCAATTGATGCTCCATGGCTTAGTGATATGTACCCCATACCGTGAAGCCGTTGCTCAGGGTTGTTGACTCTGTTTTTGGCCCATGGTTGACGGGTGTTGCCAGGCCTCTTGTGAAGGGCTGAACAGATCTCAGGGCGGCGCGGCTGCGAAGGCTTTGCTGGAGGTTAAAAGCTAGCCGCCTTGAAGCCATGACAACGCAGAGGAGAGAAGAGGATGAGCTATGGGTGGATGAGATGGCGGTTGAGATGGGGTGCTGCTTCAGAGGTCTCTGCAGCATCGTCTGTGGTTCGAGAGATTTGCTTGACCTTCGGGAGCTCGACCAATCACATGATGCGCGATCCCGAGAGCATCACCCGAGGCCATTATCCTCCATCCCTCCTTCAACGCTCAACTTCACTTCTTGAACAACTACGCATTCCGCTTCGACTGCAATGGCTCCAACGGTTCGACCCGCGCTACTCCGCCAGGCATGCAGCGCCGCGCCTACTAGGCGCATGGCCTCTACCATTGCCCGCTCTACCATCAGCCATGCGTCACCATTGAGCCGACGACCTCTGCAACCGGCATTTGTACGAGATGCTCTACCAGGAGCTTCGAGGATTGCTGCTTTCCATGCCACTGGCCGCCGACCAATTCTTCCTCCTCTCCCACAGAAAATTGAGGGAACCCTCAATGACCCCGCAGTCGTACCCGATCCTTCGCCGTCACATGGAAGCTATCACTGGTCCTTTGAGAGGTGGAGACGTATTATCCATACACATATCTATTTAACTAATCATGACCGCTAGGCTTGTCTCTACTGGTCTCATTCCTCTAACAGTTGCGCCGTTTGCGGCCGGTTCTCTGAACCCCATTATGGATGCCACTCTCTGCTCTCTTTTACTCATTCATTCATACGTTGGATTCCAGTATGGCTTTATACCGCCCTAAAAACAGCAAAACCAAGCTAACATATTAAAGGTCCTCAATTATCGATTACTTTCCAAACAACCGAGTCCCGGTGATCAGGAATCTCCTCATGTGGATACTACGGGTTACAACAATATTAGTGGGAGTTTCGTTGTACGAATTTGAGACAAACGATGTCGGCATCACAGAAGCAGTCAAGAGGATCTGGAACGCATAATTGTACAGTCTCCGAGTTGTAAACAAGTTGCAGGTTAACGGCTTAAACCGCCTTAAAGAAAATGATACTTCTGAAATTACATGTATCTGAGCGACCATTGTGAACCGGCGTGCAAATAAAGCCGCAGTAGGACACAGAACGTGTTTTATCATGTCGAAGGAGAAGCCTGGAGCTTCACAGATTGTAACCAGGGATGTAAATATTTCAGGCTTGGGATCCTTCCATGGCTTAAACAGGGCATATGGTAAAAGATTCCTCTAGAAGGAAAAGGAACGCTCAAGGCTCATATGTCTCATCGTATAAGAGACAGCATTTTCTCTTATAAGCAATCCCATATGAAATTAGTTGTCTGGGAAGGGTGCGACTAACTGACGGCAAGTGATCTATCATGCTCCGCGGGCGAGTATCGCCCTAGGTTAGGAAGGGGTGTGTTTACTCGTTCGTTCGTTCTTCGATCGTGAGGGGTCGTCGATATTTCGATTGGGGGGTCAGGAAACGTTGAATCCGACTCTTATCTATGAGGATTACACAGGGTGGGCTCGGGATAAGAGCTAGTAGTTGTTTACTGTGGGGGGTATCGTCAGTGGTAGCTTTCGAGATCTCACTATCACATGTGAGAACTTTTCACTGCCCGCAACGTCTGGACGACCAACAGCTACGGCGGACTAGGAGTTTGCCCCACTCCGTGCACGGTCCCACTGAATTCTCACCAAAATTCAACTATCGCCAAGCCTCGATTTAAGGCTATAGAATTACATATAGTTAATAAAATCGTGAAGATTTTTAATATAGTAATCTACTAAGTTTCCTTACTTAGATAAGCTATTATATAAGAATTTTCCAACGGTAAAGAAGGTATTAAATTTAGATTAACGTTGGGTAAAATAAAATCGCCAATTGCGCAGACTGCGTGTCAAAAAAAAAACTCGACATGGGTAGTTGGTTAAGTTGGTCAATGACCTGTCAATGACCTCAACTGCGCGCGAATTACGTCAACTACCGGTAATTCAGGCCATCGACAAGGGACGACATTTTGCCGATGGCGTAAGAAGCTAGTTTAAGGGTTAAAGAATATAGTTTACTGTAACTATAAATCTAAAGGATATTATAAGCGAGAATATAAAAAAAATTAATATAAGGTTAAAGCTAAGGCTTTTAAACCGAGTTATAATAATAATTTATATATAATGTATTACTTAGTAAGAATAAACCGATATAGCAGTGGTAGGCCACGACTATAGTTGATTAAGGTATAGATATTTTAATATTTTAATAAAGGGAATCTAAAGTATAATTTAAATAGTAATTACAGTAACTATATTAAATCGTTTAAGGGACGATATTAAGACTTACTAAGTAAAAGTAATAAGGAAACCCTAGATAATAAAAGGCTTTATAAAGATAAGAAAGACTTATAAGATAGTAATAAGGAAAGCTTTTAAGATACTTAAGAGATTTTACTATTAGTGTTAGATTATATTAATAATATATAAAAAGTGCTAAAATCTATATTAAATTCGCTAAGGCGCAAAGAGTATAATAGGTTAATATAATAGGAATATCTAATATAGAGAAAGACAGGCTGAGGAATTTAAGATTCTATTAAAAGTACTAGAGGACAGTTTATAAAGATAGCTAGGTTCTATACTAGTAAAATGCTTAAAACCTAATCTAGTTTACAAATTAGAGGTAATGAAATAAGCCGGTAAGGAGTTTAAAAAAGCTTAAGGAAATTAGAAAAAGTAACGTATAAGTTTAATATAGTAGATAACTCTTTAAAGTATATAGTAAATATGCCGTAACAGATAACAATAAGTTAGTACTAATAGGAATTGTTAATAGACTTAATATTTACGATATATAATAAAGATCTTAGTTTTAGATTCTAACTTCCTAATTATATATTAAAGATAGTATAGATAGATAGAATGCTATAATAATATATATCTAGTTTATAAGGCTTAAAATATATTAAATTGGTTTTTAATAAAGATTAAAAAGAAAAAAGATAATAAAAAACTCTAAAGGACAAGACAAGGCGGATGTCTTAAGTCTAAAGCAGAGCCTATAGAAATTAATACCTATGTAATTAAGTAAGATAAGTTAACCATATTACTATATTAAAGGATTAATGCAATAATAGAAGGTAGAAGAGTAGTAGCGTACTAGTTTTATAAAATAGTCTATAAGGATAAGGATATAGTTATACTCTACGCTATTATAAGTCTTAAACTTAGGGGGATCTATAATAAAGTTAAGTAAATAATGCCGCTGGGCTTATATAGAGATCCTTAGTAAGGCTGTTTTAAGTATACTTCCGCTTAAAGATCGCCTACTATAATAGTATATAATTTAGTACTTGGACCTTATTATTTCGCTTTATAAGTCCTTAATTATCAAGAATATAATTCTTATTACGAGTAGGAACTTACTCTTATATTAGCTAATTACTTATTAAGCATATAAAGGTATTCTCTTTTTATACTCTATGGATAAAATTAATTAGTAACTTAGAGGGTATTCCTTAAAAGCCGTTCTAACTAAGGTACCTACTATTACCTCTTAACGTAGTATAAGACTTTATATAAAGCTAGTATTAGTAAGGTAATATATAATACTTAGGCAACTTATAGGATTATCAAAGGGGACTATTACTTAGGCTAAGGGATCTTCTTTAGGATCTAGCGCTATTAGGCTAGTTAAAATCTTAGTAAAAATAGTGGGGTACCCTAGTCCGTTAGCGCCAGGTTTTTAAAAGTTGCTAATATACTATATATATACTACTTATAGTTTTAGTATAGTATTAAGAACTACCCTCTTATTACTACCTTTAAAGCCTTTAGTATAATCTAGGCGCTATAATAATATATTGGCGGGATTTACTTTATTAGGCTTATATTTAATTTTAAGATTAAACCTAATTAGTTCCTTAGTATACTAGGCTTAATAAGTAGATAAGATTTTAATAGTTATAAAGTACCTAAGATTATTATAATTATAGAGTATGTATATTATATATATAGTGCATTTAAGGTAGTAGCGCTATATCTTAAAGTATTACACTATAGTAAGTAGTTTTTATTATACTTTATACTATACTTCTAGGTCGCTAAAATTTTAGCCATAATAAGTAATAGGGTACTAATAGCGTCAAACTCTCTAACTTATAGACTATAGAAGTATATTAGCATATATATAGTTAAAGGCATTAGTAATTACTATTAAAGGTAAAATAGAGTTAAAGTGGCGAAGTAATAATGCCTATATAATTATAGCGCGTAGTATATAAAACGTATACTAAGTATCCTTAGGCTAAAACTAAGGTTAATACTATTTAATAAGCTCTTTTTTAGACTTATACCCCTACTTTATCTTATTTAATATTAAATTATATTACGTCTATATAATGTTTAAATAGTTTTAAATAAATTACCTATAAAAGTTAATAAATATAAGGAAGACCTAAATATCTCTATAAGATTTAGGCTTAGGCTATTATTAATAGCTTTAACTTATATAAGGTCTATTACAATGCCTCTATAGGTAATAAGAAAGCTAATAAACTTAATAAGCTTAGTATTACAAAGCATTTAAAAGGATTAGCGTATAGGCCTTAAGTATAAAGTCTCTATAGTACTTACTCAATAGACTTGTTCTTATCCTTTAAGTAAATAAGAATATTATCTACTAGGTTTTATAGAGCTCTATTAATATAGCTCTAAAAAATCGTAAGGATGTTAGCTACGTTAAATAGTATAATTAAGTACTTAAAGTAACTAGAGTATATCCTAATCGTGGTCTTCTATTTACTCCCCTCTTTAATATAAAGTCTATAGTATATATCGCGAAGATTTTGCTTTATAAATATCTTTATATAGCTAAGTCTATTAAGGAGTTCACTAACTAGCAGTAGGGAGTACTAGTTCTTAACTATAACCTTATTTAGACTTTTATAGTCGGGATATAGCTATAATATACTATCTACTTTAGTGTAAAAAGAATATACGTTTTAGTAGGCAACTTGTTAGGCCTAATATATCTTTTATTAAAAGTACTATTTAGGTACTTCTATAGGATTTATAACTTATTTTATAAGAGGTTATAAATAAATATCTACGGTAGCGCTTAATCCTTTTCTAAATTAATTATATAATTGTATTTGAAATTTTATAGTAGCGTTCTTACTAGCTTATTAAAGAAGATATTATTATACTCTTTATATATATCTAATAGGCCGAGGGCTACGGAGGTTAAAGCAACTATTATAAAACTACGCGTCTAGGAGCTAGTAAAGAGGTAAATGCAGCTAATATATATTTTTATAAGTATACTTATGTTAAAAGCGTATATAGCTCTACTATTATGGCACTGTTACGCGTAATATGTCTAGTTAGGGGTTTAGCTAAAGGCTTGGCGTCCTAACACGTATATAATACGTCTCTATATCTTATATATATATCTTTTTCTTTCTTTAGCTTAGTATCTTGTAATACAGCATTCGTTTAAGCTTTACCTTAGACGCAATTGTTTGAGCTATTATATATTCTATAGTATACTTAATAACCTCCTCTTTAAGTAAAGGTAATCTCTACTATTAGAGGGTCTATATAGGTACTCGCTACTAGTAATTATAGATCCTTTACTATATTCCTAACTAGTATCTCTACGTCTAAAAGGTCTATATAGGCGCTTATTGCTAGTAATAATAGGTTCTTTACTATATTTATAACTAGTATAAAGAAATCCTTTGGTTGTAGTAAATAGACTATTTTATAAGCTTTAATATTTACTAAGAGTATATTAAAGATAACTATCTAAAGACGTCTAGGATTTAAAGTATACTAGATAAATAATCTAGAATAAAAGCTAGTTAATAAATTTACTTCAGTAAGTTAATCCTATCTAAGAACTATATTATAACTATTAAATAAGCCGCCCTAGAAGGCCTAGGGGCTAATAGTATAAGAAGTACTCTAGGAGTTACTAGTAGGAATTATAAAATTAGAATTATTCTAGATTATTACCCGGTTATTATTAAGGGAACGTATAATAGACTTATATAAATACAGTACGTAGTATACGAGTAGGTTATGCCTATATACAATATCTTAACTAATAAGGTTAACTTAGTACTTATTATTATATAGAGTATATAGACGGATTTAACCTTAGGGCATATCTATTATAATATATACAATAATATATTTCTTTACTTTCTTTATATTAGGCCCTAGTTATAGTTAAGAGATATATATTACTAGTGCTTTAGGTTTTTTAAAAACCGGCCAAACTTATTTTAAGTAGCTTACCACTAGTTTTCTTTCCTATAGTTACTACTTATATTCTTTCTATAAATTATATATATTATACTAGCGTTTAGGGAGCCCTCTAAGATATCTAGCCATTAAGTAGTCTCTCTAAGAATTTATTTAAGAAAGTGTCATCTTTTTTATATTTTATCTCCTAAATTTAAACCTATAGAGTCTATACTATAACCGCGATTTAAGCGCGAAGATCTACTACTATTAACTACATGATCTTCTACAAGCTTTATAGTAGGCTTTAGTAAAGAGGTCCTTATTAGTTTTTACCTATTTAATAAAGTTCTAGCGGAAGAGCTGTACTTATAAGTAGATTAGGAGATATAAAAACTAAAGGTCTACCTATTAATTAGAATTAATAAAAGGGTATATAAAGGGCAGTTCTCTAAGCTGTATATATAGGCTAAAAAGATATTGAGATTCTAGTTCCTCTTTATAGTAACTATATAGTATATAGTAGAGTTATTAAGGCGCCTTACTAAAGGGTTTTTAATCTAGTCTTAGACTATAGTTTTAAATATATTTTATAGTAAAGGACCTTTATCTTTAATACCTAGCTAGTAATAAACTAGTTATATAATTATCTATTACGTAAAGGTGTAGGTATATAATAGTATAGACTCTATAAGGTAGAGTCGTTATAAAGAGCGACTCTATACACTATTTAAGTAAGGATTATATAATCTTAGGAAGCTCCTATAGCTACTTTAATACCTTCTTCTCCCTCTTTACTAATATTACCTTTTCTTTTATAAGACCTTTAACAGCCTAGCGCGTATATTACTTATAGTTATAGTTAATATTATTAACTTTAAATTAGTTCCCAGCTATGACAATCTACCAGCTAAACTACTATTAAGCAGTAGTATTAATATTAGGTAGTAACTTCTTAACTAGGGTGTTAAATTTTATTTAGCGTATATATTCGCTATATGACTTATATTCTTCGCTTAAAAAATAATAAAAGGGCTTTGTTAAATTAATAATACTCTATAAGTTGATTATTTTCTTAGCTAGCTTTTCTAGCTCCTTTAGGTTGGTATTATTTAGTAGGATATTGGTAATCTTATTAAGCTCCTATTAGGCCTAGGTATATAAGTTAAACTATTTTCTAACGTTTATAGATACCTAGTTATCTTAAGATTGAGAAAGTATTTTAGATTCTACTAATATACCTCTAGCGGTTTTATAGAGCTATTAATAATTTAAGTAATACTAGGTTACTATAATAGCGTATAGCTTAAACTATAGAGGCTTAATAGTTAAGGAGTTAACGTAACCTTTCTTATAAAGTATATAACTTAAGGCCTATAGGTTATCTTATTTCTATTATTTATACTATTACTATTACTTTTATTATCTTAGTATTTTAAAACGTATAGAGCAACTTACTTGCGGGTTAGTTACCCTAAGTATAGATACTACGTTTGATACTAAGAACACGTCCCCTACCCGACGTTAAATAGGCTATAAGTAAATACCTCTATCCCTTATACGGATAAACACGCTCTATAAAATGCGGCCCGTGCATATATATAAAATTTTACAGGTAGTATCTTAGCTACGCCTGCGTGACTACAATATCTCGCAGCTAGTGTGTACGGTCCATATTTTATACAGCCCTATCTATATAAGGGATAGTATATAGGTATAAGGGATATTTTATTTCTTGCTTAGGTATACGTTTAGGAGCTCTTAGTGATGCCTTTAGCTAATACTTAGCACCTCCTTATAAGCTCCTTAGGTTTATAACCCTTTCCTCCTTATTAGTTCGTCTCTCTCCATACAAGGGTATTACTATGCCTACTCTTTACTATATCGTTCTCTTCTGTAACTTATACTCGGCTTACCTACTCCCTACTATATGCTCTGGCAATATCCCTTACAATAGGTATAGGCGCCTATAATTAATTCGATAACCTTATAACTATAGTAGCACGTAGAGTATAGTAAGAAGGAAAGGAGGTACTAAAGTATAAGATAATATACTTAAGCTTTAGGTTATAGAGAAGTTTATTTAGAGTTTATTTCCTATAAGGCTAGGTTTAGATAGTAAGTAAAAGTATAAAGAAGCGATTAAAAATATTAGTATATCTGTTTCTATCTATTGTAAGGGCTTAAACAAATACCTCTAACCTAAAGCCCAAACGCATGCTATATTACGAAGATATTAAGCTAAGAAGAAGAAGAAGAGGTATATATAGGAGGGGGAGATATAATATATATATGTTAGGACGCCAAGTCCTTAACCGAATTCCTCTAGGTTACGCGTAACGGTGCTATAATATCTACCTAACTCTATTAGCTAACTTATAGCAAATAGGACCTTTTATAGTAGTTATAATAGACTAAGAACTTAAGTAATAAAATAAAATAGTTAATAGTTATCCCTTTAAACTAATACTAAGCTAGATTTACTAATATATACTTAACCCTTTAGGATAATATTAGGACCGTATTATAGAGTCTTTAGCTCCTTAATAGGATCTAAACTTCTATAATGGTATAGTAGTCCAATATAAATAGTAAGATAGCGGTATATAATTACTAACGACGCCTTAAAACTTTAAATATAATAGTAAGAGGTTTAGTAGTAGATATAATATCTATATTATATCTATAGAGTATAATTTAAAAAAAGTAAAGCTAGTACTAAAGATACTAGTAAGCTAAAGGAAAAAATAGAAAGTTCTTTTTTAATAGGAGAGTATATACTAATTAAGGTTCTAAAAGCTAATAAATTTAATAGAAAAAGTTATAGATTTAAATTTACTTAAGAATAGTAATATCCAGTATAAAATAGAAAATTGTAAAATTCTTTTAAAAGTGGATAAACTTCTTAACCTAAGAAAGGTATAGGCTAGTTTAAAGTTTAAGTTCTTTTAGCTACTTAGCTCTTAGTATACCATATTTTAGCTTATTAGTAACTTTCCTTACCGGTTTTTAGTATCCTAAATAGTTCCTCTTTTTTCTTTTAAAAAAAACCTCTTGGTAGTCTCTCTTAGCCTACTACTAATTAATTAATTAAATCTTAGCTAATCTGTATATAGTATTCTTGTATATAGATCTCGTTAGTCTTGAAATTTCTTAATTAGTAGAGCACTTTACTTATTATTAAGTTATTAGCGCCTTACCTTTATTAAGTAATAGATATTATATTTAATAGGGTCTTAATCCCCGTTACTAATCCTTACTTAGTAGCTGTTTTGGTTTTAGGTAGTTCTAAAATACACTACCCTAGTATCTTTAATGTCGCTAAAAGTCTTTCCTTTGTCTATATAGAATTTGTAGATACCATTTCTCTTGGATATACTTTATACTTTTTTAATATTTAGTAATTAGCTCCCCCTTCTAGTATTATTCTCGCCAGTTTCTTGCTAAACGTTACTATCCCTTCCCTTGGTAAAATATGTCCTACGGTTATTAATAAGGGCTAGCTAATAGAACTAATAGAATTAAAACTTCGTGACCATATGCGTATATTTAATCCCGGTATTCGCGTATAGATTAACTCTTATAGGACCCCACTAGGGAAAGGGATAGGATCTTAATCTAGTTTATAAAGCCTATTTTGCTCTTTTTATTCTTAAGTACTCCTTAACTCGTTTAAGTCTAGTTTTTATAGCTAATAGCCAACGCTATACTTAGCTTCCTTATAAATTCGATATACTTTATTATAATAAAATATAAAGCTCTTAATTAAGTATTTCTTTTCGTCCTTAAGAACCTTTATCTCTTTTACCGCGTTACTACTCTACTTACCTCTATAGTCTCTAGCGTAATATCCTTATTTACTATATTTTATATAGGCTTTATCCTTAAACTATTACTATTACTATAGAGTTCGCTTAAACACCTTCCGCTTTTAGAACCTTTAGTTTAGCCTTTACTTCTTAGGCTTCTTATCTCTAGTCATTATTAACCCTTATACTTCTATAGTTACTTCTGCCGTAATTATATATTCCGCTATAATCTATCGGTTCTAGCCTATACTATAGTTTTAACACTTGTCATAGTGCTTAATTCGCCTATATTAGCTCTTTTAGCTATTCTATTGTCAATTTTAACGGCTTAGTTAATTAACTCTCTTTTAGTTATCGTATCCTCTATTAATATTATTATATTTTAGACTTTCGCCCCAAGCCCCCGTTAGTGCTATACTACTAACGCCCTATTATTCCATTTAATTTGCGCTATTAGCGTTTAGAATTATATTGTATATTCTATTACTAATGTCTGCTATGCTAGTCTATATAGCTTCCTTTTATCTATTACAACTACATCCAAATCTCTATATATTTACTTAAGTCTATTTACAAATCCTTCTTAGCTTAAGAATATATACTTAACCTCTAGGTTAGTTATTAGTTCGTTCTCTTATATCTCTATAAGGTAAGGCTTAAACTACTTAAGTGCCGTTCCTACTAAGAATAATCCTACGTACGTGACCCAATCTATTAATATTATTAACTTAGTTCTCTCTTATCTTATTTTAAATCTTATTTATATTAGAAATTCCTTAAGCTTAGATCTCCTAACTATAAATTGTTTCATTAAAAACATCTTAATCTTTTCCTTTTTTTTATCTTAGTAAACTGCTAGTTTAATACCGCTTAATTATTATCTACTTAGTCTATCAATATCCTTAGATCTTTTATAACAACCACTTAAAAGTTAATATTGTTAATCCCTCTTATATTGGTATATTACGCACTATCTAATATAGTCGCCTGCACTAGTATTACAGTTTATATCTTAGGTAGTATCTTAGCAACTATTTAGTATAACTATAGTAGCAAATATATAAAGAAGCCTTATAGATAATACTATAATAGATTTATTAATAGCCTAGGTATATAAATAGACAGATTAATAAGATTAACTCCCTTATATTTTAAGATTTACTATAAAGAGAAAACCATCTTCGATAAGGCCTATATGTCCTTAAAGTATAATTGTAACGCCTAAGAAATCATTTAATACGTCCGTAAGTTAAGTACGTTAAGTACGTGAATCGTTTATATAACTCACTTAGCCCTTATCCTATAGTTCAATCGGCTTTAGATCTCTTTTACCGTAATAACTAACTTATCTAAGTTCCCTCTAAGTAGTCGTACTATAGCTATTATATGGTCTATAATAAAAGCCTTTTATAAACTAGTTTAATTATATAACTAGTATTACTTATATAGCTAAGAGGTAGTTAATCCTTAGAATTTTTTTCTATATTACTAGAGAAGTTAATATAATTACTAAAATAAATATTATATAATAACCTTTAGGAATATATTTATATATTTAATATCTTAACGCTATACTAAGAACTTTATATATATCGCACAAGGAGCTATATATAGTTACTATTAATTATAGATTTACCGGTTTAAAGTATTAAAAACTATATGTAAATGCTATTAGTAAAGGTCGTTATTATAGTTACTAATATAGTATTTTAAGGTTTACTTATATTAGGATAATTCCTAGCTTAAAGACGGGATTTTTATTATCTTGCTTTATTCTAACAAGGCTTTTACTTTCCGCTATACTTAGCTTAACGCTACTATATATATTACTAGTATTAGTAAAGGGTAATTAAATTTTTAGAGTTGATTTCCTAAGAAAGCTTTTGGCTGCCCTATAGTAACTAGGTAACTCTAAATTTAGCCTGCTTAATACCTTCATTCTTCCTCCGTCGACTAAGTCTTAGTATACCGCCGAGCCTTATCACCCCCGGGAGTCTTACCACGACGCCGAGCCCCATTGTGTTGCCAAGAAATTGCATTGTCGTCGTGCGAACGTGTCATCGTCGTGTGATCGCGTCGTCGTCGTGCGATCGCGTCGTTGCCGTGCGATCGCATCATCGTACGCGGTATAGACGTATCCATACAATGGTGTCCTTAAGGGGAGTCTCGGCGTATTTTACGTATATTTATTATCTTACACGCGTATTTAATTATATCTCATTAGGGTAGTAGACTTGCTTTAATTTTACTAAGCTATACAGCGATCTAGTTATTACATAAGACTTTAAATTAAAATTAAAATTAATCTATAGGTATATTTTAAGTTCTAATCTAAATATATATTATATTCGCAATTAATATAATTTTAATTACTAATTACAAAATCTATATTAAAAAGCTTTAAACAAATAGCTTTTAAATTAAAGGCTTATAAATTAAAGGGTTCTAAATCTAACCTTTAAACCGTTTATCTTATAAATTAGATCCTTAGAGAGAAAACCCAATACGGCGTAACGCTAAGGATCTAATACTACGCTTATAGACTTCTACAAACTCTTAAGCTAATTAAATCACTATACTCTAATCCTATAAGGTCCTAAACTAATTATATTATACTAAAAATAATTTTCCTCTAAGAGTTTAAGAGCTTGTTAACGCGCTTTATGTATATATTTAAAGTTTCTTATTAGGTTATAACGCTATATCTTATACCCTAAAATAATCTAAAATACTTCTAGCTATATATAATTAAAAGCTATTTACTTCTATTTTATTAAAAAAATTAACGTTATTAATAGAGTATCTATACCCCTATCTAACGATTTATAAAGTTCTTTATTAAGCGTTCCTCCTAGCTCTTCTCTACCTTTTATTAGATACCCTTATAGGTATCTTAATAAAATCGATAGCGATATACCTTATCTTAATAACAAAATTAATAGCGACGCTATTTAGCCCTTCTTTTCTACTCGTAATTAATATAATATAAGTGGTAGGAAATAATAGTCTATATAATTTAAGCTATAATGGGTGGTTAATATACTACGTCGCATTTAATAAGGCTTTTAAAGCTTTATACTTACTTAGGTTAGGTTATAAAAAGACTAAAAGGGTATAATTAAATACTGTCTATATAGTAGTTAATAATAGCGATAATTTAAACTAAGGCGTGCTATAGACAATTTACATATAGAAGACGTCTACTTACGTTTTTTTTTTAGTAAACTCTCCGACTATAAAGTTTGATAATCTTATCTATTAGCTTTACTTTACTTAATTCAATTATACTATAGACCTAGACACGTTTAACTTTAAATTAGTCTTAAGAACTATTTAAGAGGTTGTCTCTCGATTATATACTATTCTTACAAGACTTATAAGTAATTAACGCGCCTATTAACCCAGTTGCAACACTCTGCTTTAGACTAATATATTATTCTTAAGCTGAAAAGCGATCTACCTTCTCTTTTTAATACTAAACACCTATCTAATAGGTATTAATATAAAGCGGTAAGTAATTAAGACTCTATAAAGGCTTAAAATATATTATAGTTACTATTAGACTAGCCGATTAATAAATAGGATCGCTAAAATAGTAGAAGTATAGTGTCTAGCTCCTATAGACTCTTAGGCTAACTAGCTAATTTCTTTAAAGATAACTCTAGCTTTAAGTATATAATAAGTAGATATTAATTATTTATAAAAACATTAACTTTAGAAATAGAAAAGGGAGTAAGGTTATGGGTTATCTAGATACTATATGGCTAATAATAATAATGGCGGCTACTATTCTTTACCCTAAGCTACTAACTTTGAGTCTACGTTAATTTACATATAATTAATAATATCTTATAGGGTTAAAGATATATTAGTGGCCTTTAGTATATCCAATAAAGATAGTAAGATTAGGTTAAATATTATATAAAGCCTTATATTAAATATAATTAAGAGAACTTATATAGTTAGTATTAGTTATATATTTAGAGATAGTAATTATTATTTTAAAATACTAAGTATATAATTATTTAACGTAAATAAAACCAAGTCTTACTAATTTAGAGCTATATTTAAGGATAGGGATACTATTAATAGTATCTATAGTGTCTATAAAAGTATATTCTTAAACTAGCTTAATTTATAGGTACTAAAAGACCTTGCCGAAGCTAGGGCTATATATAACGACTTCTATAATTAAATTCGGCTTATTTATGGAAAATAACTTATCGCACGCTATATTAAGGCTATTAAAAACGAGTAAATCCAAGTATATCGACTATATAACTAATAGGCTTTACCTATTAATTTACTGATATAGTTTAATATCTAAATTAACTTACTAAATACTATTATCTATAAGTATTAGGCCTCTAATATTTTTAGAGAAGAGGTTTATTATTTTATATAATTTAATACTACTTAATAGAACTAATTACTGTATAGGACTTTATAGCATATATAGTTATATTATTTTATTACCTTTTATAGAGACTCTTAAAATAAATAGACTATATTACTAACGGTGTTAGTTCTTTTACACTAGGTTGATTTTTACAAATTATAAAAGATGTCTATTTGGCTATATTTATATTAGATATATTAAATAGCAATAGCTTTACTAAGTAACTATATAATAATAATTTATCGTTTACCCTAAGAGGCCAAGCTATTTTTATCTATTTAGTATACTATTAAATATATAGATATAGATATACTAAAGTACTTTATTAACCCTTTTATTAGCTATTTTTTTTCAATGCGTCCTAATATAACTACTACTACAAGATATTGTTTTTATTATTAAAATCTCTCCCTAATAAATATACCAAAGTTATAGTATATAATACTATTCCCTAGGCCTATAAACTAACCTAGTGAGGCTAATATATATAAAGTAATTAACCTTAAGCTTAAATATTTTCATGGTAGCTATAAGATTAAAATTAAGTATTATAAGAACTTAATCTATAATATGGATACTATTAAATACTTAAGTTAAGGCTTTACGTAAAAGACTAAAGGCTATTTTTAACGAGTATATACCTAGGGCGTATACTATTACTATTGTATTACTAGGTATTTAAGGTATAAAAAATAATTTAAATAAGTTTATATCTTAGAAGTAATATTAGGAAAATGTTCGTAGGCTAAAATTTAAAGTACTTATTAAGTGAAATTAAATATTTTTAGCTACGTCAATTAGCTACTAAATGGCTATAGTTAATATAGTTAATATATTTAACGTTTTTAATACGTAGCTTACGTGTAGCCTATATATTTAACACCGAGCTTAACGCTTATTATTAATTTTCCTATTTTATTTAATTTTCGCTTAAGCTCTGGTAACGCGAAAAATTATTATATAATAATTTATTTTATAAAAAGTTTAATTAAGAAAAGTCTTATTATACGCGTATTATATAATACTGTAATATTACCAACCCCAAAAGACTTTAATATTCTTATAAGTAAAAAGGTAAATTTAATTTAATAGCTAATTACGTAGGCTACGCATAGGCTATATATTTAAAAAAAACCCCTAATATAGACTAGTTTATTAAGTTAGCTAATAATATATTAATTACAGACTACATATAGGGCTCGTTAATAACTTACAATTTAGGTCATTAAAAGAAACAATATTTTACTAATAAAATGTTATTATATATAGCTATAATAGTAACTAGTTAGATATCTAGTAGCTAGTTAATATATTAAATACCTAAAGAAGTATTTCTTTAAGTTAAAAGATATAAAAGTAAAGCCGTAATAGTGTGGAAGCTATTATACTATTATATTAAATACTATTAGTGAAAAGTTATCTAAATATAGGTAATATTACGGCGCTGGTGGAAACTGGTAGATTGTAGCTAATAAATATCGGTGGATTATGGCGGACAGTCGCAGACAGTTTTATACAGTTTTAGACAATTGCCGTCACGTGACCAGAGGATTGTATATAACGTCGAGCGGTGCCGCCCTCCATCTCCTTTCCTTTTTCTAGCTTTAGATCCTCGTTTATAGACAATCCAATTGTATAGGCTTGCGTGCGTCCTTCTTGCCGTGCTTATGCCTTGATTGACTAAGTCGCTAATAGGTAAAGTATTAACCTTTATACCTATCTTAAAGAGAAAGCACGTAAGGTATATAATTCTAAAGAGTAAAAAGAACCTTTACGCTTATATATAGATATAAATAGTTTAGAAATTTATAAAAGTATATAAAAGTAGTACGCGACTCTAATTAGCCTAGAAGTTTATAGAAGTTTATTAGGATTCTACAGTAATTTAGAGAATTATTCTTATTAGTAAAGAAGATTAAATAAAAGGCAAATGATATTAAATCTTACTTAGTAATAATAACTTAGTTAACTTCTTTAACCCTTATTTTTAAATTTATATCTATTACCTATAAGATATTACCAACTAACTTAATAGCCCTCCTCATCGCTGCCGTCCTCGCCCTCCCGTTCTTATAGTAGTAGTAAAAACACTAATACTAGTGCCACTACTACTACTACTACTACTACTACTACTACTACTACTACTACTACTACTACTACTACTACTACTACTACTACTACTACTACTACTACTACTACTACTACTACTACTACTACTACTTACTACTACTACTACTACTACTACTACTACTACTACTATACTACTACTACTACTACTACTACTACTACTACTACTACTACTACTACTACTACTACTACTACTACTACTACTACTACTACTACTACTACTACTACTACTACTAGTCCTACTGCTACTGCTAGTACTTCCTAGCTTTGGCCCTAGCCTTAGCAATAACGATAATAATAACAATAAGTTTACTAGGCCTGTAAGGATAATTTTAATAGCCTAAAGTAGGGAGAGGGGCTATAAGTACTAACTACTAGTTCCTACCCTTGCTTTTACTGCTACCCTCGTTTCCTAGCGCGCCGACTCCGTCCGCCTACTATGGCCTTAGGCCGAGGGCAAATTAAATACCCCCTACGCCACGACTATTTAGGGTAAAAGTATAGTTAAAACTCTTTATATAATGATATAGGTGTATAACCGACCATATTATTATATATAGAGTTACGTATTAGGTTAGTAAGTAGGAAAAAGGAGGCCAATATACGGCCGGGTATCCTAAAATGGTATAGGGCATCTACTTTACGGACTAAGTAGGGGACCTCTTATATAAAATCTCTACTAGTTATAACGATTTAGTAGGGAAAACTTAACGATATTATAAACTGTTAGTATGTTGTAATATTATACTAAAAAGGCTTTAATTAAGGGATATAGATCGTTATAATTAAATATCGTACTAAAGAGTTTTATCTATAGTCGTAGACAATAGTTAAGTTAGCTACTATAGGGCTATATAAGTAGAGATATTTGGGTAATAGGGATAGTATTAGAGGAGAAGTTAATAGGTAGAAAGTAGTATATTACTTACTAAGCCTTAAACTAGGAGTATTAGATATACTCTAGAAGGAGTATATAGTAAGTAGGTATACTTAGGAATACCTATATTTACTATTAAGTAGTAGCCCACTTTAATAGGTATAGCCTTTTAAAGCGTAGGTATAAGGACCTTAAAGATACCTTACCTTTACTTTTTAAGCTAAAGTCTTTAATAGTATATAAGTAGTCTAGTAGTCTATTACTAGGTCCCAGCGGCAGTAATATTACGGCGCAAATAGGGTTAGGGGGGGTAAAAAAGGGAAAAGAGGGTTAGCCTTACTTTTTAATACTTTAGTACGTGGAAGTAGTAGCCTTTAATAGTAACATTTTAGGAGGTAAGCTTTAACCCGGCTATATTAATATAAGAGGTAAAACCTAATAATAATACTATCTAGTATAGACTTAACAAAGGTATCCTTTATAGGTAAGCTTTAATCCAGCTATATTAATCTAAGAGGTAATCCTACTATTTAGTATAAGCTTAACTATAAGGCGTTATAGAAGCCTCGAAGTTGCCTAATAAGTAGTATAGGTAAATATTAGTTTAATATAGTTACTGGGTTCTATTGTTATCTTATATACAAAAGTTTATATAAAAGTTATATAGATTAGTAGGCCTAGTTAAAGAGAAATACAAGCATTTAATTATCTTAAGAGTTCATAGAAGTCTAATTAGTTAGCTATATTAATTTTTCAATATAGTATCCTTCTATTTATAGAATGGCTTTATTTCTAAACTAACCTTTTCTAAACTTAAGATTACCTCTATAGATGCCCTAAGTACTAAGTCTAATTAATAGTATAATATGAAACTTAATAAATCTTAGATATTAGTAATAATTAAGTTTACTATTACTCTACTTAAATATTGCTAAACCATTATAGAGAATGGAGTAAAGCTTTTTAATAGGGCTAATAATCTCTACCTAGAGTATATAGAAAGTATATATTAATCCTATACTAGTAGACGTTAAAACTTATATTATAATAGTATAGACTAGTCCTTAATTCAATTTAGCTAGGGTGCTTTAGCACCCCCTTAATATATATAGAGCCTTCGGCCCCACCTCTTTACAGTATATAACCTTACCTTAATCTTATCCTTTTTTTCTCCTTCTACTAGTCTTATTAAGACTTATCTTTTCCCCTTCTTTAAGTAGTGACCTTTATACTATTATAGTATACTCTCTACTCTAAATATCTATTTTGGTACAAATAAGAGAATCGCAGCTAGTTGATATTCTTAATGTCGCTAAAGACTTAATATACAGTTTTTCTCTCTAAACTTTAAGCCTTTAAATACTTAGGATATTTACGCTAACGAACCCACTACTGGAGCTTTTATAGATATAAATTAATATTTGCGTTATAGTTAATTTAGAGATGCTAAGAGGTAGACATATTAAGGCCTTAAGTAATAAAGATTATTATAGTTTAATAAAGATAGACAGTTAATTAATCTAGGTAATCTAGAAGTGTATAGGAGTTTAAGAATTAAGTAAATTTAGCCTAAGAGAGTTATTGCTAGTATATTAGTTTAGAGTATTAATAAATATAGGTATTTAATTAGTTTAGGAGTTTGTGGGGGTTTGTGGAAGTTTAGAGATTAATTAAGAACTTTAATTCCTATAAGGTCGATAAGGTCTATTATTATAAGATTATTATAAGGTAAATCGTTAGATTAATTACCTAATCTAACCCTCTCTAACCTAGTCAATATAGTCTTCTATACTAGTAAATCTATTAGTATTATCTATAGTTTTAAAAGGATATGACCCTCTAATTATAGTTAATTATTAAACGTACTACTAATTAAACTAATTAAACTTATCCACTAGTACTTTAATACCTTTCTATAAGATATTAAAATAATTAAAGAACCGTATACTCCCTAATTACCTTATCCTCCGCGGTCTAGCTAAATTTAAGGTAAAGAGAGTATAAGCGAGTAAAAAATATCTTCTAATATACTATTAGGTAGGATAGGTAAGGTTAGTAATAGTAATACTATAATATATATTTATTATTTTAGTTATTTTAATTATATATAACTATACAGCCCTTAATACCCCTTACTTTATAATCTATATAGTAAGAATACCGCCCTCTTTATAAATAGTTATAGCGCAATTAGATATACTAATATAATATTTCTAACTCTACTAGTCTTATAACTCCTATAGTTACTATTACCACCTTCTTATATCCCTTATACCCTTTATAAATCGTTAACCTCCTTAACAAAGCACTAAAGTTACTCTATTAATAGTTATCTAGCCTTTTCTCTATAAGGCTATGCCTAAAATAAAAGAGCTTTAGTATGGGGAAAATCAAAGGTAAGTATATTCTAAAAGTCCAATTTTAGTTTATATATGTATATAAGCTACTAGCGGTGTATTTTATTTATATACCTATTTAGTAGTATATAGAAGCGCTTATTCACGCTACATAATATCTCCGCCTATATTGTTATCTATTTATTAGTAAGATTTAGGGTAAAATAAGGTCGCGAATTACTTCTTAGCTAAGTAATTTGTAATAGGATAGGGTTATAATAACTATAATTCCAATCTAATGGTACGTAAGTAATACTAATTTATTATAGTCGTTTACTCATATTAAAGTAAGTTTAAAATGGTCCTCTAATAGTATATACTATTAATTATTTCTATTTATATAGCCGATAGCCTAGCGCGATAACATATCTCTATTTCACCCTAAATTTTAGTTTCTATAGCTTTACTAATAGGAGTAGGGGCCTGGTTACAAGCTAATATTTAAGAAGAAACGCTTTCTATATCGCTTATATTGCTAAACGTATAGCCGTTAACTAATTAACTATATATAATTACTTATTAGCTAGTAGTTAATCCCAATATAACTTATAAGTAGTCTTTTAAAGTATATCTAGTTATAACTATAATTCTTTAATCTTTAATCTATTAATACCTTTTGTGTTAAAGATATAGTTTAGTAAAATAAAATCCTTTACAAGTTTAACTATAGTCCCATATATTATAAATAAGCCACTACTATAGATTTTTAAGACTCCTTATAATTAGAAACTTCTAAAGGACTACCCGTTTAATATCCGCGATATTAATACCTATACTTAAAGATATTATTACTATTATAATCTTTATATACAATATAGATTTCTTAAACTCTTTATATTAAGCAGTATGACTATACTTTTAAGTGTACACACCTAGATTACATTAGTAGTGTAATAGGTTTTACTATTAGTATTAATAGTACATTCTTTATTAAATATAAAGGTTAAAGTCTTTAAAACAAGTACATTTTAAAAATATATTGCTACTTTCTAGAGGGACTAATAACCGTCTATAAAGACAATTATCTTTAGTATTTACTTTAGGACTGCGGTATCTAAATCTATATAGGCCTAATAGAGAGTATAATACGTTATACAAGTCTGTCTTACCTCTACTAAGCGGCAGGACGTAGCTTAAGATATTAGGGTAATTTATAGAAGTCCTAATAACTTTAATCTAGTATCACAACTACCTATAGAGCGAAAGCCGGCGTTTTAAAGAACTAGTTATTTTACCTCTATATTAAATATAGTCGAATAACTAAACCAAACTATATTCTAATAAAGTGCTATTTATAGCCCGTCTATTATAGTAAACGCTAGTTAAAACGAGTTCTATTACTTTACTAAATAATACTTATTAATTATAATAAATCTAATTCTAGTCTATAGTTACAAGCTCTTTAATATAGTTTAGAAAGACATTAATAAACCCTATTTAAGACTAGTAAAAACGTATATATATACCATTTATTATCTTTATAAATAAGGTTTTATCTATAATTTAATTTTTAGTACTAATAAGATACGGATTAGAACTATTAAACTTTTAGATATTATCTAATCACTTATCCCTAAGCTTACTTAGTAGGACTAACTAGATAGTAATTTTACTTATTAAAATTAAAAAGCATTAAAAAAATATAACTCTTTTTAAAACCGATACGTATAATAAGATGCATATTCCTAAAACTAAATATTAAACGTTTTAACATTATAGACTTTATATTAGAAGTGTTACAGTTGCTTAAAGAAGAAGCTATAAGAGGTAGTATAGATTACAATAGATCTAGTAGAACTATATAATAAGTAGTAAGCGAGTTATATAAGAACCTATACGTATAACCAGTATAATACGTACTCTATATATACGTATAACACGTATAATAATGCTCCTATAGAACGGAGCTATATATTTAAAGACTATAATTCCTAGTGCAGATAACTTCTACCTTTTATAATATATATTAAAGTTAATTAAAGTTAATCTATTAGATATACACTCTATAGTACGGTATAGTGCACTTGTTTTCTATATATCTGGCCTATTAATATAGTTTCTATAGTTCTTACTATAAGCTACCATTACACCTAAAATATATATCTACTCCGGATAAAGGGTCTAAGGGCGGCCTCTCGGGTTTATATATTAATGTATTTGTTTAAGATATTCGTCTATGAAGGAATATTTTCCTTACGCCGAGTTTCCTAATAATAGATGGCAATTCTTTTAAATCTATCCGATTGATTATTATAATATAACCCAATTATAGTATTAGACGTAGATAAGCTCCTACTCTACCTATCCCCGCCTTCTACCGACCACTCTTATATAATTTCTTCCTACAATCGCGGTTAGGCGGCATTTAATTAGCCTAAGAGTCTATAGAAGTTATAGAAGTTAGCTTATAATAATAATATATATTAAAAAAATAGACGTAAGTTAGTTATAATATAGATAGTAGTAGATAGAACGGCTTATAAGTAGTATAAAGTTACGATTTAAAAACGCGATTAAGGTTTTACACACTATATCTTATGCCTCTAAATCAATTATAATTAGTATTTATATATATAGAATTAAAGATTATTACTTAAAGATTAAAATATATTAAATAAAGCGATAATAACTATTAATATGACCTTTATAGAGCTAGTTAAAGCTAAAATTTTAGTTTATACTAAAGTAATGCCTATAAGCTCTTAAAAGATTTACTAGTAGTAGCATATAGCGGGCTGAAACTAGTTTACGGTTCTAATTAGTCTAGGGGTTCGCAGGAGTTAGTATGCGTTCCGTGCGTTGCCCCGAGTCACCTGAATCTTCTGCGAAGCATCGGATTTATGAGATAACAAATCGTGGCTCGAGTGGAGCTTTGATCGATATTTTGATTAGGCGTTGGGGCCGTTTAGTGCAATTAGTCTGTCATACACCTGCTCCTACCCGCATGCTGTGCAACGTCTCTGCGTTGGCTCTGCTGAATCCGAAGACTAGTAGGTTCATAGGCTAAGTCACCTCGTACAGGTGCAGAGTCCGATTTCGACGGCCTAGCCAGAATTCTATACACAAAGAGCATGACCCTGTGCAGCCCCAAATTCCATAAGACTACCCTACCCTTTGTAAACCCCGAACTCGGCTTGGAACTAGGGCATTCACTAAATTTGATACTAATATATTTTCCCAAGAGAGGCGAACGGCCTACGTACACGGCTGTCCCTCTGCTTCTTCCTTACAACATAGCTGTACTCGAACAGCATATTCGAAATGCTTCCTCTCTCTCCTGGTGTGATACTTCTTATCGGTATTGGAGTCCTCTCCTTATGGTACTTCCGACCATTTCGGATCGCCGAGGCCCATAACGAGCCTGTCCTTAACCTGAGCTTAGCAAAGATATTCAAAGATGAACGTACATGTCTTCAAATCCTTGAGGGTGGCCGCTGTGGTGATGGTGTAAACAGGCATCCAGCTATATTCTCCCGCGCAATACCCAACAGTCGACTTATCGGAGCATTCGGCATCGACAATGCTTTCACAACAAAAGATCAGCAACAGAAGGCGATTTTCACAAAGTTAGCAGCAAATTTTCTTCAAGTTTCCTCGAACAAGAGCTATTATGACTGGGACCAACTTCGCCAAAAAGCGAAATGCATCGTCAAAGACACACTGGTGGGACACCACACCTTCGTTTTGGTGCCTCTAGTGCAATCACTCACTCTACGCATGACTTTCGCCATCTTCTTTTGTGTAGATCCGGAAACAGTCAACTATCAAACCGCCAAAGATATCGCGGATGGGATCAACAAGCTCTGGCTAGCCTCTAAAGATTCTACGAATATTCCAAAATGGACTAACCAAAACAATCTGCACAGACTGCTAGAGTCCGTCATCCCAGGCAAGTCTCCTCTGGATCGGGTCCATAACCCAATGAACGTAATATTACCAGCCTATGAAACCCTCTGGCGCGTTGTGTTGCGGTGCTTCATCGAAATCATCGATGAAGAACGCTGCGGTGAACAGAATTCAACCGCATGGCGCGCGGTGCTGAAGAAATTCCTCGAGGACCCTGGCCAACAGCAAGCCAGAAAGTCAGGAAAGTTATCAGTTTTCACCATCGCCAAAGAGGCTTTGCGTTTATACCCACCAACCCGCCGTGTCTACCGCATGTTCAAGCTCGACCCCGCCTCTTCCAGCGCCGGGCCAGTAGAACAGCTAGTTGCTGCTGATGTGGAAGCATACCAGCGCGATCCCAGCATTTGGGGATTAGATGCAGATAAATTCAACCCCGACCGGTGGGCTACGTTATTCAATCAGAAGTTACTCGCCTTCGGGGCAAAACCCTTCCTATGTCCTGCAAGTGCGGACTTCGGCTTCAGAACTATTGCGTTGCTGACCGCGGCGCTGGTGATCGGTATTGAGGAAGGTGGACATAACATTTTGCGTGATCACAAGAAGGATTATCCAATGCCTGGACAACCTTTGGAGTCGGGGAGAGAGGCTTATGCTGCTCTTGAGTTGTTCGCGCCAACTTCTTAAGTATCCAACGCGCTGCTGAGGCGTACAGCACACTTAAGTCTACCTTCAAATATGCATAATATGTCATTCCAATGGAGGTGTTGCCTCATCCCTACGTATGTGGCCCTTATGCAGGATATAAGATAATGAGAAATGAAAAACTTTGGCCCGACAATCGAGGCATCATGACTGACCCCATACACCAGGGACATTGTTCGCAGTAATGAATGAATGAATAAATTGACCACTTATCGCATCGTATTCATAAGAGGGCCGATTTACCGCGATATGAATAAATAATTGCGATATTGTAAATCGCCAGACTTGGCATAGTATTGTACTAGATCGTAGTAATCGAAATCTCCATAAAGGCCTCTACCCCCCCCCTCCCCCTCACGTCCACCAGTAGCTCCCCCCTCTAACCTCTTATAACTCCTACATAGCGCTAGATTATAGGTGGTGTTTTTTTTTAGGGGGGAGGGGGGGTTAAATTATATTATAGAAAGGAAGCATCTGCAGGGCAAGTCCAAAAAATTTGACTCCTGCGTATATGTCAGAACGAACGGCGTAAAATTGGTCCTATATTTATATCTTAGTATCCTTTTACTACGCTATAAGAGTTTTAAGTCCGTCTATATTTATAAGGACTTTCAAATTATCTAATCGTTATTACTTATAAATATATCGTTAAGAAGTAATAACTAAAATTATTATTACAAATACTGGCCAGGGACGCATATACTATAACTATTACGCTTAGACCCTATTAGAAACTCTACTACCAATTATAGATATAACTAGACTTGTTGATAAACAAACCTCGTTTACTAGTTTGTTTACTTATTTGCTTTATAATTAAATAACTAAGCTTAAAGGCCTAATTTAGTGTATCTAAGAGTTAGCGTCGCTAACAGCGTTGCTGCGAAGAGGCTAATAACGTAAGCAGTTAGTAGGCTTATAGTTACGGCTCGAATAAATACCTCTAAATTAGGGCTTAAATAAATGCTGTATTACGAAAATACTAAGCTAAAAAGAAGGAAAAGGGGTTGCTAGAACTAATATAAACAAATATATAAAATACCCACTAAGGCGCTAGTAGTAAGCGAGCTAATCGTAGGGTAGAATATAGCAGTATTATGGCAGAATTTAGCAGGTAACGCGCCTAGCGCCGTTACATTACCCCCCTTTTTAAAAAAAGCCTGCCTTTAGACTTAGTTAGGGATAAAATAGCATTAGGCTTATAAAACGTAAGATAGGGGGGGGGGATATAAGTATGTCCTAACTAAGTATAAAAGGCGACCGTAGGTTATATAGAACATTAGGCTAGGAAGGGTTACTACTAAAAGTCTTGGCGGGAATCCGACTAACTAGAGAACTTTAACTAGCAGTCGAAGTTCCTAGATATCTAAAGGTCTTATATAACGCGCGAATTTGGGTAAACGTATATTATAAGACTTAATTTTTTTGCTTAGATTAGGGCCTTAGGGTGTTCTTATCCCTATACTCTTTTAGTAGCTTATTATCTTTATTATACTAGTATCCTATTTACTTATTTAGGTATATTAGGGTATTAGTTTTAGAACTCTTTAAGCTTTTAGGGGCAGCCTATAAAGTTCTAAGTAGGGTACTAGGTTAGGTCTAGGTTATAGCCCTTCTATTAAATATAGTATTTTATTAACTTCCTATTTATTATTATTATAAACTTAAATTAGTAGGGAAGGTTTACCCTTTTATCTAGGTAGTAGGTTATTTATAACTTTCCGTAGCTTATTTAGTAAAAAGATAGGGTAAACCTTAATTAACTTTAGGAGATTTACTTTATATAAGTTGCCTATCTTTTTAAGAACCTTATACGGTCCTACTATCTAGTAGTCTAGCTTATAGCTAGACCGGTTAGTTTTTTAATTCCTTATTATAACCTAAGCTATATTACTAGGGGTAAAGTTAGGCTTACAATAGTATTTATTGCCTACTATTTTATTAATATTTAGGCTTTTCTAAGGTTCTTATAGGCTACTATCTAGGCTTCCTCTAAGCGCTTAATATACTATTAGGCTTTACTATAGAATAGTTTCTCTTATATAGTCTAGGGTTCTTCCGACCTTTTTTAGTTAAAGCTTATATAAGGTAAGTAGCCTATTTTTAGCTAAATAGGGACAAACCCTATAGAGTTATAGGGTAGGGTTGCCTAGATATAGTCTATTAGGGGAAGTAGTTTAAACTAGTTATCTTACAGTAGTTAATAAAGGGCTGTAGTTTCTAGTCTAAGTATTAAGTTATAATCTCCGTCTATAGTTTATTTAGGGGTAGTACACTATAAAAAACTTTAACTTAATGCCTAGAATTTAGGTAAGTTTATTCTAAAAAGCCGATATAAACTGCGGCCTATAGTTAGATATAATAGTATTTAGTAGTCTATAAATTTAGCAGATATAGTAGATATATAGTTAGGCTATCTTTTTAGTGTTAATATTCTTATAATAGGGGATTAAGAATAGGCGCTTACTAAAGCGGTTAACTAGGACTATAACTATATTATATCTATTACGGTCTACAGATAGTTTATAAAAGTCTATAAAAATATACTATTAAGGGCGCTCTAGTATTAGGAGCAGTTTTAGAAGTCTTAGGGTTTTATTTTATAAGGGCGTAGCTCTTTAGCAGTTATTAAAGTTCTATATATATTAGTTAATATCTATATATATCCTAGGCTAGTAGTAGTGGCTACTAATAATCTTATAGGTCTTGTTCTTACTAGGGTATACTATAGAGACTTAGCAATAAGCTTTATAGATTAGCTCCATCTATAGGTTATCTACATTTAGTACTATAAGCCGCCCATAGTATAAAAGCAGTCCTTCTTTTATTTTAAAATCCTAATCCTCTTCTATAGCTTATATTTAGAGGGTCTTTAAGGTGTCGGCTATATAGTTTGCCGTTAAGATGCGGTTAATAAGTCCTATTAGTTCGTTTAAGTCTTCCTCTATTAGTACTAGCTCGTTTTATTAAAAGTCTATCTCCTTAAGAATTTATAGGTTAAGCTATTTAGAATAAAAGAGGGCACGCATCTGGTATTAAGCCTTTAGCTTATCTTACTCCCTTTAGGTTAAAGTATTAGCCTTAGAGTTTTACTTACTGGAATAATATATAATTATAAAGAAGAATTAGGAGAATATTTTAGCCTACCAGGCGTATTAGCTAGTAAGTTACTTTATAGTTATAAAGTACTTTAGGGCTTTATAATCCGTATATACCTTAATTTAGAAGTTTATACCTTATGCTTTATATACTACTAGAATAATAGACAGATTATAGCTAGTATTTCTTTATTATATACTTTATAGTTATACTTAGCTAAAGCTATTATTTTTAAGAAGAAATAAGGCTATAGGGTACTACTTACCGTCTAGGTATAGCTATAATAGAATTCTAGCTATAACTCCCTTAGAAGCGTTAGTTTTTAGTATTAATTTAAGGTCTAGATTATAGTAATAAAGGATTAAAAAGGAGATAAGCTAATTCTTTAGTTCTTTAAAAGCTTTTATATAGTTATTATTAAAGATAAAAGGCGTATTAATTCGGGTTAGTTATATAAGAGGCTTTGCTATAACTTTGTAGTTATAAATAAAACAATAGTAGAAGTTATAGAAGCTAAGAAATAACCAGATTCCTTTTACTATATAAGGGGGCTTTTAGTTATAGATTACTTTAACCTTCTTAGGATTAACCTTAATTCCCTTTATACTAACAATAAACCTAAGGCACTTTATATATTTTACTTTAAACTTATTTTTTTATAAATATTAACTTATAAGCCCGCGTTCCGTAGTCTCTTTAAACCCTTTTTAATATAAACTTAGTACTTAAGTTCGTTATCTAAGTATACCATATAGAATTCGTTAAGGTAGTTAAAAAGGACGTTATTTATATACCATTGGTACGTAGCTAGCTTATTTATTAGTCTAAATAGAAAGATTTTATATTTATAGGACCTATAATAAGTATAGAATATTATTAAGTTCTTAGCTATACGGTCCATCTAAATTTAATAAAAGGCTTAATAAATATTAAGCTTTATAAAGATCTTTACTTAACTTAGCTATATAAGGGTCTTATTAATTAACGGGATAAAATACTAGTCCTTTTAAGTAATAGCCTTTAGCTTTAATAGTTAATATAGAAATAAATGCCGCTATTAGGCTGTTTTATAAATAGGATTAGGGAAGTAAATGGGGCTTAGCTTAGCTTAATAAATCCTTTATTAAGGTTATTAATTAGGTATTACTTTATCGCTCTTAGTTTATCTATAGTTTGTTAGTAAAGGGGGCTATAGCCTAGAGTGTTATTCGCCTCTAATTAGATGCTATAGTTATAGGTTTAGTAAAAAGGTAGCTAGTTAGAGGCCGCCTTTAAGTATATATCCTTATATCCTAAATACATAGTAAAAAGAAGGCGCTTAAATAGCTCCTTATTAGTCTCTTTAAATAGCTCTTTTTCCCTTTTATTAAGAATTTAGTTAATTTTATATAAGCTAGTTATAAGGACCTTATTATCCTTCTAGTATATATTGAAGTAAAACCCTATAGCGCTAATTATAGTAATATCTATATAATGGGACTAGCCCAGTTATAGTAGGAATGTCTTGGTGAAACACTTAATAGATAAATTCCGATGCTTTAACCAAATTCTACTAGATTAATTAAATTCTACTAAAGCCCGTTAAAGACCGCATGCGTATATGCGTACGTATTAACCACTAAGCCCCTAACTGTTTAATTATATAATTCTCTTATTATTCCCTTCTCCTTTTTACGCAACGTTTTATTCTTAGCAAGAGCTATATACCCTTAGATTTAGATAGAATTTATATTATTCCTTTAAATCTTCCCTAAAGTCTCTTCGCGCCTTTATATTATGTTATATTAAAATAACTACTATTAAAATAGCAAACAAACTTAAACTCCTTGCGTTAACTACGAGTATTATAGCCCTAGTTAGGGAATAGTTAACTATAATGCAATAATCCTTTATAGATGCTTTAGTCTAATAGCGAGTGATATTAAAAGCTTAGTACTAGTAATTAATAAAAGCAATCTATAAAGAACTCTATAACTTTAAAGTACTTATATTAAAGACCCTAATAGTAACACCTATAAATAAAATTAAAATAACTATATGCGAACCTAACCTATTAAATATAAACCCTAAACTAGTAATAGTAGCTTAACTTATACCTATAATAAACCCAATACCTATTATAAAATCTAAAAAGCTCCCTAACCCCCTAATATTTAATAGAAATTAAAATAACCTACGTCCCTTTATAACTAAGCTCCGTCTTAAACTTTTAATAAACTATAACTAATACTCTACTAAAGCTAGTAAGATTAGCTATAGAATATCTTATTTAAGTAAAGACGCTATATAAACTATAGACCTATTCTTCTATAATAGCACCTTCGTTAATTTTAAAATCTTTATTTCTCTATTAAAATAAATATATAATAACGCCAGCCGTAAATATATAGCGGTTACTAAACTTAAAACCCTATAATAACGGAACCAAGACTTTACTAGCTTCTTTTTAGAATTTTTAGGCCTTATTAGTAAACTAGATTAGAACAAAGCCGCTAAAGTTACTGCTTTCTATTAAGTTATTTTAGATAAAATTAGAGTATAGTTAGTAGATAAAGAACTGCTAAAGGACTTACCTAAATTTACTATAATATATTAACGAATTAATAAGGACCTTTAATATAATAAATAGACTTATTCCCTAAAGCTAACTATACCTTACGTTTAAAACTTTATAAAACTAGTATATACCCTAAAGCGCGATCCGTCTCTAAGACCTAAAAGCCTTATATATAACCTTATAGACCCTAATACTACCTAATTCTATATACCTTTAGGAACTAATAAATAAAGAACTTAAGCCGCAAATAGAGAATGCTTTAGATGCGGTAAAAAGGGATATATTTAAAGGAATTGCCAAACTTACCCTTTTAAAAAGGTCCGCCGTAGTTCCTTTTGGTCCTTAAATTATACTTATTCTATAAATTATCCTAGGGCTAAGTTATGCCTTAAAATAAGAAGTAGAAGAGTATAAGTGTCTAGGCTTTTTTAGCGCTAATATATAATATAACTCCCTTAATATACTTAGTGAAATTTAAATATTTAAAAAATAAAAGGAAGTATAAATCCTTATAGATAGCGGAGCTACTAGTATAGGCTTTATTAATATAAACTACGCAAAAACTTAACGATTAAATTTAAAGAAATATAATAAGCCCTAAGGCCTATAAGGCTTTAATAGTAAGCCTTTAATATATGGTAAACTAACGCACTACGCTCTTACAAAGATGCGGATAGGTAAATACCTTAAATATATTTCCCTATTTATAATACCCTTAAAGTATTATAAAGTAATACTTAAATATAGATAGCTAAAATAATATAATCCTTTAATTAGCTGGGTTAAAGAAATACTAAAATTTTATATAACCTACTGCTAAAGTTATTACTTAAAATACTACTTACCCTATAAATATGCATATAACTATTTAAATTTAATATAATATAAATTACCCTTACTATAAACCTTAAACTAATATAATAAAGTTATAACTGCTAATTGCGGTAAAGAATATAAAGATAATATATTAAAACCCCTTAAAATTTATATAGTATAAGCCGCACCCTTTTTTTTTTTTTTTTTTTATATCCGTTGTATTATACTACGTACAATACTGCGCATGCAGCCTCTAGGCTATGGCGCTATAGTTCTATATACATAAATCCTTTCTAGGCAGCTTAATATGTACTAGTAGCTATGTCCTAGTAGTTTATAAACCCCTAAATTAGGAGTTTATAGTTTCCTAGTAAAAATACTAAGATACTACAACTACTAGGGAATGAGAAAATGGTAAGAAAAACTATAAGAAATCCTAACCCCTGTCCCTGTCCTTTTGCTCTCTACTGTCTTTTTACCCAAAAGCCTAGTAGGAGTTACCTCCTTCTAAACTCCTATTAATTTTATTCTTCCATAGAATCTTCTACGCTAGTACTATGTACTAGTTTAGCTGCTCTAAGATTCTCGCAGTCTTTACTATTAGCAAAGCGTTTTTCTTTACAATTAATGCAAAGAGGGGTGGTATGCTTACAAGGCCTACCGCTTATTAAGCAGGTAGGACAGCAGTAGTCTTTAGATAGATGTGCAGCCGCACAATATCTACAGGCCCTATTAGAGCATCTATCTCCTATATGGCCAAATTTTTGGCAGCTATTACACTGCGTAGTAGGAGAGACTTTGAGGTATTTTACTACCTTAGTAGCTGTACCTGCAATTGATATCTCTTTTTGCTTAAGGATTTCTTGTCTTTTTTCTTCGTTCTCTATAGTAAAAACTATGGAGCCAAATCTGGTCTGTGGATCGTGTCTTTTTACACTAGATAAGATCTATCTAGGTAGTCCTTGTATCCTTATAGAATTAAAAGTCTCAATTTCTTCTTTTAGAAGCTTAGAGCCTCCTTCTCCTAAGAAAGGTAGGGTAGGAACTCNATNGGCTATAATTTGAACCCATNGTTNTAGTTTTTGTTCTCTTTAAAAGGTAAAGCAGTTATGCNAGATTTCCTTATATTTAACTAGGAAATCTGCATTATACTCTTCCGTAGTCGTAAGGAGAATATTTTGTTTTCCTTTAGTTCTAGCTATAGATGCTAAAACCGGTTTTTCTACTTGCAGTTTTAATGCAAATAGTTAATTAACTTTGTTTCGTATAGAGAAGGTATCTAGAGGTTGGTCCTTTTAGTCTGTAATTAAGACTAGCTTTCTTTCTTATAGCTGCTTTTTCTTACTTCTAGTAGAAGTAGAAGGAGTAGGAAATGGTAGTGATAAGGAGGGTAGAGAGGACGAAGTACGGAGGTCCTTTTTTAGCCTCTCTGCGTAGGTTTNTTTAGTAGGGGNTACCTCCTTACGGAGAGCTCTTACTTCTTCNACTAGTCCTTTTAGGACATCTTTTNNCTTTTCTTTTCCTTTTATAAAGGGGTTTTCTCCTNCTAGGACACTACGTGTATAGTCCTCTAGCTGTTTAACTTGTTCCTTTTTATCTTCTTCTTCTTCTTCTAGCCCTTTATAGGCCTGGGTTAGGCTATCTAGAGCCTTTTATAGGTGTTATTCTGGAGAAAGGGGAGAGAAAGGTATACTAGGTGTACCAGCCGTAAAAGTCATCAGTTTGGTTATCTTTTTTGCAGGTTTTTAGTTTTCTTTTTTAGTAGAAGACTAAGGATGTCCTCTTTTTTCTCCTGTCCCAAATAGGCTAGGAGAAGGAGAAGGGCCAGAAAAAGTGAATGTAGATATAGACTCATTATCACTTATTTCTATAGGAGGTTTCTTTTTAGGCCTACCGGGCCTTGGCATTATATCTCTTATAGGGGGGTTTTCCTAGTTTTTACTATCCTTATACCCTTTCTCCTTACTAATCCTACTAGAAGATTTCTGGGGAGATTAGGCTAAAAGGTAGTAGGGAAACTAGCCCCTATTTTGTAGTTTTGGTATTGGTGGTATTGGTAGTAGTAGTAGTAGTTTTAGTGTTCCTGTCCGTGCCTCGCTTATAAGCTAGGGCCACCCTTAGAGAAATTTTTCTGTTGGGAGGAAGGGGGTAAAACGACAAATAAATCCACCTCTAGCTCGCTAGGCAGTAGGAATTAGGTCTTGAAAGTTAGAAAATCGATTGTTTTTGATAGTAAGATGGGTATGCGTAAGTTTTGGGGTGTGGCGCTACCTTTTAGCCGCACCCTTTTATTTATTAGTAAGAAAATAAGATTATAAGATCTTTACTATAATACTAAAAAATATTAAAAAGGCGTTAGAACTAGAGCAATATATTAACCTTTAACCTCTTATACCTAAAGAATATTATAATCTAATTAATATATTTAAGAAATAATTTATAAATTAACTACCCCTATATTAAGATAAGTACAATTTTAAAATAGAACTTAAACCTAGTATAATGCTAAAGTTCGGCCCGTTATATAGTATATTATAAAAAGAGCTGCTTATAATATAATAATACCTTAAAGAGCACCTAAAGAAAGGATTTATTTGCCCTAGCTAATTACTATTCGCCTTATTTATACTATTTATTAAAAAACCTAAAGGAGGCTTAAGGTTTTATATTAATTATTAAGCTTTAAATATAATTATAATTTAAAACTAATATCCAATTCCTCTACTTTAAGAAACGCTTAACTATTTAGTAAAAGTATAATACTTTATAAAGCTTAACGTAGTCGCTGCTTTTAATTAAATCCGTATTTATAAAGGAGATAAGAAGTATATAGCTTTCTGTATATAATAGGGACTTTTTAAATACCTAGTAATACCGTTTAGTATAAAGAATAATCCTAGTATATTTTAGCAATATATTAATAATATACTTCGCGAATTCCTTAATATATTTATTACCGCGTATATTAATAATATCTTAATTTATTTATCTTTACTTTCTAAATATTAAAGGCATATTTAAATAGTCTTTAAACGCCTATAAGACGCGGGCTTATAATGCGATATTAAGAAATATAAGTTCTATATATCTAAAGTTATATACTTAGGCCTAATTATATCCCGTAACGGGATTAAAATAAACTCTAAAAAATTTCTATAATTATAAACTAGGAAAGTCCTAGTAGTATATAAGATATTTAAGGATTTCTAGGATTTATAAATTTTTACTATTAATTTATTAATTACTTCTTAAAAATTATTTAGCTATTAGTAAACTTAATAAGGAAGAATATAAAATTTAAATAAACTACTAAATATAAATAAGCTTTTAATAACCTAAAATATTATTTTATAACTACTTTAATTCTTACCTACTTTAATTTAGACCTTAAATATATTATTAAAATAGACTTATCTAATTATGCACTAGAAGAAGTATTATTATAGTATAATAAAAATAGCGAGCTACGCCTAGTAGCCTTTCTTTCCTAAAAACTTACCCCTACTAAATTAAACTATAAGATATATAATAAGGAACTACTTATAATTATTAGATGCTTTAAATAATAGCGTCTAAAACTTAAAGAATTATTATTTCTAATATGTGTATTAACGGACTATAAAAACCTATAGTACTTTATAACTATAAAGTAATTAACGCAGCGCTAAATTTGTTAGGCCGAATACCTTTTATAATTTAACTTTAAGATTATATACTAACCTAGTAAACTTAATTAAAAGCCTAACTTATTAATATAATAATTATAGGACTTATCTATAAACGCCTTTAACAAACAAATTATAAATTAATTATAAATTCTACTACCCCCTAAACGCTTTAAGAAACTACGCCCTATATTTTTAAACGCGGAGCTTAATAGAAATAAATTAGAAATTAATAAGTAGGATATAGAAATTAATAAATTAATAAAGCATAAATATAAGAATAACCCCTAAATATTAAATATAATAAAAGTAATTTAAATATAGAAACAGTAATATAAGGATATTACTGTTTATACCAACTTAATAGTATAAGTGAGTTATATCCTAGGGCACGAAATACGTATAGTATTGTATGCTCTTTAGGATGGTAGTAACTGTCGATTCTATTAAGGTAGACTACGTGGTCTATATACTGACGCGCCTCCCCCCTAATTAGTTAGCATGTAGGTAGTTAGTGTACCGAACGCGTAAATACGCGTTCGTATACTAGGTGCTATAATTATACACTAGCGGTACTTAGAAGATGAAACCACTTATATACAGCCTCTATAATTGCCTTAATAGAACTATAAAACACGTAAGGAAATATATAGGAAATCCCTCCTAAGGTGCCTTCTGGGCTGCCTTCCAAATAGTACTCTAGGCTGGCCGTAAGTCCTGCTTATAGTCCGTAAAATGAACTATACGGCCCTTTAGCGGGCCGTAAATAAACTATACGGCCTTCTGGCGGGCCGTAACTAAACCGTAAATGCTCTATTAGTCTCGCTCTACCTATTCTATAACCTTTAGGTTAAGCTTATTTATGTTAATTAGGGTTTTAAGGGCTTAACACGGCTTTGCCTTAGTTATAGCGTCTGCTAAGTTATCTCCGCTGCTGATCTATTTAACCTCTGTAATTTTATGTCGTTCGTAAGCCTAACGTAAGCACATTAGGTCAACTATAAGCCTCTTCTCTTATGTTGTACCTAGTTTAACTAGGCAGTTATAAAGGGACTTTAAGTTAGTGTATAGGACTAAAGGTAGTTGCTCCAATTATAGGATCTTCTGAATTGTTAACTTAATTACGGTTGCTATATTAAAGCTATAAGCTAGTGCATATAGTTTAAAAGCTAGTATACTACGGGTTACTCGTTTACACTTAATTAAAGACTAGTATAGAATGTTTGCGTCCTAATTATGGTCCATAAGTACGATTATAAAGCCGATTTGCGATAATAGGTCCCTATTATTAGCGAAGGAGGTGTCTATAAATGCTATTACGCTAAGGGAATTTAGGTCCAGTGGTATAAAAGTAAGTCCTCTTATTGCGTTGTCAATTTGCCATTAAATGCGCTTATTAAGCTGCTTAATATTTTCTTCTTATAGATTTACTACCTAGGCCGCAAAGGACAAGTCGTAGGCAGATTTGGGTTAGTAGACTGTAGCTATATAGGCGCCTCTTGCACGCTATGCAGCGTATTAGTCCTTTATATTTACGGTTTTACGGATCTCTCCGCAGGAACTAGTAAGGTCTATAGGCTTTGCTATAACGGGCTTTAGGTTTTAAGCTTAGCGTTCCTAAGTTAGTTAAATTAAATTGCCCTTTTATATAATTAAGCCTCCGTTAAACTTGATCGGAGTTTACTTAGTTAACTACTTTCGTAGCTTTGCTAGGAACTTAGCTTCTTAGAGTTTAGTCTCTTTAGCGTCTGTAAAAGTCTAGTCCGCTAAAAAGAGAGTATTATTTGTTTAGAGTTTAATAATACCGAGGCCGTTTAATAGGGTGTATAGGAGGCAGGGGTTATAAGTTAACTGCTCTATCCTAAGTTTACGGACGTAGTACTGGTGGTATATCTTAAACTAATGGTTTTCAGCTTCTGGTACTCCGTAAAGTGGTTTTATAACCTATAAAATTATTTCTAGTTATAAATTAAGCTCGAGCGGTAGTTGTATAAAGATGTCCCTACTTAAGTAGGTATTAGACTGCACGTAGGCTTGTGAAATGTCCCGTAAGTAGAGGGCTACGGGTTTAGTTTGCTGTAGTCTAGGCGTAAGCGCAAGTATAATCTATTAACTAACTTGTTAAATTATAGGCAATTGCGTAAGGACTAAATCCTTTCCCTAGTCATTGTAAGCTTGTATAATAAGCCTTAATTTCTTAAAGGCTTTATTAGTACCAGGGTGCTTAATCTCGTTAATAAAGCGTAAGTTAAATATACGGACGCCTTGCGGGACGTCTCTCTCTATTATAACCGCAAAGACGCCCTTTTTAAGTAGTCCGTTAATCTCTTTGCGTCTTAAGTCTATAAAAGGGTTTTCCTATACTAGAACTAATATATCCGTAGGCGGTTGCCTTACGGATGTGCTTGTGGAGGTTAGGTAATTCTCCATTACGGGGTACTTTTAGGGGCGTCCTCGACCACGCTTTACAGTAGGTTTAGTAGGTTTAGTAGGTTTTTAAGGAACTTCTATAGTAGGCAGAGGTGCTTCTAGTTCGTTTAGTTTAGCGGGTGCTTTTAGTTTATCTGGTTCAACGGTATAGGTATTTTTAGACCGAAAGTAGGGTTTTACGGACGTGCTTCTAAAGTTAGTCGGTCCGCTAGGGAGTTGTATATAGTACGTTTCGTCTTCTATAGCTAGTAGACGATAAGGTCCGGTCTAATTGCCGCTCTTACACTATATAAGGACTTTAGAATTAAGCGGGAGGTTATATACTAAGGTCGTATTAGGTCCGTTGCGGTAGTGCAAAGCGTTATTAATAGTTTATTTAGCCCGTAATTTGACTATTTCGGCTATTGCTTTCCGTATTATAGCTGCTTTTTCCGTAATAGACGGGGCAGGAGGGCCTAGGTTGCTTATCCTTAGGTAGGCTCCGTAAACCAAGAGGGTAGGTACTAGCCCGTTAGGGCCAGCGGTGTTATTAACGGCTTTTATAGCTATCTGTAAAGCCAGTTCCTTTTAGATGTCCTTATACTCGTCCGTAATAATCTAGTAAGCTCTTTATAGAGCTAGGTAAGCTTACTTAATAAGCCTAATAAACTAGTGCGCCTTAACTGGAATAGCTTTTGTTAAAATAGCCATGGCCGTAGCGTACTGTTGGAATTCCTTACTAATAAAGCTCCTACTAGCGTTGTGGGTAATGTACTTAGGGGGTCCAACGTATATGTTAATCCAGTAGGTCCGTAAAATATCCTAAGTATATTTTGCGGATATATTTTACAACTAACGGGCGGCTTAATAGCGGGTTGCCTTATTAATTATATATAATACTAGGCTGCCGTTAATGTATATAATATCTACGTATACTAAGTGGTTGAAATTAAGGTCTTTATAAAGAGTAAACTTAAATCGGCCTAGGGAACGTCTGTATTTCTGGCAGAAGGAGCAGTATTTAGTTAGGTGGTTAATTGCCTTCCTATTAACGTCGTTATATCTAGAACGTTTAAGGACTCTATGCAGCTTTTCGGCTAACGGGTGGCCGAAACGGCGGTATAGGCGGTGGATTTCCGTACTGGTGAGGTAGTACGGGTTATAGTTAAAAGATTCCTAAATATAGGTCTATAAAGTCTCTCCCTATATAAGGAACGGGTGTTTAAATCGTCGTGTAATTAGTAGGGTAATATTCTTACTTCTTAGGGCAGTTGCGGGGCCAATTAGGGTATCCGTAACATTATTATAGTAAACCTATAGTCTATTTATGTCCGCAAGGCAGAGTAGGAAAGGGGTATCCGCTTTTACTATATAGAAGTTAACTGGGCTAATTAGAGTCTTGACTTTAACTAATTTAATTAATGCGGTTAAGCTAATGCCAAATTGGATATTTACGGCCCTAGTTTGTATAGTATCGATGTCCGTATTATCCTTTATAGTAGTCTTATATATAAGGTATTATCCATAACCTATAGTAGACTTCTTAGAGGTATTTGTATCAATTATAACGCCATAGAATTCTTTAGGGGTGTAGCGTTCTGTGGTGATATATGTAAATGGGTGCTATTTGCGGTCTATAACGTCCGTAACGGGTCTAATAGGTGTGCTTATGGGCTGGTTTTTGGGTGCGATTAAGTGTATAAAGGAGCGGTCGGCTAATACGGTCGTAATATTAAAGGCTTAGGTGTCTATAAAAGGTTTAAAAGTAGTTAGGAACGTCTCTAAGGTCTCCTATTCCTAAATATCTAAGTTAAAGTTAATTATAAGGGCTTCTATTAACTCGTTAAGAGACTCCTTTGCCTTCTCTCCTTTATAGTCTAAGATAAACTAGTTAATCTAATTATTAAATCTCTTCTTAGACTTATTGCGTTCTTCTTAGGTGTGCTTTATAGACTAATATCCTTCCTTACCGCACATAAAACACTTCTGGCTAGTTTGTCTATAGGGGTATACTTTTATATAGGAGTTGCTATGGGGGTTGCGGGTAGGACTTGGTCAGTACGGGTACTACTGGCAGTAGCGGCGGTCCGTAAAGTAGGCGTCTGAGTTAGTTTACGGGTTTTGCGGGTCTATAACGAAGGCTTAAGTACTGCCTGGCGGGTTTAAAACTTCATACGTTATAATAGAGGACCGTAAATCGTTAATAAGGCTAGTTAAGGTATCTATAGGCTTATAATAGGTATATTTATAGGGCTTTACTTCCTAGTAAGCCGTAATAAGTTTATTATGCAGAAAGTCGTCTGTTTGAAGCTTAATATTAAGGCCGTACTGTAGGTGCCAAAGGTCTTTAATAAGGATTTGCAGACACTCTATAGTTAATTTTTCGGTATTTTTATTAATTACGGTCCGTAACTTAGTCGCATTCCATTAGATAAGGATATTACGCTTATATTCCGGTCCTTTAAAGTAATTACGTGTAGCTTTATATAGCTTATTAAAGGAAACACTAAGGGGGTTATTTTTAAGGTTGGTGTAGTAGTAGTTAAGGGCTAGGCTACGCAGTATAGTAGAGTAGGCTTGGCTAAACTCCTATTTAGGAATATTAGCCTTCTAACAGAGGTCCGTAAAGATAGTTAGTTTAAAGTTAAAGTTATTATTTTTACTGTTGTACTTGGATTTGTCGGTATAGAGCTTAGCTAGATTAGCTAGCTCCTTACTATAGGTCTTTACTTAGGTGGTTTATGGATCTGTAACTTAAATAACAGAAGGGGTTTAGTCCGTAATTTAATTTATAGGGGTATTGCGGTCCGTAATTTGGGTTACGGGGGTATTACAGTCCGTAACTTTAGTACTGGGTATACTTTAGTCCGTAAGGTTAATTTCGAAATCGCTTAGGTTTATAGGACGAATTTAGTTAAGTAGGTTAGGTATAAGGCTAGCGATACTATTAAGTTTGGGAGAAGTAAAGAGTTTATTAGTGGCTTTAACCTAGTCTAGGATTTCCTCTTTAGTCTATTCCGTTTAGTCCTCCTCTTATATTATGTTATATAAGAACCGTATAACAGTAACTTGTTTATCCTTTTTAACCTATACACCTTGGTGACGTAAAAGGGTTCGTAGGTTATGGATGGTAGTAGGGTTATAAGCCTTAAGAATAGCTTCCGTAAAGTCCGCAAAGTCTTCCTTATATTACTCCTATAGGTCATTATTTAGAAGCTTATAATATCCATATTTAAGGATTTTGAAATTAATATAGTCATTAACGCCGTCCATAGACGTAAGGTCGACTCCCTAACTCTACTTCTTTTAACCTTTACTAATTTGCTTAGTTATATCTGCTATATTATATAGCGTAGTATATCTATATAAGCTGTAGTAGGTAGTAGTAGCTTATAGCGGGTAGAGGAGGTCTTATAATAGTCCGTAAAATTAATTAGCGGGTCTGTAATAGTTTAAAAGGTCTTATAGTAGTCCGTAAAGGCGATTAACGGGTCTGTAACGGTTTATAGAAGAGTAAGGGGTTTCCGTAAGGTCTAAAGAGGTTTAAGGTTTAAGGGGGTTAAAGATAAGGGGTTCCGTAAAGGTCTGTATTCGCGTCTATAAACTTCCGGTAAACCGTACTAAGACTTAAATAAGTATATAGAGTTAGTAATAAGTCCGTAATCCCCGACTTCTAACCTTCTAGTAGGTCATACTAGGAGTTTAAACGGGTAGTCGCTATCGTATATCGCTTAGGGGAGGTGTTAAGTAATTGCTAATCTATGCGCGCTTACTAATCAGTGTTTATACTAACTTAATGGTATAAGTAAGTTATATCCCGGGGCACGAAATACGTATAGTATCGTATGCTCTTTGGGATGGTGGTAACTGTTAATTCTATTAAGGTAGACTACGTGGTCTATATACTAACGCGCCTTCCCCCTAATTAGTTAGTACGTAGGTAGTTGGTGCACCGAACGCGTAAATACGCGTTCGTATACCAGGTGCTGTAATTATACAATTACATTTACTAAATGCAAAATTTGTAATAATTAGTTATACTATTAATAGAAGATAGTAATCCTAAATTCTAAACCCTTACAATTTAAGATACTTAAATTTATATACGATTCCCCTATAATAGGGCATCCTAACTATATAAAGACCTATAAGATTATCTAATAAGTATATTACTAGCCTATAATATATAACTATATACGAAAATATATTTAAGTATATAAAATATGCGTATATAAGAAGACCTCTTATATAAAGAAGTAAGGAATACTTTAACCGTTGCTAATTCTAATATAGAGATAGTAAAATATATTAATTAACTTTATAGTTAACCTGCCTAATAATAATAGGTTTATAAATATTATAGTAGTTATTAACCGTTTTATAAAAATATAATACATAATTCCTATAGACTTAATTAATATAATATTAGTAGCTAAATATTTTATTAAGTATGTCTTTAAGCTATACGGACTTCCTAATTTAATAATATCCAACTATAAAAGCTAGTTTATTTTAGACTTCTAGCAAGCCCTATATAAATAATTAAGTATATAAATATAACTCTTAACTGCATTTTATTTAGAGATAAACGGTTAAACTAAAATTATAAACGTGATTATAGAATAATACCTATAAATATACTGCTTCTACCTACAAGATAACTGGAAAAATTAGCTACCTTTAGCTAAGTTTACTATAAATAATATAAAAAATAAATTAATAGGCGTAACGCCGTTCTATTTAACCTACGGATAAGACCCTTAACTTAGATTTAAACTATAACCCAAAATTAATATAATAGGACCTATAATTAAGAGGATTTAACTAATTAACACGTATAACTTTACTAATTAAATAAAGTAGTTAACGGAACTATTATAAAGTAAATTAGTGTATGCTTAAATAGTATAGGAATAGCATATAAATAAAGAATAAGCTCCCGTATAGGACTTTAAGGAAGGTAATATAGTTTACCTAAATATATAAAACCTAAAGACTTAACAACCCTTAAAGAAACTTAATTAGAAGTTTATAGGCCTATACCAAATTAAGAAAAGACTAAGCCTATACGCTTATAAGCTTAAACTACTAACTAAGATAAAAAATATATCTGATATTCTATATAAGCTTACTATAACCTTTAAAGGGTAAACCTATAACTTATAAAATGCCGCCACTACCTCCTATAATTATTAATAATAGTAACGGTTCTTACTTTATTAACTTAATTAATAATATATAATAAAAAAATATAATCTAAATAATTTAAACTTCTTATTAAGTGGGAAGGATATAAAATACGAACTTAGGAAACCTATAACTAGATTAAGGCCAACGCGCCTTCCCTAGTAAAAGAATTCCATAAAGACTATCCTTCGCGGCCTACTTTAGCTAAATAGATATAATATAAAGGCAAATAACTGCTACCTAATATAAATACACGAAATATAATAGCAGGAAGCTTAAAATTAAAAAGAACTTAAAATATATTATAACGTTTATAATATAATTATATAATACGCAAGATGTTAAAGAACTTTAACCGCTAGTTAAAGTTATTTAATTAGTTAAATCTACCTTGCTAAGACCTACTATAAAGATATTAGTTCTACTTACCACCTTAACTAAGCTAATAGCGATTTTCTATCCCAGGGATGGAAAATCCTAATTGGCCTATTTAATAATAGAATTGGTAAAACCCTATACTACCACCTAACGCGAAAATATAACACGCGATAAGTTATAAGTCTTAACTAAAATTAAATTATTTAGACCTTTAGCTAAAAGGGGGGGTACTATAATAGGACTAGTCCAGTTACAGTAGGAATATCTTAGTAAAATACTTAATAGATAAATTCTGATGCTTTAACTAAATTCTATTAGATTAATTAAATTCTACTAAAGCCTATTAAAGACCGCGTGCGTATATACGCACGCATCGACCATTAAGCCCCTAACTATTTAATTATATAATTCTCTTATTATTCCCTTCTCTTCTTTACGCAACGTCTTGTTTTTAGCGAGAGCTATATACTCTTAGATTTAGATAGAATTTATATCGTTCCTTTAAATCTTCCCTAAAGTCTCTTCGCGCCCTTATAATCTACTATAGGGGGATTAGGTAGTCCTAAGGGGCTATATACCCTTAGGGGTTTCTAGGGTATTAATTATATTATCCCTCCTTTTAGCTCCTATAATACCTTTCTAAGGCTATCTCTTATATCTTATTAGTAGGTCCTCTCCTATATTAGTTAGATCTCTATAACCTAAAGGCCTTCTATATTACTATCTATTCTATTTCTATACGTAGAGTCTTCTTTAACTATAGCGCTTTAAAAGAGTATCTTTATTAGTATATAAGAGTTCCATCCAACCTCTTAATAGGCGTTTTTTTTTAGAGTTAAAGACTAAGTTATAGTCCTTAGCATTCTGCTAGTAGGTAAAGTTAGCCTTTACGGCTAGTATTTTACGGTTAGTTTGGATTTCTCTAATAAAGAAGGGTAATTTTAGTCCATCCTCTAGCTAGATAAACCGCCTTTATTATATATTTAACTAAATATTAAATAGGACATCTATTTTTAGTTAGGGATTATATTATAAAAACTTAGGTCTAAAACACAAAAGGGGATACTATATTAGCATTATATATTAAAAGAGATATATAGCTTTAAGACGTAGGTTACCGGCTTACCAGCTTAACCACTATAGGCTTTTCTAGTTAGGTAGCTTCTATATTTAGAAACTTAGTAATATTAATTATATAGATAGTATTTATAAAGGTAAAGCCATTTAGTTTAGTATTAACTTTATATCTATTCCAAGATACTATATATAGGGTTATAAAGTATTTACCACCTATTATCTAACTTAGGTTAATCCTTTTAAGATTAATAGGGTACCCTAAAAAGGAGTTTTCCCCTAAGGTTCTTCTTTTTCTAATTTATTAAATATTTCTCCTTTTTATATTTCCTTAATATTACCTATAACCTCTAATTCTAGGCAAGATAAGGTAAAGTATTTACCCTTTCCGTAGTTATAGTATATAACCATAGTATGGTTAATTAGGATATTATAGTAAGTACTAGTTAAGGGCGTAGTATATAGCGGGTTAGGCGAGGATTGCGAGTTTATAGTTATAACTACTTTTAGTATAAAAGCAATTATAGCTTATCTTTTTACCTTAGCTCCTATAGGTATAGCTAATAAGTTTTAATTACTATAGAGTCGCTTCTACTAATTAGGGTAGGCGTTAATTTACTTAAGTTCTAAATCTAATAATAGATAGTAAGCTGCGAGTCTTTTATAGGTTAGTAGGTTATCTAAAGTTATAGCGATCTTCTTTTATAGCCTAATTATTAGTTTATTATATAGGTCTAATTAATAGTTTTTAAAGGAGACCTAGCTTTCTCCTATAAGATATAAAAATTAAGTTTAGAATTTAGTAAAGGGTTAGTTTAATTTTATTATTAGGTAATTATAGTTAGAATAGGTATCCTATACTTTATTTAGGTTAATATAAATAATAGCTAAGTATTATAGCATTTTACTAGTAGATACAAATTAGGTAGAGAAGTTGTCCTTAAATTTAGCTTAAAGGTAACGCTAGGCACTTTTAGTAGTTTAACTAAAAAGGTAGAGCATTTTAGCTTCTTTGGAGGAGAAATAGTTATTATTAATATAGAGTTTTCCTTATACTTAAATCCTCTAATTCTTAAAGGTAGGGTTTATTTTATTAGATAGTGGTTAGGGGTTAGAGAGCTTAATAGGCTTCAATTACTCTATTATTATATTTATACTCTCTAGTATATTATATTTAGTAAAGTAAATAGGTTATCTAAGGCTTTAAAAAGAGAAAGCTAGGCTATTTTATAGGGATATAAGGCTTTCTAGGATCTTTTATAGAGCCTCTTATATAGTTTTTACTTTAAGATAATTAGCTTTTTATCTGGCTATAAGGGCGCAAATCTACTTATATATATTTACAGCGTTATTATTATCTTTAATTTCTAATCCTAGCTAGATTTTAGGTTCCTCTTAAGTAAAGGTAGTTCTCTTAGATAAGCTTGCTTTAGGTACCATTATTAGCTTATTAAGGGTTATTAAAATTATATAATTTAATTATAATTCTAGGGTTCTTTTAGAGGTATAGGTTAAATATAGTCTAGCCTATAAAGTAGGATATTATTAGGGCCGTCCTAGGCGGTATAAGGTAAGTAACTTTTAGTGTCTAAGTATAACGCGTTAACGCGTCGTTACGGGTAGCGGTTTTCTTAGGGTAGGATATTTTTAAGGCCTCCTAAGGCAATATAGGGGTAAGCTTAGTATAATATTACGGTTTAAACCAATGCCTCTAAATCGAAGCTTAAATAAATACTATATTATAAAAATACTAAGCTAAGGAGAAGGAAAAGGAGTTGCTAAGACTAATATAAATAAATATATAGAATAACTGCTAAGGCGCTAGTAGTAAGCGAGCGAATTATAGAGTAGGTAGAATTTAACAGGTAACGTACCTAGCGCTATTACACTTATAGAGCTATAATAGTTAGTTAGCTATAAGATTACAGCTAGCTAATAGCTCGCTGCCTTAATAGTAAGATTTAGTAGTAAGTTAAAGCTTTTAGTAAAAGTTAAGGGTGTTTAGATCTTTAGCTAATATAGCAATGCTAAAGTACGCCACTTACTACATTCTATAGACCCTAACTTCTACCAACTAATTAGGATTTTCCATACCAGGTATAGAAAATCGCTATTAGCTTACTTACTACTAGCGCCTTAGCGGCCCTCGCGATATATCTACCTACTACCCTTAATTCTTCTTCTTCTTCTTCTTCTTCTTCTTCTTCTTAGCTTAGTATCTCTATTAGATAGCAATCTACAAGCTTTGGTTTAGAGGTATTTATATAAGCCGTTATCTTATACTAAGCTTTCCCTATATTGCCTTGGAAGGCCTTAATAATATCCTACTCTAAAAAAGACCCTTATCAGTAATAACGCGTTATACTTAGATATTAAAACAACTCTATATTGCCTAGGAAGGCCTTAATAATCTCCTACTTATAATCTAAACTGTACTTAACCTGTACTCTTAAAAGAACCCTAAAATTAAAACTAAATTGTATAATTTTAATAAACCTTGGAAAGCTAATAATAGCACCTAAAGCGAGCTTATATAAAAGAGTTGCCCTAATTTAAAAGAAACATAAGATCTAATTAGGATTAAAAATTAAAGATAATAATAATATTATAGATATATATAAACAGATTCGTGCCCTTATAGCTAATTAGAAAGCTAACTGTCTTTAAGTTTAAAGTATATAGGAGACCCTATAAGAGATCCTAGATAGCCTTTAGGCTTTATAAAGGAGCTTAACTTCCCCTGCCTAAAGTTCTAGTTAACCTATTTACTTTACTAAATATAATCTACTAGGCAATACAGATATAATAGTAAGATAATTAAAATTTATTAAGCTCCTTAACCCCTAATTACTATCTAATAGAATAAACCCTATTTTTAAGAATTAGAGGATTTAAGTATAAGGAAAGCTCCGTATTAACTATAACTATTTCCTTTTTAAAGAAGCTAAAATACTCTACCCTATTAGTTAAACTACTAGGGACGCCTAATAGCACCTTTAAGCCAAGTCTAAGGACAAGTCCCCTATCTAATTTATATCTATTAATAAGATGCTATAGCACCTAGTGGCTATCTATATTAACCTAAATAAAGTATAGAATACCTAGTATAACTATAATTACCTAATAATAAAACCAAACTAACCCTTTACTAAATTCTAGACTTAATTCCTATATCTTATAGGAGAAGGCTAGGTTTCCCTTAAAAACTATTATTTAGATTTATACGATAAGGTAATAATCTAGCTATAAAAAAAGATTGCTGTAACCTTAAATAACCTACTAATATATAAAAGACTTATAGCTTATTGCCTATTATTAAACTTAAAATTAAAGCGGATTAACGCCTGCCCTAATTAGTAGAAGCGACCCTATAGCGATTAAAACTTATTAGTTATACCTATTAAAGCTAGGGTAAGAAAATAAGCTATGACTGCTCTTATACTAAAAGCGGTTATAACTATATACTAGCGAGCCTCGCTTAACTAGCTACGTACCACCCCTTTAACTAGTACTTATTATAATACCCTAATTAACCCTACTTTAGCTATATGCTATAACTATAATAAGGAGGGCTACTTTACCTTATTTTGCCTAGAGCTAAAGGATATAGGCAATATTAAGGAGATAGAGGAAGGAAAAGTATCTAATAAGTTAGGAAAAGAAAAACTTTAGGGAAAGGCTCCCTTTTAGGGTACCCTTAGTGTGTCTAAGAGTTAGCGTCGCTGCTAGCGTCGCTGCCAAGAGGCTAATAACGTAAGCAATTAGCGAGCTTATAGAGTTATAACAGTTAGTTAGTAACACAAATCTTTGCAAAAATTTAATTTTTAAAATAACTCTACAACTCTAACTCCTAGCGGTTTAAATTAAGCTGTATTCTTCTTATAAGCCCTCTAGCTATTGACTAATACCCAGAGATAGCCAAAAAAAAAAAGGGTTGGTGGCCTAAAGTAGGACGCGTCGACCCAAACTATAACGCGCACGGTTAAAACTTCACGGTTAAAATCGCCAAGATCCTTAAATTTAGTACTCTGCCGCACGAAAAAGCAGATAAAAAGGCCCTCCTGTATAGGGTATACAACCCCTTCTTTAATTTAGTGTTAAAATACGTTTAAACAGCCCTTAAACAGCCCTTAGGAAAGAAACTAAAAGAGACCCTTATGCGTCTTAAATACTAAATAGAAGCTATTAAGAATACGGTTGAATATATTAAATATAATTAAGAGATAGCTACTCCCCCTACCGTATAAAATAGGAGCCTATAGTTAGCCGTTTAAAGCTAGGCGAACGTTGCTATAGCTACACTACTGCCCCCGTCCGTATAGTTACGTCTCTTTATAAGCGTTACCCTAACTCTAGCCGCACCGGAGTACGGATGCGTAGTTATTAAATTTAGTAAAAAGGCTAATATAGAGGTCCTTTAGAGCCTTAGAGAGCCGTATAAAGTTATCTAAAAGAAGCTAAATAACGCCCTGTCTAAATTAGGTAACGCTCTGGTAAATAAGGCATAGATTACCGCGTTAAAGATCCTTAGATTTAGAGACGTTCTTATATTCGCTAAGACGCTAGCGTAAGTAAACGACCTGCGTAGATATGGAGATAAGTAGGAAAAAATACTAGGAAGGAGCTCTTAAGTAATAAAACCTATATACAGAGTAGTAGCATATAGCGTACTAATATAGTCCGTTACCGATATAAATAAGAAGGCTGTAATTAGAAAGTTTAAGCTAGAGAACTATAGGGCACTTAGCAACTATAGGATTATTAATTAGAGGTAGCTAAAGCCTCTAAAGGAGAAACAGAGAGACGTATTTCTAGTGCTAGAATTTAAGACTGTACTAGGCGCGAACACCATAATCTATACGGAGGTCCTCTGCTAAGATAGCACCTATAAGAGAACTAAAAAATCCAATCGCGCCTGCTAGGTAAGGCGATATTTTAAATGCTACTAATACGGATATATAGGAACCTAATATCGCGAAATAAAAATATACGGACGATGCGCCGCTTAAAATTATAATATAAAAGACTGCAAGGCCAAATAGGCTAAGTGCTGTCTCTGCTAAGGTAAGTATACCACCTGGTCGCCAGCCTGCTCTATCTATAGGAAGGAGACGGCATGCGTAGAGGAAGCGAAAGTTAGACTCTGTGTAAACCTATACTGGCCTAAGAACCTAGTATATATCTTACTAGGGCTATTTAAAATAGGGAGTAGAAGTAGTAGCTGGCTAAGCTATCTACCTCTAATATCGCAGATAATAGATAGCATAGTAGATATGTTAAATAATCTAAACGCTATAGATGTAATAGACATAACGTAAGGATAGAAGAGACCCGCAAATAGCCTAATAAATAGCCTAATTGGAAAAAAGAACTAAGGAGAGGAAAGGGGATGTAGTATAAACCTAAACCTAATGTAAAGGGAAACCTTACCGATATGGGCAACGGAAGAAGAAGTAAGACTTATTTTAAAACCTAAATTAACTAAAAAGAATAAGAAAGAAAAAGATAAAGCTAAAGAAGGCTTTATACCTAGAATAAGTTAAAGTAAACACGTAGTAAGGAAAGAGAAAGAGAAGGAAAGAATTAAAATTGTTATAGACCTATAAGCAGGGATTAAAGATAATAGAGGCTCTAACTTAAGTAGGAGCTTGCAGTACTTTATAAGGAGTTAAGGAAGGGCAACTAAACTACTATAGATAGATATATCTAGCCGCCCCTAATGACGGAAAACCCGGGTATCTACACTATTAAGGTCCTATAATATAATATAGGAAAAAGCTATACGCGAATATAGGAGCTTCTGTAAGATAAATAAGCCTAGTAATATAACGTAATTGCTATTTAGGAGGCATGGTGTAGTAAGAGGCCTAAAAGGGACCTCCCTATAATAACTAATCCAATTAGTAATAGGTTCTACCTATATTACCTACCCTACTAGGGGACATGGATATGCCTTTTTATTAATAGAAGTATCCTAATTAGATACCTCTATATAGTAGATTACGGCTATAACCTAGTAGCGGTATTAATTATAAACTAAGGAGAAGAATAGTAGTATATAGTTACTGTCTTTAATATATATAACCCAAACCCTCTCCTACTGTATAATCGATTGGACGGCCTCCTAAGAGGATATATATTCCCAAAATTAAATAACGCCCTAAGAAGAGTAAGCGGCCCAAATTACAGTATAGTAGTTATAGGGGATTTTAATCTCTACTACCCTAAATGGGGAGGACCTAAAGCTAAGTGTAACTATAGAGCTATAGTAAACTACCTTATAGAAGTAATAGAGAATAACGACCTTAAACCAGGATTTAAGGAAGGACTAGTTATAAGGCTAGTAAAAGGAGCAGGTATAAACCTATCCACAATTAACTTTAGCCTTATTACCCTAGACGTAGCAGATTATCTAATTTAGTTAGGTGTTAATAAGGAACTTAATAAGGGATTTAATTACCTTCCAATTGAAACTGTATTCGGATATTAACTAAAAAGGGAAGAGACGCCAATATGGCAACTTTTTAAGAAAATAAATAAGGAGATATTCTATGATGTGCTTTAGGAACTCCCAGAAGTACCTCCCTACCTCTAACTCCTACTCCTATAAACCTAAATTAATAAAATAGTTACCTAAATCATCAACATCCTTATAAAAGCAGCGGAACTATCTACGCTAATTACTAAGCTAAGCCTAAGATCTAAACTAGGATGGTCGGAAAATTGCTTAAAAGTAATTAAAGCAGAAAGATATATACGTAGGCGCTTTGATAAACGCCTTATAGAAGAGAACTACACCGTATTGCAACTAGTAAGACGAGAAAAAGCTAAAGCTATTAAGAAAGCCATAAAGCTAAAATATAGGGAAAGAGTTAATGAGGTTAAAGATATAAAGGGACTGTAGTCCTTATACGCCTGGGCTAAGAAACGGAACATTATAAAAATAACGTTTACCTTAGACATTAAAGACGTAATGGAAACGCCACAGCGCACAGTAAAAGGAAAGACGGCAGCCCTAAGGGGATCTTTCTTCCCTATACCCCTAGTTATAAATTTAAGGGATATATATAAATACCAATACGCTAACCTATTATAGGTACCGGAAATTAACGTATAGAAAGTAAAAGAAGCAATTAGAGTAACTAGCCCTAATAAAGCCCTAGGAGAAGATTAGCTACTGAGCTAAATACTATATAAAGCTATACTGGAATTAAAAAAGCTACTTACCTAACTATTTAACTACTTCTTGGCATAAGGGTACTGCCTAGCCCACTTTAGACGATTAATTATAGTAGTACTACGAAAACTAAAGAAAGGAGACTTTAAAGACCCCAAAATGTATAGGCCGATCGCCCTTTTAAATATACTGGGTAAGGTTATGGATAAGATACTTATAAAGCGGATACTATTTATAGCAGACGCCTACGGTATGCTGCTATATACGTATATAAGAGGTAGGGCAGTAGCCGGATATAAGTACGTAGTACACCTTTTTATAAAGAAGATATACGCCGCATAGCAAATAGAAGAAGAAGACGTAGTAAGTCTGCTTATACTAGACGTAAGTAGAGCGTTTAACAACGTATTATATAGGAGACTTATTTACTACCTTTAAAAATAAAGAATTCTAATATAAATAATTAACTGGATTAACAGCTTTTTAAGTAGAAGATTTACCTACATTAAATTGCTAGAGGAAATATTAGATTACTTCCCTACCCTAACTGGAATCCTATAAGGCTTACCTATATCGCTAATACTCTATCTCTTCTATAATGTAGACCTCTTAGATATAATTATAGATAAGGACGGACTAAGACATAGCCTTATTATAGGTTATATCGATAATATAAGCATTATAGTTAACGGGAAAAGTACAGAAGAAATAATAAGTACGTTAGAAATATTATATTAAAGAGCGGAAACGTAGGCGTAGACTTGCTAACAATTAATTAATTAATCTAACGACCCTTCCGCTTGATTGATTGCCTATTTTAGTAGCCTCTTAATTAATTAATTAATTGTATAGATTATGTAATACATGCAAAATTTAATATAGCTTCGCCCTATAGTAGATTGTTGCCCAAAAAGGTCCTCCAGTAGCTAAAATCTTGCTAATTATAATATATTAATCGTCGGAGTCGTTATAGGGGTAGCCGATAAGGCAGCTTGTATAGAGGGAGAGTCTATATCTGAGTCTTAGCATGGTATTAAAACTTATAAAGTAAATGTAGGAGTGGAAGAAGTACCTGCCAAATCGTTAGATACTGCCCCAAGATAAATTAATCTACTTACTTATTAGTTTAACGACCTTTCTAAACCTTATACGCTTTTAGGAGCGCCTATATTAAATTACTATAATTATATTTGGACTTATCTTTAATCTATAAGGTTTAAGTAGATTACCAGCCTTACTAAAGACTTGTTTATAGTTAGTGCTAGCTGCTAAAATAGTAAGGATATTAAGGGCGAACTAAGCAAGTTATAGAAACCCTGGTTAATGCAGCAGCTAGTATTAAATTAGATTATCCGCTAAGGGGTGTTCTTTTAGAAGTAGATTAAGGAGCTTTTAGCGCTTATATTTATTATTATAAGGAGTTTTACTAGGTATAGTTACTCTAGTATATGCAGTAATATAGTCCTCGCGGCCGGAAGAAGCTCGTATACGCTTTAGAGGGGGGGATTAGTAGATAATATAATTAATTACTCTTTATACGATTTCCAAAGCCTCTTAAATATAGCATCGCCGTTAATTAACTACTGTGGTTTATCGCGCTAAGCATTATAGCAGAAGCGCTTAAGGTAAGGATGTAGTAGAACTGCTATATAATAAGCTGGCGTCTTATTAAGCTTCTTAAAGTAGGTCAACAGCTTCTTCTACCTAAGGTTAATATTAATCTTAGCGTGATCTTCCATAGCTTCCTAGGTAGGATAATTCTCTAGAGTTGCCTCTATAAGTCTATCCTTCCTCTCCTTAAATACCTTAAGCAGCTAATTAAATATAGGTATAACCTCTTAAATAGCGCCGTAGCGGCTAGCCTTGCCTTTACCCTCTAGAAGGCCTATAGCTGTACTAATTAGGCAAAGGATATTAATGAAGTTGTTAATAATCCGCTAGTTATTTGCATTGAGGCCGCTAACTTTAATATAGAGGCGCGCGTTAGGTAGAGGCTTGCCCCAAGCTTATAGCAATACAACTTCCTTCTTATATTTATTGATTTAATACTATGCAAAGGCGTTTAACGGCTCTTAGAGTTCGGCCGCGTATGTAAAGGCTTTATAGTAGCTATTCTACCTAGTCTTAACGGGCTTAACTAATTACTTAATTTTAAAGTTCTACTGGCGAAGACGCTTATTTTTATTACGCTGGAATGATTTAAACAGCTAATTAAGTTAAGGGGTATTAATAGAGTTAATAAGATTGTAGAGCGTACCAAGAGGGCCTTCTTTGCGCTACTTAGTAAGAAACTGCTCTTCCTCCTAGTAGATTTTAGTGAGTTGCTTATATAACCGACCTACTCTATATAGGAGCGACTTACTAGTATATTCTCGTCGCTATTTTTAAACGACTCCTTATTCTTGCCCTATATAATTGACTAAGCGATAAGATTAAGGACGTGGTAAGCACAGCGAGTTCGTCTATATTCTTTAGTAAAGCCATATTTAACGGCAAGGGTGTTAAGCGCAGTGTTGTTATTTAAAGCGTTATCTATAATAAAGTAGCCAAGCTATTCCTTACTAATATTAAAGCTATCTAATATATTCCTAACGACTTCTATATAATTAATACTAGAGTGGCGGCTAAGCTGCTCTAGAAGGGCAATTAGATAGTTAACTATACGCCCTCCTTAGTTTAAATAGTGAATATATATACCTATAAGAGCGTATTTACTATTCCGAGTTGTCTAGCCATTAAATAAGATATAAACTAGTAAGTTTGCGCTTATAAGCTCCTTCCGAACTAAGGGCAAAAATGCTTAATATTTGGCTATAATGTAATCTGCTACTAACTGGTAATTTCGCTATAGAATACGCTCAGCCTTAGGGTTGGCCGCAGTAATTAGATTACGGAAGGTAGGGGTTTCGAACTTGCGGAGGGGGTAGGTGTTTTTAATAAGCTAATTAATGGCTAATTGCCTAAATTAAGTTATGTTAAAGCCACCAATTAGCTTATTCGCGACAGCCTATAATACTTTATAGCCCTCTACCTAGAGGCTTTTAAGGACTATTTGCTAGCTCTTCTTACTCTTAAAGGTTATTTTTCTATTCTTATTATAGCTATAGCCTCTAGTATTAGCTTTAAGATGTCTAGCAGCTACTGAGGTCGCTCTAATAATATCGTATTGGCCTACCCCGCCGCAGTTAATAATTTTATAGGTGTGGTAGTATTTGTAGATAAAGACGATCTGGTTTATATTAACGCGACTTTGGTATTAGTAGCCATATTTAAATATCTAGCTAGGTGTCCGCTTAGAGCTATAATAAGGCTTTTATAGATCTAGAAGGCGCTTCTAGTTAATGCTATTATAGTTGTTAATATTACCGCCGGCATTAATTTTAGGTGTATTGTCGGCTAGTATAGCAACTTCGAAGAGCGCTAATATAGGAGTTTCGGGTTAGAGAGTGTTAGCCGCATATAGGTTTAACTTAGTAAGGTCCTAGCTTATTATAATAGTAAGGAATAAGGGTTAGGTATGCGGTAGTTAGGTTAATTACTAAAGAAAAGTATTAGGGTAGAAATTAAGGACGATGCAAAGGTGCATTTGGGGTTAATTTAGGGCGGAAAAACGTTTTAAATAGGTTTAGTGGTTGCTTAAAGTAGACTAATTGCTATATTTATACTTAGCCCTACGAATAAAATTAATACTGTAATACTAAAAGTCTATTACGAACCCTATATCCACCACCTATATAAATATGCAATTGATATATAATTAATTAATTAATTAGGGCCTTAGCAGATCGATTGATTCCAAATTTTAAGCCTCTTTTAATTGATTGATTAATTGCTTATAAGCAATCAATTAATTAATCTTAATTAGGTCCGCTTAATTGTTAATAAGTCTACGTAGGCGTATAGATACGCCTTAGTATTCGCACTATAGAAATATAAACTTATTTACTTTATCTAACTAGGAAAGAAAGTAATAGAAGAGCAATAAAAACGTCCTTTAGTGCTTATACTAAAGGACGGGAGGACTTAAACGATAAAACTAATAACTAAAGCCCGCTACCTTAGAGTTATACTAAACAATAAGCTTATAGAAAGAGCCCACCTAGATTATATAGTAGAAAGATTAACGGGATAACTAGTATGCCTTTTAGGCATAGCAGGATCTATATAGGGCATTATAATAAGACATATATATCAGCTATACATTGCCACTATCCTACCGCGAATACTATACGCAGCCTCCTGCTAATATATACTAAATAGAGGACATGGGATTGCTAATAGGGGAAAAAAGTATATCCCTTACACTGTTGTTTACGTCCTATAAATTGTGGCCCGTGCGTGCTAATCAATAAGCTGCATTCCCAGGCGGTCAATCGTTCTGCCACATCACCAAAGTTTTGAGCTGCCTTCGCGCCCGCGCCCGGTAAGACCTAAATTAACACCTCTGCTTCGCATCCAAGAGCCTGCAATTATAGAGCGTCGCGGCGGTCAGTCAATTAACTCCACAACTAGCTCTATAATTACCAATCGCGTCGACAGATCTACTTATAGAGAGCCCTCAGCATTATAGGCTCGCACTTTGATGTTCTTGATCGCGCGCACGGGCCACATTTTATATCACATTAACAATGCAAGGGATAATACGCTAGTACGGATCTAATATAGAGCGCTCTGTCTTATAATAGGAGCTTATAAAATATTGGCTAAAGCCGAACTAGAAGTAGAGATGCATATACCACTTATTAAAATATTACTATACCGCGCAGCGGAGTCGTCCCTAAACCGAATTAAGGGCTTACCACTATACCATAAAATCTAGTAACTAAGGCAACCCGCCCAACTAAGTTTAAACTATATAGCCCTCTTTAGAAGTTAGAGAATAATATAGCACTCCGCCTCTTAAAAGGGACGCCACTAATAGAGGTAATTTAACTAGAGATAGTCTGCCTATAGGTTAAACTACTATAGATCCGAATTACTAAAGGAATAGAGGTAGGAAAATAGGAGTATAAATAAATTATAAAGTAAGCTAAAGGAAATTAAAGGCATATACTGGCGTATATAGATAGCAGCGAAATTAATAGAGAAGTTGGGGCATTAGTATATATACCTAAACTAAGACTTAAAGCGGCAAATTATATAAGAACAAACTAAGTTAGTATAGTCTATATAGGGGAGCTGCGAGGGCTCTAAATAGCCCTTAATCTAGCCCTTAGCTATTCGCTAAGGATTAGATATCTTATAATATTTACGGACAACTAAGTAGTAATTTAAGCAGTGGCAAAACTGCGTAACCGCTTAGGCCAATACTCAGTATACGGAGTATGGGAGAGGCTCTAGGCCGCGTAGATAACGGGAATTAAAGTAGTAATATACTGGGTCCCTTTATACGTCGGAATTAAAGGAAATAAATAAGTAGACGTCCTTGTAAAGCGGGTAATAGAGTAGAGAGAGAATGGTATAGGGCTAAAGGCCCCTATCTTTAAGTCGCTCTAAAGCCTATTATTTATAGCAAAAAGGATAATAAAGGCAAGACTAGAAATAAAATGGAAAACAAAGTAGAGGGAAGGAGGGATAGGGAGAGAGCTATATAGGCTAGCACTTTAAATCTTAAAACGGAGACTAAGAGTGCACAGTAACCTATCTAAGATCCTCTCTGCCGCCCTCACGCAAATCTGCATAGGTAAAGTAGCCCTTAAAAGCTACTTTTGTAGGATTAAACATGCGCCTAACTTAAGATGTATATATAGAGACGAATAAACAGGACGCCACGTCCTAATTAAATATCTCAATTTTAAAGAACTAAGGAAAGTAGTCTAGCCGTATAATAGCTAACCCTAAAGCTTTAAAACGATCTTAAACTAAACATGGTTAGTAAAGAAGGTAGCATAATATATAGTATAAATAGGCCTCCTAGGGCAGTTTCTGGAGGCTAGGAATAGACTTAAAGTGACCAACTAAGTCTCTTTTAGTGGCAAATATATTATACGCGACATTGGCGGAAAACGGACAGTATTAAAGTAAGAACTTTAGGCCCGTAAAATAGGCCTGGCTTTAATATACGGTACGGAACGGAGGTAATTTAAGTATTTATTACTTTTTAATTATTTAATTTCGATTATCTCCTTTATACAGAAACTTACCCTATATGCATATATTCTTATAATTTTAATTTTAGGCGTTTACTTTTCTCCTAGGCACTATACACTTACAGTATGTAGTAGATAGGCGGATAAGGGCCTTATAGAATTACTACTTTAGGTGAGACGGGTAATTATCTAGGATTTACCTCTATAAAATAGAAGACCCAGTATGGCGCCCTTAGGGCAGCTAAAACGATGTATAATTTTTTAAAAAAAAATAGTTAGTTAGCTATATAACTACAGCTAACTAATAGCTCGCTACCTTGGTGGTAAAACTTAGTAGTAAGTTAAAGCTTTTAGTAGAAGTTGAGAATATTTAAATCTTTAACTAAGGTTATACGCTAAGCAATATTCTAAGAAACCTATGGGAATCTCTTACTTAGCTATAGTAAATAAAGCATTTCCCTCAATATCTCCGTTACGCGCCGTTCTCCTATACCACCTATATAAAATGTAGCATATATTACATTTTACGCATTAGCCAGGCAGTAGAGCTTTATTCTCTACTTTATCCTCTACTTTTTTTTTTAAATCTGCAATCTACGCGTTACTTAACTCTAGTACCGCGTAGGGTTTGTGGATTAACTACTTTCTCTCTTTTTTAATTAATAATAATACTAAATTAGGCGAATAAGATAATTCTGTATTATAAGAACCTCCTCTAGATAATTAGAACCACAGCTATATCTTTTTTATTAATTGGGATAATCTCTACCTAATAATATATAGTAAGCTTATTGGTAAATATAGATACCGAGTTGCTAATAAGCGGTTACTATTAAGTAAAGCTCCTATATTACTAATATAAAAGTATATAGCAGACCTTTTTTAGGACGGTCCTTTAGGTAAAAAGAGGCTCTAGCTATATAAGCTTTGCCATCTAGCTTAAAGACTAGGTGCTTTACTTATAATTAACAGTAACGATTATATTAACAGCTATTTAAAATTAAAGTACGACCTTACTATTAACCCTAAAAGTTATAGTAGTAGAATACAACTAGCCGCAGAAGCTTTTACTTTCGCTAGTAGTTATAAACGCTAGCCGTTCTAGGCAGCTAGCTATATTTAAGCCAATATTAATTAAACAATTCTATAAGATATTACCTTTTGTTAAGCTATAAGTCCTTCTATATACGCTTTGCTAATATTTAACCGCCCTTAGATCTAAAAATATCTTATAAAGGCGCCTATATTACTAAGCAATTAGATTAAAACCGCATTTAAATAGCAACGCGTTAATATTAAAGACCTTCTTCTTACTATACTTAGTAAAATTAATCTTACCTATAATATCTAAACATTTATAAATGGAATGTTACTGCTTAGTATAGTAGCTCATTTTATTAACAAAAGTAGAAAGCTTTAATTAGTGCTTTTAGGCCATTTACGACTACGAGAATTATACTCTACTTAGAATATAGCAACGGCCCTAGTATCGGTAATTTAAAAGTATTAATTTAATTATAAGCTTGGCTCCTTAATAACTAATAATACTAGTAATAATAATAAGCTCTATAACTACCTCTTATAAAGCTTCTTAGTGCCTAAAAAGGAGCGGCTTTAATGCGTTGGCTATATTATTAACTTTATAATTAAGGCTTTAATATACAGTAAAGGCGTAAGCAAGCTTAAACGTTTAATAATTGGCATAAGTAACTATATTTAATTTAATTTTATATAGTAGAGAAGCTTTGTAGGCAAGCTTTATAATATCGTTAAATATATTATACAATTAATAAGATGCTGTAAGGACTTTGCTAAGAACTAGACTAAAGCCTACATTAAGGACGATCTTTTTAATTAAGTAAAGCTTCTGCTCGTTAAGGACGGAGGCGTTTAATAGAATTTAATCTACTTTATGCTCTGCCGTGCATTAATTCTTTATAAAGCGATTAACAAATATCTACTAGCTTAGAGAAAGCCTGCTAATAATAGCTACGATCTATCTTAGGACGCGCTTACTAATAAAGATTAGCAGTAGGTAGAGTAGCTTATTAAGATCCTAAAGCCTTTTATATTAGCTATAAAGCGCATAAAAGGCAACGCTAATAGTTCTAGTGTTAAAGGCTTATATAGTGCTCTATAGGAGTTAATTACTAATATAAAGCTCCTCTATTAAATCCTTTAGCGAACTTAGCTAAGCCTTAAGAACAAATATAACCCCTTTCTTAAATTAGGCGTTAATATAGCTATTAAAAAGATTAATAAATATTTTAATAAAATAAAGGCCAAGAGCCTTTACTATTTTGCCTTAGTAATTCTTTATACGTCTCTTAAACGCACCTACTTTTGCGATAAGTAGAAACGGTGGCCCTAGTAGTAAAAGCACGCCAAGCGGTATATAGAGACTCTATTTAATGGCTCTATTAATAAGTAAGTAGATAAAGAAGATAAGAAACTAGCTAAGCTATAACGTAGAAAGGTTCCTTATAAATCTAACAACGATTTAGCTAATAAATATGCATAGTTCTTAGTCGTAGATAAGAGCCTTACTTCCTTAAAGCACAATGAAAAGCGTATTAAGCTTGCTAATAACCTTAACCGCTACTATAACATAGGCTTTAAGTTTATTAAGATCTGTTCTAATAACGGTAATAAGCGGAATATTATTATTCTTAATCCTCTTAACTAGTGGCTTAAAATCGGTTAAATACTTTATCTAACGCTTGCTAAAATTGCTTTTAATATATTCTCTATACTAGCGATAAGCTCTATATACAATCAAGCCTTTAGTTAAGCTAAAAAGATCGTTACTAATAAGCGTAATAGACTTTTAGCCGACACAATTAAAGCAGATTAATATTAGAAGTGGTGGTTAATTAAAGGCCTTTTATTAAGCAGTTTAATTGACTATATTAACTCTAATGGAGCTTTAACTACACCCTAGTTAACGAGCTTAAATATTAATCTTACTAGCTATAAGCCAACTACAGAGGCAGGAAAGCTAGCTTAGTAAGGTAGACTTAACAGAGCTTTATATTTAATTAAATCTAATATAGAAATAGAGCCTCTAAAGTCCTTACCACTAACTATCCTACCTACCTTTTAAGCCTTTATAGGTGCGGGGACGAATTTAGCTATATTTGGATACTATATTGGGTAAATTAGGGTTAAATTTTAATTAGGCAATGTTGATATTTATATATAGAGAGGTGCTGCCAAAAATAAAAATTGAAACACTATAAAGTCTCTATAAATTTCCTAATTGGGATAGCTAGCTAATAGCTTAATAGTTAGCAGACAGCGAGCGATCTAATTAACGCAGTTAGCCAGCTATTTTTCTCAAACTCGCAGCTAGGCTGACTGTTGGACACACTAGGTACCCTATTAATCTTAAAGAGATTAATTTAGGTTAGTTAATAGGTAGAAAATACTTTATAGTTCTATATATAGTATCTTATAATATATATAGAGTTAATATAACCGCCCTTATTAATACTAAAGCAAATAGCTTTACCTTTATATATACTGCCTATATAATTAACGTTGCTAAGTTTCTAAATATAAAAGCTACCCTACTAGAGAAGCCTATTTAGGTAAAAGGCTATAACGGCTAAGCCGATTAACTAGTTACCTACGTCTTAAAGTTATATATTTCTCTTAATAGACGACGCTAGTTTGGTATTCTATTTTATATCCTAAACCTAGTGTCCTATAATGTAATCCTTAGCCAGGAATAGATGTCCTACTTTAATATTTAGCTAAAAGTGCGGTAAAGATAGTTTGTCTAACCGGAGGATAAACTAAAAATACTTTCCTTTATTAAAGAGATCTAAACTAACTATAAAATAATAGCTATAAAGGCTAACTCTACCTACGAGTAGGATGTCTAGGCCTATAACCTAGCCTTTGCCTAAAAAGACCCGCCGCAAAGCTAGAAAGAACTCTATACTAATAAATATACTTTCTTAAAGCGCTATATTTAAAGAGGACTTTATATATAAAAGCCGGACAGATAGTAATATAGAAGCTATTTAAATTGTATAGATCTAACTAATATGGAAAAGGATATACTAATAGGATATAAGGGATAATATCCGAAAGATGTAATAGGAGCTAAAAATAATAATAATAACGCTAATACCCTAAAAGCCCCTAAGGTTACATAAGCCTCCATTATCTTATACCCCACCCCCCTATAGTAAATATTACTATAATTAGCGTTATATATAACGGAACCTTGTAGCAAGAACTACGATGGGTTCGTTAATGGGCTAGGTGTGTAGGAAATGCAAGTATAAAAGTCAACAACGTAATAATAACTGGTGGAGTGGTTGCCTAATAGATTAACTCTAATTATATTCTAAGAATCACTATAAGAAAGGAACTATCTAGGTAGGGACTAAGGGTCCTTAAATACACAACCGTACTCCTAAGAAAGTTGTTACTCTGTCTACTCTATTTACTTTATTCGCTCTGTGATAGATCTTATAGATTATACAAATTATATAGATTATATCACGTGACTCTGCTTACTATTCCTCGTCATATAGTTCTATGGGTTCTATCCTAGACTATACTTATATTAACTAACTAGCTTCTTCTAACTCCTCTCTAAGTAGTCGTAATATTGTACTTAAAGCGTCCGTAACACCATCTCCCTCCTCTCTATCTTCGTCTTTAAAGATACTTAGCATCTCTAGGTTATTTACTAAAGGTATAATGTCCGTCTGATTAATTTAGTTAATATTGTTACTTATAATGCCTAAAGCACCTTCTTCTTCCTCTATAGCCCATCGGTCTCGTACCATTGCTATAATATTATCTCTTAGTAAGATAATACCATCTCCGTATTCTCGTTGTGTAAAAGAGGGGCTAATTTATGTTATGTTAGCAAGTCCTTTATCCTAGTAACCTTTCTTTTATTTAGAGTGCACTAAAGCAAATATTTAGTTATCCTATAACGTTCGCTCTATCTCTAATATTAAATATACGCGACCTATTACTCTTAATAGTCGTCTAGTTCCCTAATTAATTTATTTTAGGGTCTCGTATTTAATCTAAGGCAGAAAAACTTAAGGGTAATTTTGCCGCAGCGCTGGCGGAAGCCTATTATTAATCCAAAGAATCTGCTCGTGCCCTTAAGGCTTAGCAGTCTGCCTTTATAAAAGTTTAGCGTCTTTAACGCGTTTATAAGAAGGTTCGCTCTAAGGAGTGGAAACTTATAGAATAAGGTCTATAGGAACTAGGTAATAAAAGAACGGATTCTCTTCCAATAGAGAAGGAAATAAATCCAAGTAGTTCGGCAACTGCTCTTCTTAGGTCCCCCTTAGGTAACTTATTCTTTAGCAATCCTTCTTTATTAATACTACCTAACCTAATCTCTTCCGATACTCCTATACCTTTCCTATAGCGTTCTTTAAATTCTCTAGTAGCTTCTAGGTAGTCTTAGTATAGCCTATCCACTTAACCTCGTACTATGTCTTATTATTAATATTCTTATAATTAACGATCTTTAATACTTGCTATTTATCTTCTTCTTATCCTCTATACGTGTCTACTTTATAAACTAGTGGCTTAATATTCCTATGTGCTGGCTTTAGCATTGCGATATACTGTATAGGGTAGATCTTTATTTTAGCTAGTAGGTTTAACTTAAANNTAACNNGTNAAATCCTNTNNNTAATTTTAAAAGGTNCTANTCTAANATAGTCTAANTTCTTNCTTAGTNGTTAACTCTTAAAATTTTTATATAGTAGCTATACTTTATCTCCCTCCTTAAGATCTGGTCCCTTAAATCTCTTAGCATTATAGTACTTTTTTATTCTCTTTTATACTTTCTTTACTAATTCCATAAGGTCTATATAAAGATTCATTAATGTCTTTATTCTCTCTTTAGCTATACTACTCATTTTCTTTACTTGCTATAATAACAACAATATTCTTAGCTTATATCCATAATTTGCCTTAAATAGTAATATGCCTATTCCTTCTTAAGGTATTATATTATATATAAATTATATAACTAGTAATAGCGATACCCAATTATTTTATATATAATTAACATAATGTCTTAGGTACTGCTCTAGCGTTTAATTTAACCTTTCCATTTAACTGTCTGTCTATAGATAATATGCGGTAAAAGTTACTGCTTAAACTCCTTACTTTACTAAGAACACTTCCTAAAATACTACTATGAATCTTAGATCTTTATCCAATATAATTTTACTTAGTGCTTTATGTCTTATAAATACTTCTTTAACATAGATTCTAGTAATATCTTCTACTAAGATTTCTTTTATACATACTATAAAGTATCCCCACTTTATAAGCTTGTCTACTATTACTAAGATTACGTTGTAATCTTGTCTGGTGATAGGGTCTTTTAATTTTAGCAACTTAATAATAAAGTCCCATAATATAACCTCCTATAGTCTCTCTAGTATTTTAATAGGTTATAGCCCTCTATATGGCTTATACCTTATTAGTTTATTCCTTTAGTAATTTAGATATTCCTTTATAACCCTTCTAGCTATCCTTTAAATTTTATTAATAACGTACTCCTTTTAGAGTCTTAATACTAAGCCCGTAGCTCTATTATATCCTTAGGTTAGTCCCTTATAGAAGTCCTCCATAAATTGCTCTACTATGCTTTTTAGGATATACTTTACTTCTTAATTTTCGTATATATCCGTCTATAGATCTTCTAGCTATGCTTCTAGAATTCTTTATACCTAAAAGCTTTCTAGTGTCTTATAGACTTTCTCTAGTTTGTTATTTTCTTAAGTTGCTATAATTTTTAGATAATTATACCTAATCAATCCATCTGTATCTTTTTGTAATAAAGCCCCTAATGGCTTTTCCTCATTTTATAGTTTAGCTTTACGGCTTAAAGCATCTGCCCGCGTATTATCTGTACCTTTGGTATATTAAATCTTAAAATAGTATTCTATAAGTATCTCTACCCATCTAACCTGTCTTTAGTTAAGTTCCTTCATTATTAGGAATCCTGTTAGGTTCTTATAATCTATTTTAACTATAAATGGTTTCTTTATACCTTACAAGAATACTTTTTATTCCTTTAATACTGTAACTATACCTAATAACTCTTTGTTATAAATATCATAGTTTAACTCTAGTAGTATTATCTTCCAACTGTAGTATACTACTAGGTGCCATCTATCTTAATGCCTTTGTATAAAGTACGCCCCTAGTGTATAGTCTAATGCATTTATTTTTATAACTGTCTTTAGTCCTAGTTAATAGATCTTAAGAACTGGCTCCTAGGTAAATAACTCTTTAACTTTCTTAAAAAGTTCTCTTTACTCTTCCCCCTATACCTATAGTTTTTCTTTCTTTATTAACCGCGTAAATAGCTTAATATCTTTTAACCACTGCGTTATAAACCTTCTGCAGTAATTATAAAACCCTAGGAATAATCTTAACTATATAACATTTTCTAGTTCCTACCAATTCACTATAGCCTTAATCTTTTTTAGATCTATACTAAGTTGGCCTAGTTTAATAATAAATTTAACAAAATCGGTCTTCCTAGTGAAGAACTCGCATTTCTTAATTACTACTAGCATCTATTCTTCTTATAATCTCTTTAGAACCCATTTAATATATTCCCCATATTCTTCCTTAATTATTAAGTAGATAATAATATCATTAAGATATACTATAATAAATTTATCCAAGTATTCTCTTAATATATTGTTAATACGCTTCTAGAACGTTGCTAGTGTGTTTATAAGCTTAAATTATATAACTAATAGTTTATATAGTCCTTCCTTTAACCTAAAGGCTGCCTTTTATTTGTCGCCTTCCTTAATCCTAATCTAATGGTACGCCTATTTCAGATCTATCTTTATAAAGATTTGCGCATTGCCTATCCTNTNTTANATTTCGCTAATTAAGGGTAAAGGATACCTATCCTTCCTAGTAATGCTATTTAACTATTTATAGTTAATATATAGCCTTAGTTTACCATTCTTCTTTAATACGAATAGTACTAGATAACCTACTAATAACTGTAATGGTCTAATATATCCCTTTCGTAGATTTTCCTAGACAAACTCTTTTAACGCTCTACCCTTTTCTTTAGTAAGCTTATAAATTAGAAAGAACTTTAGACTTATTCCTAGTTCTAACTCTATTTTATAGTCCCATGCTATATATTCTAACAGCTTTTTACTTTCCGGTAACTATAGTTTCTTGCCATACTTATGGTATCTCTTTAGTACATAGCTTAGTCCTTTTTCTGTTTCTTCATAGGTTGCTCCTACTTAGTACTATACTAACTTAGCTTATTATTATATCTTACGGCGTTAAGTATCTCTAATATTAACCTAACCTGTAATCTAATCGATTCTTAGATTATATTCCTATAACTAAAGCATACCTAATACTACCTCGTCCTGTCCTAATGGTAGGATATTAAAAGATATCTTAATTTATCTTCCTTTAATAGTTATCTAAATAGGTCCTATTTTAAGATTAATAATCCCTCCTCTATAGGTTATTGGATCTCCTAAAATTATAACTAATAGGTAAGGTTGCTCCTTTTATCTATAAGGTAGCCCCATTCTCTTAACTACTGCTAGTAAGATATAGTTTCGCGTTACTCCACTATCTATTAGCGCTTCAAACTGCTAATCTTACTAATTAATCCGTAAATTTAGGTATTATCCTTAAATTCCTTTAAGGGTCTAAGGCTCTATTACTGGCTCCCTTTAGTCCTATAGGCCTCTACTTTTCCTAACTATTAGCCACTTAATCCTAGTACACTTAGCTTATTTTTTAGCCAATGCCTAATTCGCTTTTTATCTTTAATATGCCATAGATATATATTTTTTGGGCATTTTTACCACTATTATCTGTCTAAGCATTCTTCTATAAAGAATCTTCCTAGTTAAAGTACTAAACTTCCTTCCTCTTAGATTTCTATTAGATGCCATCTATATATATATTTAGCATTCCTATACTATTACTCGTCCGTTATTTAGTACATCCTTATAGGGTATTTCCGATTCTTTTCTTTTAGATTCTTATACATTTCGCATATATCGTCTACGCACGCAATCTATGATATTATGTGGTATGCTAGGTGCTTTAGGTTAACTCTTAGCTTGTCTTTACCCTCGAGTTTAAACCTTTATTATACTAATCTAAACATTATAATTTTATTCGCAGGTACTAAGATACGCCTTTTACTTCTTTAGTCCTCTAAACGTTCCTCTAGATCCTTTAATATTATAATTAAGGCTCCTTTAATATGCGTTATAGCCTTCTCTATAATTGGGTAGTCCTAAATAACTTTTTTATCTAACTACATATAGAAATCTTCCTACTCATTATTACGTCGTTGCCTATACCACTTTTGGTACAGCTGCTAGAGTATATATGGTCTATCCGTAAGGAAATATCTCTTCATTACTGCGTTATAATAGCCTTTGGTATATCGTTTCTTAAACCTAGTAGAAATCCCTAGATCCTCTTCTTATTCCAGTTTAGTAAGCCACTTGGCTCTTAATATGCCTACTCTTAGCCTATTAGTAATTTTTTATACTAGTACTCTATCCTTTATACATCCCAATATACTAGATCTTTTATTTAGTTTCTATTCTTGCTATACGATAATTCTTTATCTAAATTCTTCTATGGTTTCTTTTGGTTTGCGCCTTACGCTCTAATCCTTAAAGTTATCTTACTTCTTAATCTTAATATCGGCTTTTTAATCTTCAGTTTAAACACTTTATTTAACTAGTAAATCCTTTAGGTCCATATATTCGTCTCCTAGTTTAATTACTATTTATGCCGCAGATTCTCTAATCTATAAAGAAGCTCCTAGCCTCTTATTTATGGGTGTCCTAATTTATACCCCAAATTCTTAACCCCTTAGGTTCTTTAATCCCAAGCTTACTTTTAACCTAAGCTTAGCCCCTGCCTTAGTCCAACTAGGCTTAACTAGTGTCCTCGTCTTATCTTAAGAGTCCTAGATCTTACTCATCTCATCTTAAGAATCTTGTGCCGTTGGGAATTCTTGTCCCGAGCTTATTTATATATCTTTAAACTAAGCCACTACTCTGCTCTATTGGTTTCTATCCGTTATAGGTTCTTAAGCTTACCTTATCTTATCTTAAGAATTTTAGTCGTCTTTTATCTTATCTTAAGAATCTTAAGCCTTTGGCCTTTTGCCTTTATTAAGTGCTGAAGTGGTTTACTATCCTACTTCTCTTACGTCTTGTAAAGCGATAGACATCGTATCTAGTAGGGTTTCAATCCCTACTAATATTCCTTATTCTATAATAGAATCATCCTCTACCTCTAGTATAATATTTCCAAGGTCTACTCACTTCTAGTAAGCGGCCCTTATTGCCTTATTATCACGGAATATTTCGCCTAGGTTAAATTTATCGTCCTTAATATCTAATCTGCGAACTAGTTCGTTAGTTCCTCTGTATCTTATAGGTGCTAGCTCTTATAGCTAATAGCTTGCGCCGTACTTAGCATCCTTATAAATTTGGCATACGTTATTATAACAAAACGCAAAACTTCTAATTAAATACTCTTTTGTTCCTCGTAGTATATTATTATCCCTTTATACGTATATATTGTCTACTAATCTTATGCCTTTTACTGCGTAGTAACTCTACCTACTTTTATAGTCTCTAATATAATAACCCTGTTTTCTGCAATTTATGTAAGCTTCTTCTTTAAACTATTTCTCTTGTTATAGAGTCCGCCTAAATATCTTCTGCTGTTAAGATCCCTAATTCGGCCTCTGCTCCTTAGACCTTTAATTACTTAATTCTTATCCTTTAGGTTTTTATAGTTTGCTCTATCTCTTATAGGCTTCTTTAGTACTACTTAGGTCCATTGGCTCTGCGCCGTACTATAGTTTCTAACTTAGCTTTTATTGTTGTGTACTTTACGCCTTATATAACTATAGAACTCTATTTTAGCCTCTCTTAGCCTATTCCCTTTAGTAGATCTAATTGTTAATCTTAATCGCCTAATCTATTAGTTCCCTTAGGGTATCCGTATCTTCTATTAGGATAATTACGTCCTAGACTTTAGCCTTAAGTCCCTATTTATACTGTGCTATAAGCGCCTTATTATTCTACTTTACTTATATTGCTAGTGTCTAGAACTATATTATATACTTAATTGCTAAAGTTCGTTGTATAAGGTTCTAAAGTTTTCTTTCCGCTATAGTTGTTTCTTCTAGGTCTTTAAATATCTGCGTTAGTTATTCTGCAAATCCTTCCTAACTTAAGAATATAAATCGCACGTCTTAGTTAGTGGTTGTTATTCTGTTTGCCTATATCTCCGTAAGGTAAGGTTTAAACCACTTAAGTGCTTTTTCTAATAAAAATAGTCCTGTATAGGCTATCCAATCCATAAGTATAGGTAACTTTGCTCCCTTCTGTAAGACCTTAAAATATATCTATATAAGGAATCCTTTAAGCTTTAACCTCTCTCCTATAAATCTCTTAATTAATAGTAGCTTAATCTTTGCTGCTCCTATCCCATTAAGTCTTTCTTCCAATACTATATTATTAGCTATTAGTTAGTTAACTATTTCCTATAGCTATCCGACCGTTATAGGTTGCTATAAGTTAGTATCCGCTATACTAGTGTCACCTCCTATCCTTAAAGTAGTTGCTGCTATTAATGGCGTTATAGTGGCTGCTTTTGGTAGCATATTATTCGACTTCTTATATTAATACTATAACTAGGTAGTAATTATATAACAGAACCTTGTAGTAAGAACTATAATGGGTTCGTTAATAGGCTAGGTATATAGGAAATATAAGTATAAAAGTTAACAACATAATAATAACTGGTGGAGTGGTTGCCTAATAGATTAACTCTAATTATATTCTAAGAATTACTATAAGGAAGGAACTATCTAGGTAGGGACTAAGGGTCCTTAAATACATAACCATACTCCTAAGAAAGTTGTTGCTCTATCTGCTCTATCTACTCTGTTTACTTTATAATAGATCTCACAGATTATACAGATCATATAGATCACATCACGTGACTCTGCTTACTATTCCTCGTCACATGGTTCCACGGGTTCCATCCTAGACCGTGCTTATATTAACCAACTAGCTTCTTCCAACTCCTCTCCAAGTAGTCGTAATATTGTACTTAAAGCGTCCGTAACATTATAGCGTTCTACTTTAATATATATCAGAAGGATGATAAGGTCTTTATAACGAGTTTATATAAGATTAATCAAATTATTAAAGATAGGGAGGAAAAGCTAGCTAAGGAAACTAATAAGAAACTAGTAAAACACTTTTTTTTTACTTTCTATACCAATTATAAGGACGCATTTTTAAAGGTGGCCTTAGATAAGTTACCTCCTTATTAGATATATAATTATAAGATTTAACTAGAAAATAATAACTTGCTAAGTTATTGCCCTCTTTATTAATAATTAATAGATAAGCTAAAGGCAATAAAGCAATATTTAATTAATAACCTTAATAAGGGGTTTATTAAGCCAATTTAAGCCCCTTTTACTTCCCTTATTCTATTTATAAAAAAGCCTTTGTTTTTATATTAATTATTAAAAGCTAAACGCTATTACTTTAAAAAAAAAATAGTATTCTATTCCTTTAATTAATGAGACCCTTATATGTCTAAGTTAGGTAAAGATCTTTACTAAACTTAATATCCGCTAAGCTTTCTACTAAATTAGAATAGACTCCGCATCTAAGGATTTAATAATATTCCGTATCTATTATAGGTTCTATAAATATAAAGTTTTTCCTTCTAGACTAATAAATAGACTAGCTATATACTGAAGGTATATAAATAACGTTCTTTTTAATTACTTTAATTAATTCTACACGGTATATCTAAACAATTTTCTTATATACTTAGATAATAAACTTAAGCACTAAGTTAATATTAAAAAGGTCCTAGAGAGATTATAAAACGTGGGTTTATAAATTAATATTAAAATATATATATATTTAGGGTAAAACGTATAAAGTACCTTATGTTTATTATAAGCATAAATAGAATTAAAGTTAACCCTAAGAAGGTTAAAGCAATCTATAATTAGAAGCCCCTTTATACTATAAAGAGGATCTAGTCCTTCCTTAGGTTTTGTAATTTTTATTACTAGTTTACCTATAACTATAGAGTTATAATAAAGCCTCTTATAGGGCTTATCCAGAAAGATACGCCTTTTATCTTTAATAATAACTGCCTAAAAGTCTTCGGAGAGTTAAAAGATTGGCTTATCTCTTCTCTAATTCTTTATTACTATAACCTAGACCTTAAATTAATGCTAGAAACGGACGCTTTTAATAGAGTTATAGCAAGAATCCTATTATAGCTATATTTAGACAGTAAATAGTACCCTATTACCTTTTTCTTAAAAACAATTAACCTAGCTAAGTATAACTATAAAGTATATAATAAAGAAATACTAGCTATTATCTAATTGCTGTTTTAATAGCGTATAGAACTTAAGGGCATAAACTCCCGGATTAAGATATATATAGATTATAAAGCAGTTTACTAAATAATAAGCATATTAGGCTAAAATACTCTCCTAATTCTTCTTTATAATTATATATTATTCTAGTAAGTAAAACTCTAAGGCTAATATATTAACCTAAAGGGAACAAGATATAGGACTATAGGATAAGCTAAAAGCCTAATACTGTATACACGCCCTCCTTTACCCCAAATAGCTTAACCTATGGATTCTTAAGGAGCTAGACCCTAAACGAAATAATTTAGTACCTATAGAGGGCGAAGTCTTAGACAAACTAATAGGGCTAATTAATTATATCCTAACCGCAAACCGCATAGCTAACTCCCTAAAGGCCTTCTATCACTAAGCTATAAAAAGTAACCCTAATTTAGAAATAGAAGGATTGCTTTTATATTAAAAACGGCTTATGGTTCTAGATATTAATAACCTATAAATAGAGCTAATCCGTAAAGCCCACTGTTAAGTCTCTATAGCATACCCTAGTTAAGATAAAACCTACTAACTACTAGCGCCCCGTTACTATTGGTAAGGACTTTTATCTAATATAGAATAATTTATTAGAAACTATTATGTCTGTAGATATATAAACGCCCCTAAGGATTAAACTCCCGGGTATTTATAACCACTACTAGTCCCGGAACGCCCTTAGCAATATATTACTATAGACTTTAAGTTATTTCCAAAGGATACCTACGGTTATGATATAGTCTTTATAGTAATTAATTAACTAAGTAAGCAATCTTTCTCTATCCCTTGCTTTAAGACCACTACTATAAAGAATATAGCTTACCTTTACGTTAATAATATCTACCCAATCTACAGTGCTCTTAAATTAATTATCTCTAACTATAGCCCCTAGTTTATATCGGATTTCTAGAATAAACTCTACTAAATCCTTAGAATTAAAATTAAGCTCTCTACCGCATTTCACCCTTAGACTAATAGATAAACTAAGATTATAAACCAGTACCTTAACTAGTAACTACGTCTCTTTATAAACTACTATTAGGATAACTAGTTAGAATTACTGCCGATAATAGACTATATATAGCTTACGCTCCCCTATAACAGTATAGGGATATTACTATTTAAACTACTCCATGGGTATATACTATAAACGTCCTTTAATTAAGATAGGACTACTAAACCTATTACGGCCCGCAAATGCCTTAGCTATAAAGAGGCTTGGATATTTACTAAGAAAATATATAGAGCTTAGGAGACTACTTAAACAATTATAAAAAAGGCGTAAGAGAAGGAGTTTAATATAAACCAGTATTATTATAAGGTAGACTTCTAAGTAGAAGATAAGGTATAAGTATTACTAAAGAACTAGAAAACTTAGAGGCCTAGCCGTAAGTTAGACTACTAAATAGCAAGCCTATATAAGATCTTAGAGAAGGTCGGACTACTAGAGTTAATAAAGATCCACCCTATCTTCTCTCTAGACTAACCATAAAAGGCCATAGATAACCTATTGCCTAGGCAGTATAATAACCCCCTACTATTAATCCAGATTATAGAGGATAAAAGTTAAAGAAATCCTAGCAGTTAAGAAAGACTATAATATCTTAAAATACTATATAAGCTAGGTAGGCCACAATAAAGACCTAAAATGGTATCCTATATTTAATTTTAAGTACCTACCTTATAAGGTACGGGGTTTTTACCTAACCTACCTAGATCTACCTAGACTACTATATAAATTAGAAAACCAGATTAAGTGCTAGAAAGAGGGGATAGATAACTGTAATAGCTTAGACAACGCCTAAAGGCGGGCTTTTTTTAGAAAGAGGGGGGGTAATATAACGGTGCTAGGGCACGCTACCTGTTATATTCTACGGACCCTGACTTCTACTAACTAATTAGGATTTTCCATGCCCGGTATAGAAAATCGCTATTAGCCCGCTTACCACTAGCGCCCTAGCGGCCCTCGCGATATATCTACCTACTGCCCCTAACAATTCTTCTTCTTCTTCTCCTTAGCGTAGTATCTTTATTAAATAATAATCTACAAGCTTTGGTTTAAAGGCCTTTATACAAGCCATTACAGCTAAGATTTAGTTAATTATATACTAAATAATAAATAAAAACTTAGGAAATCTCTCGCTTAGCTATAGCAAATAAAGTATTTTCCCTAATATCTCTATTATACGCCTTGAACCCGTTCTCCTGCGCTAAAATTTACTATTTTATTACTTATATTACGCGTTAGTTAGGTAGTAGAGCTTTTTTCTCTACTTCTTCTACTTTTCCCTTATTAAATTTATAATATACGTGTTACTAAACCCCTTTAGTACTATATAGAGTTCTTTATAAATCTAATAATAATCTAGCTAATAAATATATATAGTCTTTAGTTATATATAAGAGCTTTACTTCCTTAAAGCGTAATTAAAAGTATATTAAGCTCGCTAATAGGCTTAACTACTACTATAACATAGGCCTAAAGTTTATTAAAATTCGTTCTAATAATAGTAATAAGTAAATTATTATTATTTCTAATCCTCTTAATTAGTGGCTTAAAATTAGTTAAATCCTTTATTTAATAATTATTAAGATTACTTTTAATATATTTTCTATACTAGTAATAAGCTATATATATAAACAAGCTTTTAGTTTAAAAAAATTTACTAATAAGCATCATAAACTATTAGCCGACATAATTAAAAGTAGTAGTTAATTAAAGGCCTTTTATTAAGTAGTTTAATTAACTATATTAACCTTAATAGAGCTTTAACTATGCTCTAATTAACGAGCTCAAATATCAATTTTATTAGCTATAAACTAATTACATTAACTTATATAAAAGGGATTAGTAATGGACTATACGATATAATTCTAGACACTAGTAGCGCAGGCTAAGTAGAATTAAGGGGCGTTAATAGCACAGTATAAAAGGGGACTAAAGACTAAAGTTTAAGCTACTATAATACTAATAGATAATTTAAGCAATATAAGAGAGCTAATTAAGCAAGCTATTAAGGGATATAACTAGCTATACTAGAGTAAAAAAAGTAGTAGAATATAGTAAGGACCGACGCATATAAGAAAGGTACTATAGTATAGCGCAGAACTAATAGACCTAAGCGGTACTAAAGAAAATAGAAAGTAAAAAAAAGCGACTATAGAAACCTAGAGGGTAAGGATTAAGTAATTAAAGACCTAAGGAGTAGAGGCCGAACCAGGGATCTTAATAGTAGAAGATATTTAGGCGGACTCTATAGCAAGACTAGTAATTTAAAAATAGAGCTTATATAAACTATAGAAAGAAAGGTTATTTTACTAAAGACTATAGAGGGATAATAATATACTGCGAGGAACAAAAGAATATTTAATTAAAAGTTTTGTATTTTATTATAATAACGCATAACAAGTTTATAAAGACGCTAAGTATAGCGTAAGCTATTAGCTATAGGAGCCTAAGTTAAAAGAACTTTAGAGTATAAGAGAGTTAGATAAAGAATAAGATTAACTTTATAAACTAGATTAGGATTAAGACGGTACGTTTAGCTAGTAGTTAGTAAAGAAAGTTCTTGTATAACAGTTCTAGTAAAGGGTAATAAAATCTAAAGATTAAGATAATTGGATTATTAGTAGTAATGACAAGGGAATAAAGGTAGCTTACTAGGAGTATATAGACCTTAAAAACGCAATAATAGAGGCAAAAGTTAAATCCACTATAGAGGAAGGATTAGCAATAGGGATCGAGACTCTATTAGATACAACGTCTATCGCTTCGCGAGATATAAGAGAAGTAGGATAGTAAGCTACTTTGGCACTTAATAAAGGCAAAAGGCCACAGACTTAAGATTCTTAAGAAGAGATAAGAGAAGCTTAAGAACCTATAATAGACTAAAACCAATAGAGCAGAGTAGTAGCTTAGTTTAAAAATAAATAAATAAGTACGGGATAAAGAGTCCTAGGGGATTAAGACTCTTAAGACGAGATAAGAATACTATAAAAGCCTATAGAGGTAGAAAGGCCAGCTTAGTAAGATATATATAATAAAGCTTTATATTTAATTAAATCTAATATATAGAAATAGAGCCTCTAGAGCCCTTATTACCAACTATTCTATCTACTCTTTAAGCCCTTACGAGTGCATAAGATAAATTTAGCTATATTAAAATATTATATTAGATAAACTAGGGCTAAATTTTAATCGAACAATATTAATATTTATATATAGAGAGGTGCTACTAAAAATACGTAATAAAATACTATAAAGTTTATACTACTTTTCTAATTAGGACAGCTAGCTAATAGCGTAATAGTCAGCGTATATTATCCAACATTTAACTATAAGGGTCAAGCTCGCAGCTAGGCTAACTGTTAGATATACTAGCCTAATTTTAGTAGTTAATCGAACTCTATATCGTCCTGTTTAATTAACTTAGTTTCTTCGTTTAATATATAAGATATAGGCATTACTTATAACTAAGGGGAATAAATATTAGGATTCTTAGTATATAAGTTTTAGGTAATTCTATAATATATTATTATTATTAATTCTACTTATTGCCCGGTTCGGTCCCTTTTCTAGGTCACTATAGGCTTCTACCTTCTATTTACAGGAAAAATGCCTAGTAAGGAAAATCCTTAGTATAACCTTCTAACTGGTCTTACGTGCTCCGCCTTTCTTAGCCTATTTACCTTTATAATATATCTACCTTTTATACTATACTTCTAAGGTATTTTAGAAGGTCTAGGGGGTAGTAGAAGGGTTTAGTAATTTGCCTATATACTGCCTTTAGCCTAGTGGGTGTGTTTAGTCCCTAAGGGTCTAGAAGGGGGCATATCCTTCTATATCCCCCTGTTGGATTTTATACGCTATCTAGAACTACTAAAGGACTCCTTAACCTATAAGCCATTATACTACTATATATAGGCCCCTATTTATAAAAAGTATTTAGGTAATATTGTTTATACCCGCTCTAGTAAATAGCTAGTTTTTTACCGTATAGTAGTTATAGAAGAGTATTATATAGCGTACTAATTATATAGGCCATCTGTATATATAGAGTAGTATAGTGTTTAGGATATCAATGCTTACTAGGTATATATTTAGTCCTAAGACCTCTATCTATAGTAGGAAGACGACCGTAGATTCTACCTTTGTCTCTCCTTTATATAGGGGGAGAGTTAGTATTAACTATAGGGTACTCTATATTATTACTCTCCGCGCTTTTACTGCCTTCTTCTAACGTTATTTCTACTTAATATCTGCCCACCTTGCAATATATATAGTAGATCTCTACTTATACTAGTGGCCTCCTATCCTCTATTGCCGTAGTAATACTCTATTAGCGCGGCGCCTGGTCTCCGCTTAGTGTTATAATAGCTCTTATATTTTCTATTTTCTCTCTACCACTTATAGGCGGAGGGATTTTTAGATGCGGTGCCTCTTTGGGGGGGCCTTGCTCCTTAAATACGTTCTAGTATTTAGTATATCTCCTTCTCTACTAGATGGCCTTATACTATAAATGCTCTCCATATAGCAGTTGCTTCTATATATACGTCTAGTAGTACTACTACTGTTTTGTATTCTATTGCAGTATATAGTGTCCTTTTATAGGCCCCTATAATTCTATATAGGTACTAATTTTATAGTCCCTTTAGCGGCGCTAGGGAGCTTTTTACTAACAGTTTGCCGTTTAGTTCTATACCCCAGATCTAGGCGCTATATAGCATTATTGGCCATATAACTACCGTATATAGTAATTATATGCGTCTAAATAAGGGTCCCTAGGTTAAGGCTATATAAATAAATACTATTAAAGTTAGGTATAAAAAACCTCTAAGGGAGACGTAAGAGGTAATAAAGTATATACCGCCTTAGGTAACAACCATATTATATTATTAGGTTGCCGCTTTGGGACTCCTATAAGAGAGCGCCCTAATTACCTATCTTAGGGCTTTATAAAATTGGCCTCTATACCTCTACGCGGTAGAACCTAAGAACCTAGCAGCTGCTATTAGTGTTCTATTAGAATTATGCTGATAGACTACTAAAGTAAACGCAGAGATATAGGTACGGCAGCGTATCGCGGGCGCTGCGATGTGGTAGTAACGGGAAATTTTTTCTTGCTAGGGGGGTAAGCCCTAGCGGAGACTTAGGAATATAGCTACTATATCTTAACATACGTTTCGAGCTATTAAACTACGGCAATCTCTACCTCCGGCGACCCCTTCCTTCTATATAGTATAACTATAATATACGCGTAATCGAACTATATATACCTTATAGGTAGGAGGCCTATAATAAGCCTCTTATTCCTTATCCTACCTAATAGTTTAGATTTACTCGTGCGGTATTCCGTTTTCCTTTATATCTTTAGCTAGGGATATATATAGAGGACTTAAGTTAGGGCCCTAGGACAAGACACCTAGTTCTATACTATATTTGTCCCGCTATTCCTTTAAAGTGGAAATTATACTATAAGTAGGAGGACCGTAGGCAACGTATATATACGTATTAGTATATAGGGCGGAAGGGTAGGTATATAGTATATATTAGTATATAATAATCTACAGAATCTATAAACGCATAGAAGTATAGTACGAATAGTAGATAGGGTAAGAAGGCAATTTAGAGATTAAGTCTTAGTTCGGGAGACTGTTTCTAAGCAATAACCTACGGTACTTTTCCCTCCCATTAATATAGTATAGGTACTACCTAAAGGGATATATACTATATTACCACTCACGTCTCCCTTAGAGGTTTTTTAATACCTAACTTAATAGTATTTATTTATATAGACTTAGATAGGAACCGTATTAGATATTAAGTAAGAATAAATATATAATTACCTATCTCGCCCTATTTACCACTTATACTATACTTCTATAACTTTATAGATTGCTATTAAATTACTATTTACCTGCCCTTTCTGCCCTATATACGTATATACATTACCTATTATCCTTCTACTTGTAGTATAAATCTAGTCCTAAATAACCCTTTACCCTAAAGGAATATTAGGATAAACTAAATGTCTTATTCTAGGGCCTTAACCTAGGTTCCCTATTACCTATCTCCTATATCTAATAATGTACTTATACTGCTAACAATATTAGAATAAAGCTAGGTAGATTAATATATAGAGGAAGACGAAATATTAAGTGCCGTGCGGTAAATCTAGACTAAATAGATAGGGTAGTATATAAGGCAGGTAGTTAAGAGGCTTATTATAGGTCTCCTACCTATATAGTATATTATTTACAGGTAGTTATATATTAGCTAGTAATACAGTAGAGTTTAATATACCTATTTATTTAAGCCAGTTTTCTAGTAGCTATAACATGCCTATAGTTATACATCTTTTATAGTTAAGGCCCGACTAAAAACCTCTCCCGCCTAAGTAACTCCTATTTACTCCTTAAACACGTCTTACTAGCATACCGTCCTATTAAATAGTTCCGTTTATTAATATACTAATACGTATATCCGTCCTTTTAAGCTATATAATAGTCTCTCTAGCTAGGATATAATCCTATCTATTTACTAAGGATTAAAGTCTAATTAAGGAGTAAAGTCCTTAGAGCTAGCAGTATCTACTACGGACTACGCCCTATAGGAGGTTCCCGTTTTACGTTACCTATAAAAGTCTCCTTATAATAGACTAACTATATTTTATAAAATAGGTTATAAACTAAGTCCCATACTAGGCGATTTACTTTATGCTATTTTACTAACTAAGCTATATATATACCCCCTAATTAATACGCGTATACTACCTACTAAATAGGCTTATATTTTTCTACTTTAAGTTAGAATATTATATATTTATCCCATGGAACGCCTGCGTCCATCTAGAAAGTGGTCCGTGCGGAACACCGAGCTCAAAAATACGCGCAAATTGTATATAGATTCAAGCAATAGATTATTATCAACCATGCCTTCCAAATGTACTTCCAATGATATAGATCTTGTTGAACCGATCCAATATCGAGTTGATCCAAATTGCAAAGCAAAAGAACCACCCTAGAACCGTGGCCTCTACCTGTTTTCAACCCCCTTCACATTAACGATTTCAACGATCACGGCAAGCCAATTCTACCCTCAGGCGTCGAGCAGAGCAACCCTTTCGCGATATTTAGTTAGTTCTTCACAGATGAGGTTATGGAGCAGCGATTGGACAAACAAGTACGCAGAGCAGCGGCTCGAGGGCAAGGAACAATCGCCATGGGTGCGGGTATGGCAGCCAGCGTGCAAGGACGAATTGTACGGGTATTTAGGTGTGCTTATTCATATAGAGCAACTAAACTCAAAGGATTGAGTGTATATAGGCTTTTTGTATGGCAATCGACAGATATCACGAACCTTGTATTTCTGATCACGGAGCCTTGATCCTATTAATCCTACTGGCTAGTTCTCATCGATAACAGATGGACGCAAGTTGCGTTCCAAGGGATACCTAAATAATAAAAATTAAAGTATTAAAATATATTACTTATAATACCTTTAAGATTATCTTAAATTAATTAGTAGGACTATATGGTGCTTTATAAGGCACTATAAAAACTAAATTAAATGCTACTGCCTCTATTTAATATTTATAGATTACCTCTATAGACACTTACATACCTATATCCACGCTTACCTATAGGTAATATTACTAGTATTTAGCTTAAATTCTAAAAGCTCTCGCTAAGTAGAGTTATTAATATAATTTATAGAGCCAACTAGGCGACTATAAATACCCTATAATTATAGGCTTTTAGATAAAAAAAAGTAAAGCAAATATAAGGTATTAATTTATATATAAACAAGTTAAATATATATAATATTCTAACTTAAAGTAGAAGTATTTAAGCCTATTTAGTGGGTGGTATATATATATATTAATTAGGGGGTATATACGTAGTAATTAAGAGTGGGTAATATATATTAAGTGAGAAAAACCAATATTTATTGTATATATCGGATAAATCCGATATTCAATATCGATTCATTTCAATTAGCTTATCGTAATTTTTGGCTACACTGATGCCCGTACCTGCACGTAGTGCACGTACTAACGGTCCACTAGTGGCCTAATTTGTTCTAGAATATATTAATATCTAAGCAAAGCAATATAAAGAACCTAACAAACGAATATAGATAAAATTGATGTTAACATAAACTAAACGCCTTCACTTACCCTGACATCGACTCTATGATTACGATACAAATTACTCCGCTGAAACTTACTTCAACCCTAGCCATAGAAGCCTCGGCCACCGCGTGCACGCAGCCACCGCATGCACGGCACCAAAATACATCTTTTTCAAATACTTATATCTTAACAACTATAATAGCTATTTATATGAAATTTTAAATATAGCTTATCAAATAGTAAATATAGCTCTTTATGAAATAAAATTATAAAAATTATACTTTATATAATTTTTTATATTTTTATTCTATATAAAAGTTATTTTCTTTTATATTTTACTCTAAATGATATTATTTTATATTTTTATTTTATAAAAAGCTTTATTTACTATTTGATAAGCTATATTTAAAAAATTTATATAAATAGCTATTATAGTTGTTAAGATATAAGTATTTGAAAAAGATGTATTTTGGTGCCGTGCATGCGGTGGCTGCGTGCACGCGGTGGCCGAAGCTTCTAAACCAATAGGTTTTTAGCTCCCTTGCTACTTAACTTTGCCTTCCCAGCTCCGAGTCTTTAGCTTTAGCTATACCTATTATTCCCTAAGCTCTGGAGTTGTAACAGTTGGATAACCTGATTAATATACCTATACTGGTGGCATGGGCTTGGGCGAATTTGCCGAACTTCTCCCGTAGAAGTCAGGCTACAAGGAACTTCGCATCATCATCAGCCCATCTTACGCCATCTTCATGTTCCCAAAAGTACGTGGTAAGCAGTTCAGTAAGCTAATACAATCCATGTGGATAAAAAACAATTGTTCTAAGCCCGGCTATCTCTCGAATGATAGGAGAACCGGATTCACGGCTGCTCGTCAATTCGAGGGATGATGGCGTGCGAGCAGGAGCCGCACCTGTCCAACAACGCGTTTCAACGCGATTGCTTCTATTTCGCAATTGGCTCAGTAATCCTAAGTTTCGAGTCTGCCAGTTATTGGGGTTTGTATTCGATCACGTATCTCAATATAACGGTCCTTTTCTAGTTTCTTTATTCAACTACTCTTTTCCAATTTGAAGAAAAAGCCAACACCTGAACTCTATCTTACCTGTGCCGGTTACCAGTTTGAAGACTTAGAGCATATGGCATACCAAAAATGAACCAGCTATACCTCGGAAACGATGTCGACATTGAGGACCCAGAGTGCCGTCCACTTCTCAGTCCCTCATCCTCGTCCTCAACCAAAACTACAGGCACCGGTTCGTCATATAACCATGAGTCTATTCCGGAGACTGAGATCGTGCGGTCTGTTGAGCACGACGTCCTTCCAGAGACAGCGACCTACGGCCGGAACCTTACTTGGGGAAGCGCATATATCCTTATTATATCTCGAGTAATTGGCAGTGGAATATTTGCAACTCCCGGCTTAATCGCGAAATCTGTGGGTAGTGTAGGCCTTACGCTTCTACTATGGATTGTGGGCGCCGCTATTTCAGCATGTGCCCTTGCAGTATCGCTGGAGTACGGATGCATGCTACCACGCTCGGGTGGAGAGAAAGTTTACCTTGAATTCACGTATCGCCATCCACGCTACCTTACCTCAACGCTAATAGCAGTTCAAGCTGTGCTACTCGGGTTTACGGCAAGCAACTGCATTATTTTCGGAGAATACGTTCTATTTGCTTTCAACGCCGAACCCACGGAATTCGCTCAGAAAGCTCTGGCAGTGGGCCTTCTCACCTTTATCACAATCGTACACGGATGCTTCCTAAAGACTGGAATCATGATACAAAATATACTCGGCTGGATCAAGGTGGTTCTATGCGCCTTTATGGGCCTCACTGGTCTCTACGTTGTGGTTTTTAGGCCTCAGAACGGATCCGGATCTCCAGCAAACACCGATATCTTCCACTGGGATAAAATATGGAAAAACTCTAATTGGGGCTGGGGGATTTTATCAACCGCTCTTTTCAAAGTCTTTTACTCTTATGCCGGCTTAAACAATGTTAACAATGTACTCAACGAAGTCAAGCACCCCGTTCGGACGCTGAAAACAGTCGCCCCTGCGGCTTTGGTTACGGCATGCTGTCTATATCTGCTTGTGAACATTGCGTACTTTATCGTGGTACCGATAGATGAACTAAAAGAAAGTGGCGAGCTGATTGCTGCGCTCTTCTTTGAGAAGACATTCGGAGCAGGATTTGGAAAGACTGTATTGCCTCTCGCAATTGCTATCTCGGCAGCAGGAAACGTTATGGTTGTTACATATGCACTGGTACGTCTAATGGCCTCGGCAGCTTGCAAATATGCGCTAACGCAGCTTCCCCAACTTTTGTGAAGGCTCGAGTCAATCAGGAAATCGCTCGCCAGGGCTTTCTCCCGTGTTCTCGTATTTTGGCTTCATCGCATCCTTTTAATGCTCCATTAGGAGGTCTCGTCGTGCACTACATTCCATCTTTGCTTGTCATCACTCTCCCCCCGCCCAGAGACGTATATACATTCATTCTCGATGTTGAAGGATATCCTGGGCAGTTCTTTGCCCTAGCAAGCTCACTAGGCCTCTTGCTGCTCAGATATAAGCGACCAGAATTGAAAAGGCCTTTCAAGGCTTGGTTACCTGCTGTATTCTTAAGAATACTTTTGTGCTTGGCGCTCATTGCGGCTCCATTCTTCCCTCCGAAAGGATGGCAAGGCGATGTACACTTCTTCTATGCTACCTACGCAATTGTGGGCATTGGAATGCACGCCTCTACTTTCTCAATACTCTAAGGAACATATGCTAACCTTCTGCAGCATCATTTTTGCCGTACTTTATTGGTACGTTTGGACAGTTGCACTCCCTCGCTGGCGGGGATATACCCTCGAAGAGGAACTAGAAGTCCTATCTGATGGAACGAGTATAACCAAACTTGTACATTCCACCCCATCATAAAAACGCTTTATATCGGAATTGATACATTGGGTGACGCCCTTCAACGGTGTAACAATTAAGCAAGTAGCAAACGCGTATTTTTCCCATGGTATTTTATTACAGTTCTTGATCTTTAAACCTTAACATGTCTTTCTTTCAGCTATTGCCTTAACCAACTCTCATTTTCCATAAATATCTACCATCTCTTGCCTTATGGTCACCACGTCATCAGTTCCCTATGAACCAAGATCTCCGATTAAACCTTGTCGATTCCAGTCATATTAGAGATTGATTGTTAATCTGAAATGGGCAATCCCCTCTTTCAGCCTAATCAATAACTCCGAGAGTGAAGGAAACAGCCAACGGATTAGTCTACGCCAATAGAGTTATTTACGCTCAACCAATTGTCGGGATGCGCATTTCTCAGCATCGTATACCTTTATATTGCCCATAATATCTCCGAATTGCGTGATGGAGAATCTGACAAATTACCCCGCGTCGGCCACCTACGACGGTATATAGGAACATGGAAGCCACATACAACGAAACGCTAACACATCACAGTTGATAAAGTACCTCAATCCACTTAGTTTCTCCACATACCCATACGATGGCGTCAGCAGCAGTATCATCCACTTCAGGCCATGGGCCTGCATTCCAAGACAAGCCAGTCCCTGTCCTCCAAAGCTCTACAACTAAAAATATCGGCCCGCAGAATGTAAGAACGACTCTCAATTACTACAAGGATCCAGGTAATGGCTCTACGCCGGAGCCAAGCTACGTCGGTCGTCCAGAAACCTATGAGCGACCCGTTGAAACGGTCAATGTCACCATCACAGATATCAGCGGCAACGAGGATAAGTATTCGCTCGACGGAAATGGTTTCCAGATATACCCCCACGTCAGTGAAGAGAAGGGCTTCCTAGACGACGAGAAGATCAAGCGGGAATACTACCCAGAGACCGAGCAATTGCTGAAAGACGCGTGAGTCCCTCCACAACTCCTCACCTCTTCCTTAGACTGCTTCCTCTCCCCAAATAGACTTGCACTGACCAAGATCCCTCCAGTACCGGCGCCACCCGTATCTTCATCTTCGACCACACGATCCGCCGCGCGACCGCCGACTCGCGCGTAACTCCACAGTCCCTCCGCGGCCCCGTCCGCCGCGTGCACATCGACCAGTCCTACACCGCCGCCGCCAACCGTGTGTCACACCACCTCCCCGACCTCGCCCCTGCACTCCTGCAGTCCCGTTACCAAATCATCAACGTCTGGCGGCCCATCCGCCGCGTGCAGCGCGACCCTCTAGCCATCGCTGACGCGCACTCGGTCCCAGACTCAGACCTCGTTCCCGTCAAGCTAATCTATCCGGACCGCGAGGGTGAGACGTATACGGTGCGGCCGAATCCGGCGCATCGCTGGTTCTATAAGGCGGGGCTAGGGCCGGAGGAGGTGATTTTAATTAAGTGCTTTGATAGCGAGACGGATGGGAGGGCGAGGAGGGTGCCGCATAGTGCGTTTGAGATTCCGGGAACGGGAGAAGAGGTGGAAGGGAGGGAGAGCATTGAAGTTCGGGCTTTGGTGTTTTATTAGGCCAAGACAAGGGAACGAGAAGAAAACTATGAACGTCTGAAGTTTGATGGGTGTGGGTGGTGAGATAGCTTGCTAGGTAATGCGTTATTTGTTTAATTGGCTAATTTACCATTCGCTACACTTTCCCTCCGCTACCTAATATGCAAGCACACTACATATCGGTTTCTTCTTCTCGTGGTCGCTTTTGGGTGGAGCCTTATGCAGGTGTGCGAGGAAGACATAGTTAGTAGGTGGTGATTGAAAAGGAGCTTTAGATGAGATACGCGTCGACGAGTATACAATAACTTTTCCGAAAAGCCCCACGGACGTTTCTTGTATATAAAACAGCATGCTCGGCGCTTTTTGGTTAACGCCGACCATATAGTAGGAAAATCAATAAAGAACTTTTTCAACACCAGAGCTTTATCACTACATTCTATTCCTACCTGTTCTTACCACGGGTAATTATATTGATTATAAACATGTAATCATAATCAAAAGATTGATTATGATTATCATTAGTTAGATTATATAGTAATCATAACTTATCCCTTAACTTAACCCGTTTGGGCGAGCAGAGGAGTGGACCCGTGCGCGAACACCAAAATCAGAACAACGCGTATCTACATAGAATCCAACCATTAAATACACCACCACCTGCAAAATACCGTTCTGCAGGAACAATGACTGTTAGAGACTTCATATCGAGCGATTTAACTCTAAGCATTGAGCTTTCATATTAATTTGCTATAAAGTTAAAAGCTTTGTATTGCTGAGTACGGATAGGTTCTTATCGATAACCTGTGTGCCCATTTTAACGGGTCAAAGGATATGTCAGGGCACTGAGCAGGCTGATGGAATCCCTTCGTCTGGCAAAAGAGACTTTTCGTATTGGGCGCTTTGGGCGCTCCTGCCTGGGTTAGCATGCTGCAGGCACCCTAGCTAGCGTGATTTTATTAGCAAGCCTCACCAAAACCCAATTAAATCTTCAGAAGGCCACCACTAAAAACACATATATTTTTGAGGAAGTTGGTCAAAAAGTCGTGATATATGACGTTATGACTGTAGGCTTCTGCCTGCCAATTATATAGGAAAATTCTCCGTTAGAGTCCTCCCCCAAATTACTGCCTCGGAGCTTTTTAAGCTAAAGACGCACGATGTTTTACTAACAGTTCAATGATTAAATAGACGGCGATAATATTGAAGCTTTTGATCAAACCATACTAAATATTATAGGCTTCCTGGTTACATCGCTGCTGTTCACCGCAATATCCAAACGTCAATAAGGCGCCAGTACCCTTGCCGCCGAGCAACCGCACTGACCAGAGGTTTTAACACCAAGCTCTAGACGGTATAGAGCCTCTAGATTGGCTTATGAGGCGTGCATATACGAAAAGTCCATGAATTCTTGCCACACGAAGGGATGATACATATGATGCTCTATGAGGAAGAATCTCAGGGGCTCGAAGGCCCTGAGAAGGTATCTACAAGATGGCCCGCGTGCTGTCACGTGACACGTAGCTGAGCTCAAAGAGACTGCCCAAGTACCCCCCCCCTACCAACAGGATATAACTAATAGAATAGTTATATGCATCCCTGGATCCCAGCAATCAACTATTGTAAGCTTCCCAATGCCTCTTATTTCTTAGAGGACATATGCTCCAATTCGATGCCACCCAATTCGTAATCTTTGTTCACGTTTTTCCCACGAAGAATATTCCATCGTTCTAAGTCCGCCGAACGAATTCACCACGACACTAGCCAAAACCACTACAACCTTCCTATTAGATCAACTCACCTAAGAGTATATGCACCATCCATACAATTTCGACAATCAAGGCCTTGTAATAATAGCACACCGCAATTTTACGTACAAGAAACGGGCGAACCTTGCTCTCGCCATTGCACACGCCTAAGCCCTTATGAAAATTCTTCAGTCTGCAGAAAATTTTTGCTGGTCTCTAACGTTATCAAGTGGCAGTTCTGCGGCAGATTGGCAGAATCAGCTACACTTGACGCACTCTAAAAGCGTTTCCATAGAACAAAATCTGTATCTGTCTTTCTGAATCCGGCTTATATCGGTGGCATGGTACAATTTGTGGAGTCATAGGTCTTCCATCCATCAGACCTGTTGCAAGTAAAAACTTCGCGGCATAATTTGGCGCGGAACGATAAGCAATCTGGCGGTTCTTTCGCCAGAGAAGAGTAGAAGATCTTACCCAAAGTGCTCAATAATTCTGCAATCAGTAGTCGCAAAAAAAAAAGCCCCTTACTCGTGAAAACGACACCACCATAGAATTCTGTGGGGCAGTCGCAACACGATTCCAATCGACAAGGTCGGAAGCCCAGTGCGGTTGTTCTAACATGGACTAAACCCCATCTTACAAAGCCACGTGAAGACGTATCTTCTTTTAAGGATGAAGGCTGTGGAGTCGTTCGATCACCTTCTGGGCATGTTACTCGTTAGGCATAGCTATAGGTCATAATAACTATAACCATGAAAGTAAATACCCTTGCCATATTGCTCTTCCGCCCTAGTCTTTTTTGACCCCAGACCAGGCCCTTACCTGATGATCGTGATCCTTATTTCCAAGGTTTACTGGTAGAGCCTATTTACTTTACATGCTGAAGATGCTAGCTAGTGTAGTGTAGAAATGATGCTGGCGTCACACATGGCTGTTGGTGATGAGCGCCGTGTAAGCTTTGGGGTAAGCCTGAAGGGTACACTGGGATGCCATGGTAGACAAGTTCACTGACGAAATCGTACCGGATCAACTAGTTGCATCGGCCTGAGGTTAAGCAGTCTAGATCATTTCTGAGCGATGCTTGAGCTTGATGTCGGACCGCTGCAATGGGATCCCGTTCCAGGGCCTTGAATCTGCAGCAGACAAGGACCCATTGTCAAGCACCTTGGTTCTCAAACGTGTCCCTTGCAATCCAACCAACGACCAACAATGTTCCAGGACCAAACGCAATTCCGGCGGTAACCGCTGTCGACACGATGCGAAGCCAGGAATAACCGCACATGCCCCCGCTCCTAAGAGATACACAAACCACGAAAGCCCGCGCCGGAGCAAATCTGATCATATATCAATATCGTACGAATCGCGGCATCTGGCTCATGAGGCTTATCGAGGAAGTATTCAGGCACGAACATCTCCCCTACCGATAATCTCGCAGCCGCAAGCGTATACCGGTAAACCACCGTACTAACAATAGCGATAACCGCAACTGTAACTTTCAGAGCTGGTAAATCGCGATTCGGAGCGTACACCCGATCATACTGGACCGTATTTAGCAAAACAGTCCTCGCTAATGCAAACATAAACATCGAGATCCAGACTAGACAGAGTTGCCAAACCCAGTCCCACTAATGTCTTACTTCAAGGCTCGGATGAAAGTAAGACGGGAAATGCGGAATGTAGTAGAGCAACAGCAAGGATGGCAGTAGAACAACTGAGTACGCGCGATTGGTAAGGCGCAAATCCGATGCCGCAAATTTCTCGGTTAGTGTAAAAACATAATAGATGTAGAAGTAGATGGGGCCGGGGATGCTGGTACTAATGATTTAGGTCCAGTATCCCAGAAAAACCAGTCCGAGGCGGGCATCGTAACTCTTTCGATAAGTAAGGAGGTAAAGGTAGATACTTACATTTAAAAGACGCCTTTCCACTCGAATCGGGAGGTTTCAAAGATGCCATGGAAGACTGGATACATTAGTCCCGCCATCGTCATTGTTCGAACCGTTAAAGCAGACATGGCTAGAAGGGGTAGCGCCCACAAGGCACGACGGAGTCTGCTTTCGTGCTTTCCTAGACCTTGTGTCAGGTTAAAAGGCATTGTCGCGAGCAAGAAGCGGTGTGGTGGAGGGAGGAACTCTAGAAGTTCTGCTCCTATGTACATGTCGGATAGCAAGTCGACGAGGTAGTCGCCCATCTGCGGTACAAAGTATTGGACCATGATCCTCGCGGCCACTGACTTCAGGGCGTGGGCTCGCGTCAAATCATTCGAAGTCTTCAAGATGGCGGAAATCCGCTGATCCAGCCTTGCTTGAAATCCACTCAAGCTCCTTTTGATCTGGTCGTACGTTGGTCCAGCACCTTTGGTCTCCTCCAGTAGCAGGTAAATCTGGTTGGCAGGAGCTGCTGCGCTTTCGATCGCTGCGTTTCCCCCTTGACCAGCGTTGGGCGTCATTTTATGAACGCTGTCTCCCAAGCATGCAAACCGTCCCCATGTCCAGACCTTGAATTGCCCTTCTTCTAGAGGGACCAATGCGAAATAAGTCCATTTCTTCCAGAGGTCGTCAAATGCTACTGCTCGGTTTGGCATGACCCCAAAATCCAGCGACGCTTCCGCATACTTTTCGGCCTCTTCTTTGGACGTTTACCGTATCCGTATCGCTTGTCGTACTTCTTCGTCAGGAAGAAGACATGCTTATCTTTACCGCGGACGATGAGACTTGATTGGTACAGCAAAACTCACGAAGCAATGTGGCGTGCAGCGGATGCAGCCGAGCCGGATGTTATCCCAAAGGCCGACCGTAAAGCCGTATTCAGCGAATACCAATGCTTATACAGCATCGCTGAAGGTGTTGACGGACTGGAGCTCAGATGTTGCGATGTCACGCTTAGCAAGGAGATACCGTCTGCGCCAGCGATTGTGTCGCCTGAGTACTGCGATCCGTCATCGCAATGGACCGTGATTCCGTAGGGATCCTGATCGATTTTCGATACATTTTTGTGAAGTAAACTTTTGATTTATCCCAGATGTGATCGTATAGTATCCTGAGGACAAGTTGGTGGTCTAGGAACACGAATCCGTAACCGAACCCATGTAGTCATGTTATTCGGCCGGGCGGGTCGCCATTCAAACTAGAATGCACCGTACATCTTCCCAACAAGACCAGGTGAATCATCCTTGGCATGGATATAGTTCCCATCCTCCCAATGATCTGGCACTGGTGGCGAATTTTGTCCCTGCGGTAGTTTGCTCCAGCTGTTATTAACCATGCTCGGACCGTCCAAGCCAGTTGTAGTATAAGGACGCGAGGTCTTTTGATTCAAGCAATAGAACTAGCAGCCATGAAAGTAGAAAAGCGGTTGGAAATTGACATAACTGATACGTCCTACCTGCACCTAATCCCGCACTGCCGCATTCGTCAACCAGGACATGTGCTCGAAAGAATTTAGAGTGCGATTCGTGATTCGTTCGCTTCGGTTTCGCACGCGCTATGACCGAAATAGAAGAGCACCACCTGCACATCATCCTTCAGCTGTCACCTTGTGGCAGTGAACTCCCAGCAAATAGGAATCAACCTCTAAAAGACGAAGGATCGAAGTCGGGGCTGCTTATATGCAAGTGCTCGCTGTTGTGAACCCCGTCCAGCACCGTTGCTGCCTAATCCGGTGTGCTAGAGTGCGTTTGACACAGCAGCCTTAGCTTACATGCAACCAATTGCAATAGAGATAAAGCTGCCGCCTATCTCCTCTTAACTTTACGGATAAGTATAAAAGGTTCGATTGTTTTCTCGGCTTAAACACCATCTTCCAATAGTTCAATTGAGTGCTTTCATCTCCTCCGTGTTCTCCTACTACTAGTTCCCCCCCCCCCAATAGATCCCTAGACGAGCCTATCAGACGCCTCACCATGGGAGCTACCAAAGAAATCGCCCTTCAAAGCGACGAGGCGCGCAAAGCTGCCTTCGAGGAATTCAAGCAGCACTGCTCAGGTCAACGCACCAGCACCACCCTGTCCGTCATCGAGGGCCTCCGCAAGACGCACCCGGACCACCACGTAACGGCCGTCCTGCGTACGTCGTGCTCGCTGCTCGAGTATGCGGCAGCGGGCAAAGCGACGGCAACTTTCGACGGCAACGGCGAGGGCTTCGACGTCTTGCGCGGCTGGAAGTCGGTCGGCGAGGGCCTCGAGAAGCGCGACCACCCGGGCCGGCTGCAGGACTCTGTGAACTTCGGACGGTACGCGTACACGTGGGAGGGGCGCGAGTTCGTCGTGTACGAGGTGGAGTGGACGGAGCTGCTGCGGCCGCCGACGCAGCTGTACTGCGTGCTCGCGGCGCGGACCGGGGCCAACGTCGCGGCGGGGGACTCCCACTGCGCGGACACGGACGCGCTGCTGCTGGCGGCGGGGAAGTGGACGTCGCAGCTGCACGACGAGATCTACGTCTTCGACGACGGGTACTGGGCCAAGAACCGCGAGCTGTGGACGGTAGTGCAGGGCTCATCGTGGGACGAGGTCATCCTCGACCCGGACATGAAGACACAACTCATCGAGGATGTGCAGGGCTTCTTCGACAGCCAGGCCATGTACAAGGAGCTCGCCGTGCCGTGGAAGCGCGGCATCATCTTCCACGGCGTCCCCGGGAACGGCAAGACCATCTCGATCAAGGCGCTCATGAGCTCGCTGTACGCGCGCCCGGATGCGATCCCTTCGCTCTATGTCAAGAGCTTTGAGACGTGCAAGGGCCCGCAGTACTCGATCCGCTCGATTTTCTCGCAGGCCCGCCAGTCCGCGCCGTGTCTGCTCATCTTCGAGGATCTGGACAGCCTGGTCACTGACGAGACGCGCAGCTACTTCCTAAATGAAGTCGACGGGCTGGAGTCAAACGACGGCATCTTGATGATCGGGTCGACGAACCACTTGGACCGCCTCGATCAGGCTATTTCGAAGCGGCCGAGCCGGTTTGATCGCAAGTATCACTTCAAGCTGCCCGGGGAGCAGGAGCGCGCGGCGTATGCGGTGTTCTGGAAGAAGAAGCTAGCGAAGAACCACAATATTGAGTTTCCGATGGAGCTGTGCTCGATCATTGGAGCGTTGACGGAGGGTTTTAGCTTCGCGTATCTGAAGGAGCTGTTTGTCATGGCGCTCTTGACTGTGGCTAGAGGAGGGCCAGTACCAGAAGAAGAGGTTGTAGAACCTGTGGGGCCTGTGGAGAAAGCTGCAGGGGTCATGGACGCGGAGCCGGCTGCTGGAAATGAGAAGGTCGATATGAATGGGGGTGAAAACGAGGCAACAGAGGCTGAGAAAGTAGAAGCCCCGGTTAAGAAGCGGACGATGCCAGAGGTGGAGATTCCAGAGGAGCTCCGTGAGAACGTGTTGCTGAAGGTGATCAAGCATCAGATCAGGACGCTGTTGGATGAGATGGACAACACGAAAGAGGATGATTGGCCAAGCGAGAGAGAGAAGCCGGTTCGTGCGGTTAGACCCTGCCGTATGGGCCCACTTTCCCTTATGTAACTACTTCTTGTGCTCATCTGGATTTTTAAGCACAATATATATTTATGTTAATTATCTACACCCCCTAGATGGGCTCTATATTGGCGTATAAGCACAATTCGTGATTATTATAATTATTCTACCCCGCACCCCTTCCTCCCTTCCCTCCCCTTGTCTTTACCTCCTCCTAGAGACTCGTTTTATGGATTCCGTCTAAGGTAATATCAAAAGCCATATACACACCTTCTCTCCCTCTCCCCCTCTCCCCTCTCCCTCCGTCCCTGCCTCTGCCCCTGCCTCCCTACCTACTGCTCCCCTACTCTCTACATTATATGGCTAAATCTAACGTATAAATGGGTGGGACGAAATATAGCTAGATATATAAGACGCGAATATAAAGAGGGGTAGAGGGCAGAGAAAGAATAGAAAGGGAGGCACAATCTAGAGATAGAGGCGGAGTTGAAGGTATTGAGGTAATGGAGGTGGTGGCGGAGGTGATGACGGAGATGGTGATAGAGGGAGTTACGGAGCGAGCCCTTGAGATGAGGTGGCTAGATAGATTGGCAGACTAATTAACCTTTGGTAAATATATGCTATTAACATGTGATATAGATTTATAACTCATATAATTATTAGATATAAAAAGGATATCTATTTTTCATTAAGAGAGGCTCAAAAAAACCCACATCGATACCTTAATCGGGTGCCAAAATGAGACTTCCGATTTGAGCACAAATCGGATCAATAACGCGATTGCTAGATAGGAGGTAGTTAACAAGAATAATGTATATTGGATTATTCCATTTATTCCATGACTAAAGTTCTCGAGTAAGGTATTTTGGTGTTTTGGAGGCGCACGTGGTCTTGCTGTGCCTCCCCCCCCCTGAATTGGGGCCAAGCTCGGGTGTGGGGAAGCTTCGATAACAAGGGTGAAAACGACTTGCTCATGCGGCACAGTAACTCGCAACTTTCCATCCCGTCCACCATAACTGGAGCCAGAATTTGCCTCATACTATGGCGATTTAATAAACAACTAACGGCTTACAAGGCTTACCCTTGCGCCTCAGGCCAATTGAACCTCTTGAGGCCCTGTAGAATGGCTTGCTGTAACGCCCTATGACCGTCGGGCCAGCCATACCGGGTGGGTGCAGGTACACGGGCACAGGTAGGTCGAGATAACGCCACCATGTACTTTTCTCTTTTCTCACTCTTTTGCCATGAGCGACCTTCTCTTTCCTGCTCTAGCTTCGGGGTATCCAGATGCAATTTCATCTGCTGCAGTTCCTGCATCCGCGCGCTGCGAGACTGTATATCAATCTCTTTCCTCTTCTCTCCTCTCCTCTCCTCTCCTTTTCTCTCCTTTTCTCTCCTCTATGGTTTCAACCACACCTCGTCTAGCCTCGTGAAAGCTCATCTCACTCTTGCCCTTTGTTGCGCAATCAATTGCCCGTATCGCTATGCGTCGGCAAGGCCTCGCGTGGTGGCGTCCCCTCGTCATAGCCTCGTGCCTGACTGTCGCGACATGCACCAATTGCTGTATATTCCCTTCTCCAACCTCCACCTTTAAGTATATGCAACTAAGGACCTCTGCAGACTACCCCAACGGCGATCTCTCTCCATCGAACAACGACCAGCCATGCAGCACGCAGAAAGGCGCCTCCTGCTGCCCACTCAACTGGCAATGTCTCGACAATGGCCTTTGCTACTATCCTCCAGACAACTACTACGGGCGCTATGGCTGCACTGACCAATCATGGAAAAGCCCATACTGTCCCTCCGGGCTTTGCACAAATGGTTCGTCTTGTCACCCTCGATTGCGCCACCATTAAAGTTGCATGGAGCTCACAGCGAATCCGAGCAGGTCTCATAGCGGCCGGCGACGAAGCCATCGTCCAATGCAGCAACAAGGACAACAAATGGTGCTGCGACGGCGACCGCATCCACGTGAAGTGCTGCTCGAACGACAGCCTCACCTACTTCGATCTGCCGGACGGCAACGTCTTCGCGACCATCGGCAGCGGCTCGACCCCGACCACCGCACCGGTCGTGAACACCTTCGACTCGGACCCCTCCTCCACCGCCAAGTCTTCGGCCGCCAAATCCTCCGCAGCCCATTCCTCTGCCGCACCCCCCTCCGTAACCGTCGCCGCCTCCTCAACCGCCCAATCCACCTCCGCAGCCCACGACTCGACCTCCCTTCCTACCTCCGCCGCCGCCTACACAACCATCCGCACCTCCCTCACAACCGGCTCCAGCGGCGCCATCGCCACCGTCTACATAACCTCAGCCATCACCCCGACCGCCACCCCAACCCCCGGCCCGCACCCCTCGCACACCGACCTCATCGTCGGCTGCGCCGTCGGCATCCCCCTCGGACTCGGCCTGCTCGGCCTCCTCGCCTTCCTCCTCCGCCGCCGCCGCAACTCCCCGCCGTCCGACCCCAACGACCCCAACGACGCCGTCTACGCCGGGACCTTCAAAGCGCCGCACCGGGCACAGGCGCAGCTACCGCCGGAGCTGGGCGGCGAGCCGATTGGGGCAGGGAGGCCGATTAGCGTGCTGAAGGGGCGGGCGGAGCTGGAGGGGACGCCGCGGAGTGTGGCGGCGTCGTCGTCGTCGTCGCCGCCGCCGGGGTATTCGCCTGGGATGATGGGTGCGGGAGTGTGGGGTGCGGAGAGGTATTCGGGAGGAGCGGCGGGGGCTGGGGCTGGGCAGGAGAGCACGCCTGGGGGGCGGTATATTTCGTATCGGCCGCCGATGGAGGGGGTGCAGGAGAGGGCGGAGTTGACGGGGGGTTAGGGGAGGGTTTGGGGGGGTTGGATGTGGGGATGGGTGAGGGATGTGGGGAATGGAGTATGAGGTATGGGGTATGGGAATGGGATATCGGGAATGGGAAATGGGAAATGGATGATGGGATGACATGTAACGGACGAGGGAACAGGAAATAACTAGCATACCCGGTTTCATAGAGAGGCATGTAATTATAAAGCATCCGCAGCGACTAGGAACCTTTCAATTGAAGTCATAAGCACAATTCAAAGCTAGCGATATTCAATGCAAGCAGTTCCGCAGGGAAGCAAGTAATTCCAGTGCAATTCAGCATATTGATCCACTGAAGCAAAACATCTCACGCACGCACGCACGCACGCTAACAAGTCTCATTTCATTTCATTCGTGTCATTTCATTGCATCGTCTCAGAGATAACGTACCTACTGCTACGAAGGTATGCCAATGCCAAACACTATGCCTGGCGAGCGCGTCTTCCGACGGCCCATCTCAGATGCCCCAATGCCCATGCTATCCCAGACCAAGTCAAAGAAGCCGTTCAGTGCGGTACAGTTGGCCCGTTCATGATGTTACGGTTACCTTGGCGCTCGGATGACTGGCGTGATATCATGTTAGCCAGGTCTCTAGTAGCAGGAGACGAGGGTGTTGGGAATGGAAGGGGTAAGAAAGCCCAAATGGGGCGAAAGAAAGAGTGTGTGTACCTCTGTCTCTTGCATTGAGCCCTTCTCCAGAATCTGCTTCACGACGTCTTCCTCATTGCGCGTGCCGAACTCGTTCTCGAGAATGCTGTTCGAGGCGCCGTCGAGGATGCCCTGGCTGCCTTGCCTGTTCACACCAGCACATTAGCATCGAACCCCCTCCCCATTTCACTGTAATAAATCTTGCAAAATTCGCTGTATCCGTAGAATAATGTGTATCGAGCTAATTGCAGATGACGAGAGAGAATTGGGGAATAACCTACTTGTGCGTGACGAAGATCTTCCACCCGTTCACGACCTGCGCCAGCGGCACCGACTTATCGTTCTTCCAGCCCTGCACCGCCCGTACGCTGTCGACGAAGATCACGAAGTCGTCTTGGGCGCCCTTGTAGTGCACCTTGGTCTGCGTGTCGTTTCCGCGAGTCATGATGGATGTAGTTGTTTGTAGTTGATTGAATGGTTGAGTGGAGGTTTATTTAAGGGATGTTGGGAATTGGAAGTAATGTTCAGCCCAAGAGTAATTGTGAAGTTGAAAGTGGAGTGGTATCGTGTGACCGGGTGTTGAGAGTGGAGTGCTTTTGTAGCTTGCTTGCCCTCACCTATGACGTATTCCAAGCGAAGCACCCTGGCCGCGAGAAACTTTAGACCACAGCTCCAGCCCCCCCACACGAGCCTCATGCCTATTTTGCATAGCAGCCCGAAACCAATTTATGAAGCAGTCTGTGCTCTTCCAGTGCAATAAAATGACGCTGTTATTCAAGCCTTGAAACAAAAACACTGCTGCTTACTACAAGTATGACGCCAGCCAAGCAAATCCCAAGGCCACGAAAGCCACGAAAAGCAAAGCGCGGTTGCGGCAGTACCTTGCAGCTGATCTGCATCATCCTTCCAATCCGCAAGCCAACAAGCACGCAAACGCCAGGTGTCCTAATCCTGAGTATAGAAGCTAAGAGATAGCGGAAGAAGCAATTGCTTCCAAGACAACAAAGAAGACATTGGAGATTACTCAGTCAATCCAAGATTCAAACTCCCTCACATCCAGAATCGGAAAAGCCTATTCTTCGTCTTTGGTGCAGAGGCATTATTAGGAGGCGCTTGAGAAGGCTGCGCTGCCTGGCTTGGTTTCATTTGCTTATCCTTTTCAAACAGTTTTTCCCTTGCTACCGTGGGAAGGTGGATGACAGTAGTATCCGAGCCATTCGAGGCCTCTCTAGCCCTTTGTAGCTGCGCTGGTTCACGTGGCTGCGGACGAATGTATACTGTGGAGAGACGTCGTGATCTCACCGATCGTTCACTTGATCTTTCATTCAATCCAGCCCGATTACCAAGTCTTCTGTGGCGATCGCTCGGTCTGTCCTGTAGCTCAAAGTCCGTGGGCAGGAATGCTGCTGGAGAGTTATGGAAATCAACGACGGTGAGGCAAGGATGCCTGTCGGCATGTGTGGCGTGGTTTTTGCTGCCCTGTTGAGAGCTTCTGCCAGCTGTCCTGAACGACTCCTCCGAGCGATTGTGTCCTAAGCTCGAGTGGCTAGGAGAGCGCTTGGAGAGGTTGCTAGCGATACTGGCCATGCTGAGCTTCCGCATAACGGAGTTGGCTGAGGCACGAATTGGGTTCTCCGCTCGTCGAGGTGCTATGCCTGGAAAAGGTAGAATGTCCTTGGTCCACACCTCCGAAAGTGCTGTCTCTAGTCGGATTCTCTCCGCTCTTCGGGGAGCCAAAGTAGGAATGTGATTGGTAGAGAGGTGTGATTGAGAGGGGGTAACTGGGGGGGATATAGTGGACTGGCCAGCTTCTGGAATCTTCTGGGCTTGTGTGTTCTTGATGATGACCTGGTGGAGACTCGCCTTAGGGCCCATGGTGGCAGAACGATGAACTGACATCTTTCGGACAAGGATCTCAGGCTGTCCAAAAATAGGGCCGGTCGACTTCAAGTCCAATGACAGAAATGAGAACATGTCTTGAACTACGGAACGACCTTCTGTCAGATCGTGAGTCTCCACGGCGATACGATCACGTAAGTGTTTTGTCCATTGTTCTTCCTCTGTTGTGGAACAGGCGCTTAATATGATTTCGAACAGTCGATGACCCGATTCGAAGACGAGTTTCCACGTGTGTTGAGCGGTATAGCATTGAAGTCCTGGATTTTGTCAATCGCTTGAAAGAGAGGTAGAATTTTGTGTACGTGCCTCTACCGTTATCGGGTTCTTCAACTGTTCCGTTTGCGAGGGCAATAACTGCAACTACATTATAAGGTGTGAAGGCTCTATTCATCGTTGCGAGTACTAAACATGACTTGTAGAGTACGCAGATCATGTACTGCCCTTTGACTCGATCGTTAGACTGATACGCTACGTGAAGAACTCCACATAGAAGAACGTGACCGAGAATGCGGAACACGACTGCTGGGGAGATGGTCTAGACAACTCTTGTTAGTGTATCATCTGCGGTTTTTGAAGTAAAAAAAATGCCTTTTCTTGAAAGACTAAACGATCTTGTAAGAGCCAAGTAGTTTCAATTAGGCGTCTCCGTTTTGGATCATCTTTCGCTTTGTTGACTTCTCGAATAGCCTCTTGTAAGCGAAAGAGAGCTTTCTCAAGTTCTGCATGCGATTCAGGATCATCGTAGACAGGTGTCTGTCGACAGAGATCTTCAAAGAGAAGCGGATATTTACAGACCCGCTGAATTGGCTAATTCGATAGGAAACGTCAATAACTAAAGTGGAAAACTGTCGTGACCCAGCCTTACCTTAATAAGAAGGTCTGAAAAAGTTAGCGCCTTCCTACTACTAGCTTCGCGATTATTCTCAGATGCTAGTGATTTTGACAATGCCTCAATTCCTCTTTCATAAGCCTGCCAAGTTGGCATGCTTTTATACGTCGAGGTTAAATCTTGAGACATAGTTGTCCAATGGGCTCCGTACTCTTCATATGCAAAGAACCGCTTCACCTAAGTATGAGCCGTTAGTATAGAATGAGCCCATACAATCCATCTTATCGTGCTTACATATTTATTGAAGATCTTAGCAACATTGCCAGCAGTCTTCGTATCGGCTACCAAGCCTATTGGTCGATGATCTGTTGGCCTTCCAATTTCGAGAGAATGCCGTGACTTGCGACTCGTTTTAGCTTCAAGCAGTCTCCCTGGTATGATATCGGCGCTATGGAAGCGGGTGTGCTTGGCTTTTGTTATAGGGTAGGATTCTTGGCCGGCACTCTGCGTGTATTCCGCACGTGGAACAGTTTTGTGTAGTTCACCTAGAAGATCCTCGTGTAGTTGCAAAATTTGAGTGACGTTTTGCTGGATTGCAGCTCGGGTTTGCGAAGATAATGAAAGCACGGATGGTAACAACATAAAGTAGTCCTATGAAAAACTCGTCAGCTTGATCTCAAAGAACCCTAATCAAAGCCCATACGTTGACTAAAACTTTCATATCTCCGATGTAGCTCTCTTCTGATGCAATTAGTTCTTCAAGAACCTTTCGACGTTGGACTGATCGTAGCCAAGCTCCCTCATCAATAATAGGACCAAGAGATCCTGCATTACTCTCCATTGATACTCTCGCATCAGAAATGCCGTTACTCCTGTTCTCGACCCTCAATTTGCTTGGCCAGCCTCGGTGAGATCGTGGGGCTATACTGACACTCGCGAGAGTAATAGAAGTAGATTTCATGGCTCTCACGAATCCCAAGGATGAAGACATTGATCCCGACATCCTACGCGTTGATTCAGATGCATTCAGGAGCGGAGATAACTTCGTTGTTGCTTCGCTATCCAGCTCATCTAGAGACCATCTTTCCATGAGAAAAGCCTGAGCTCTCTGTCGTTGTGCGTGACGCCTTCGTAAGGTGCTCATCCACCTCTTGAAAGAAGGTTGGCTGCTTATATTTACTGCTTCGACAGCAAGCTGCTCATTTCTGTCACCCTCTCCTACACCGTCTGAAGATACATCTTCAGATAGGGGAACCTCAACTGCATCTTCAAACGCATCGAATTCATCCGGTTTTACGCCTGTACCCTGAGTACCCTGATCAGCCCCATTCGGCGATGTCGAATTGCTTCCGAGTCCGCCGAGGTTGTCAACTCCAGTGCTTTGTAATTCTTCCAGGTCCCCCAAATCTAGGATTGACGGTTTCCGAGAGCCCACAGATGAGGGAGTCGGAATGCCTTTCCTGCAACAAGCTTTGTGTGGAATGTGGCAAGACAGTTGTGGTATATCAGCCGCTACCTCTAGCCCATGGACAAGATCAAGCAATGATCGGGATGTAGGACCCGGCGGGGTATTCTCATTTCCTTTGAGGCAGGAGCCAGCTTGGATTGAACTCGATGAGTTCAAAGAAGTGGCGGATATATTACGAGGGGCTAAGCGCCGAATCGTGCCAGTAAAAGGATCATCTGTCAACGGGGAACAGGACCGTAGGTAAGGAGTTTCGCTGAAGGAGCGCTTCAGAGGACTCTGCGGTCGAAGGGACAGAACGTAAGCCATTACGAAGAGGGACAACCACCTAAGTCATTGATGAAGCGTGGTGTTGTGCTGAAAGGGAGATAAATAGTTATCGAAGAGGACACAATTATAGAGAAGCAGGATGAACACAGCAACAGCACGTATTTATTGAAAATGTGAATGTTTTCCACGGAGTAGCTCTGGAAAATATGTAGAAGGAAGAAGCGACCTGTGTGGAAAGGGGAAATAAGCTCTGCACCAACGCGGCTGCGGAGGAAGTTGCGAAACGCATTCAACCTCGAGGAAAGGACAATTGTTCATGAAAGCGGAAGCTGGAAATGAAGCTGTCAATACTACCAGTCCTGGTTCTCACGGAAAGGGCTTGTACTTAATCATACACAAGGTGAGTGAGAAATCTACTTGTAAAGAACCGGCGGTTGCAAAGGGTGTCCATGGTGAGCTCAAAAAGGGGAGAAGATTACATATCCGAAGATGTAAGTATCGGCTAAGCTGTTATATTAGTCTGCCTGTTTGTATGTCCTATGTGGAAAGTTGTTTCAATTACAGGAAGGCAATTTGCTCCATTGGCCATCAAGAAATGATGTGGGTAGAGCTCGAGGTAGAGCTCTTTGAGTGGAGATGTGACAAGAACGCGACGGGCCGGGTGAAGTTCGGAGAATTGCCCCGCCGCGTCAAATGGCATTCATACTTGAGTGATCTCACAGTTTACGACTCACCCTCTAGCTTCATTCTGTATTTAATTCCTTGGATTTATCTTCAACCGATACTCATGGGATTAAGGATGGACGACCTGCATGCACCAACAGTCACTTCAGGGCCAACGTCTACTGCATACTCAAATGGTGTTCCAAAAGAGCGGCTGTCCCTCATGGAGCTTATAGCTGAGAAGGAGCGGGTAGAGGCCGAGTTATCTGCTTTGGGTTCTGTTCTTGATTCTGTGAGTATGCCTCAAATCAACGTCGAGTTGCCATACTAATGGAGTTTATCTACATAGCACGGCGTCAACATGAATACTAGCTTGACAACATTCGACGGATTTCCTAGAAGCGACATCGATGTTGCCCAAAGTACGAGAACCGCCTTTATTAAACTAACCCACAATCTGACAAATATCGGCAGTTCGTACTACAAGAGCGCGGATAATACGGCTGCGGAATGACTATAAGGATCTGATGGCACGTATCGAGGTCGGCCTTCATGCCCACCATGCTGCACTAGCAGAGGCTGCACAAAATAATACTCCCGCACCAGCTGCAGCATCGGGCAGCTCCACAGCCGTGGTGGAAGCGCCATTCGCAAAGGTTAACAGCGTCGTGCCTGGGAGCCCAGCAGAGTCTGCAGGCCTTCAGGCGGGAGACAGCATAGTGAAATTTGGCACCGTGGACTGGACAAATCATGAGAAACTGAGTAAGGTGGCGGAGATTGTTTCACAAAATGAAGGGGTAAGTCTTCCCCTAAACTTAATCGCTTGGATAGTTCCAGCATACCAGAGCACCGACGTCAAAGCCATGGAGAGAAAACCTGGCAATCCTTCGAATGAGCCCTTATGCCGTAGGGTTCGTAGAACATGGTGCTGAATGCTTGCTAATCAAACCATTAGCTCCCGGTAATTGTAAAAGCGCTTAGAGCCAGCTCCTTGGGCGGTCGCCCGGAACAAGTGCAAATGCAATTGACGCCACGACGCAATTGGGGTGGTAGAGGCTTATTGGGATGCCATTTGCTGCCAATATAGCATGTGGATGGCTTTGTAGTGATAAGTCTTCTGTTTGCTTCATAGCATGCATAGGATGGAGCAATTTTTGGTGAATGATGGCATGATATCCCGGCGTTCATAGTGATTCTCAACAATAAAACAAACAGGCAGCAAATGGATGACTATAAAATTTGTCTTCAGCAAATGGTTGCCTCTGCCTATTTCGCAGCCTAAAGATTTCGCAATCACGTGATGCAGCTTACTTGATGCGGTGAACTCAGTCATGGCGCTGTTCGGGCAACAGCTCATAACAAAATCGACAACCCATCTTTTTACCCCACGACATCGAAACACTTTCACTGCGTTTCTTTGCAACAATCTCTGCATAAAAGGTGTGACACCTGTGCTAGGGAGCACCATCCTCTCTCTATCTCGCTATTTAAACACTAACCATTAGGCTACAGTCACCTTTGTCGCAAATAACCACTTGACGTCCTATCACCCCGCTACAGATCGCGACCATGGCTGAAGTTGGCGGTGCTGCGCAAGCCCCTCCCACCTTTAAACTTGTGCTGGTTGGCGATGGTGGTACTGGAAAGGTAAGGTGTTTTTTTCTGCGGTATCCAGCCTGCCAACCTCTTTTCAGCCTCTAGGCTTGAGGCAAACAGCATTTCGTCAACGCCCCGCTAACAAGAGGCACGCCTGGCTAACAATTTCAAAAAAAAACAGACAACCTTCGTGAAGCGCCACATTACCGGCGAATTCGAGAAGAAGTACATTGCAACCTTGGGTGTAGAGGTTCACCCGCTTGGCTTCACTACCGTACGGAAAATCCCACCTGAGATATTGACACAATTAGCCCGGATAATACTGACGGAATTAGAACTTGGGCGCCATCCAATTTGATGTCTGGGATACTGCAGGTCAAGAGAAGTTCGGTGGTCTGCGTGATGGATACTATATCAACGGCCAGTGCGGTATCATCATGTTCGATGTTACCTCGCGTATCACGTATAAGAATGTTCCCAACTGGCACCGTATGTTGCTATCTATTTCTCCGTGCTCCTCTATTATCTTGCTAATTTTGCTTTAGGTGATCTTGTCCGTGTCTGCGAGAACATTCCTATCGTCCTGTGCGGTAACAAGGTCGACGTGAAGGAGCGCAAAGTTAAAGCGAAGACCATCACCTTCCACCGCAAGAAGAATCTTCAATACTACGATATCTCCGCCAAGTCTAACTACAACTTCGAGAAGCCCTTCCTGTGGCTTGCTCGAAAGCTTGTAGGAAACCAGACTCTAGTATGTCAAAATTAGTAAAATGCTGTAATATAAAAGCTAACAAATACGCAGGAATTCGTTGCCGCCCCCGCTCTTGCACCACCAGAGGTCCAGGTCGACCAAGCCGTTCTCGAACAATACCAGAAGGAGATGCAGGATGCGGCCCAACTGCCTCTGCCTGATGAGGAGGATGCAGACTTGTAGATAAGGTCTTTGCGAAGCTCTTCAGTTGGCGGCTGAGGGGTAATGGAGAATGCAGATATGAACTAGGAGTTTGCATCCGGGAGGAACTAGGGTCATGAATCAGGGCGGTGGGAGGAATAGAGAACGGCGACAGAGAGTCTCTACTTCTCCGGTATTTGGCTTTATGATTTGCAAGCGTCTCTATCTAGACAGTTTCATATGACCAATTCATTCCCTTCTGGAGTGCTTTATTCGACCAAAATTGAATAATCAGCTGCAGGCTCGAATTAATGGAGTTTGTACTGCATTGCTCTCGGACGGATCGGGGTAGAAATGCTATGAAAAGTTATTTATGTACTTAAAAAATGCCGTCAAAGCTTCTAGCCTTGTCTAGATTCAAGGAAATTACCTTGCTAAACTTTATCACGTGTTATTATGCCCTAGCTCTATGATGACATATGATTGGAAGGGCAGTCAGAACTTTGTCTTAGTGTCTGATTGTACTCATGTCGCTCGAGTTACCCCATTAAAATCTATTACAACTCTACCACTATTGAAGATATCTAAATAAAATTTATATAAAAACTTATAAAGACATTATTTATAGAAATGTAATATTAAAATTAAATTAAATAAATAAATAACTTTAATTTAAAATTAATTTTATGACTTTTTATAGCTATTTTGTAAGAGTACATGATAGATTCGCGAGCACAATCCGTCTTTTTGGCCATGCGGCGACGTGGAGTGGGACACGTTTACATATTTATATATTTAAAATTTACAATTATATAAATTTTTATTATAATATTTTAAATAGGGGTAGATATAGTAAGTTAAAGTTAGTAGTGCTTTATTAAATAACTCGTGTAGGTGGCTGACTCGTATGGGTGGCTAATACGTTAACTAAATAGAACTTATTATACACTCTAGGGTAAGTAAAACGCGACTCTTGATTAAATTAAGGTCTTTTTAAAACTTATATGGCTGCTACAGTCGTGTTATTAAGGCTTTACTAAACGGATTCATCAGTCTGGCTTACCCCCTTCGGGATTCCGAGCAATCCTATCGATGACAGAAGAGTTTTCGCCCAACTGCACAATTAGTTGTAATGCGAGCGGCATAACTAGGCTTCTTGGGCTCTCATTCATGGCAGTGGAGCAACCTGCCAATGCATTACACAATGGGAATGAATAAAAGGTCGATCAACCTAATGGCAGAGGTGAATAGTGATGATATTAACCAATTTCTATCTTTGAGGAGCTTCCATAACAGATGTCACTTGGTTCGAAAGAAGCCACTTTGTATAATATACTCTTCTCAAATTATACGCCATAACGCGATTGAATAAGGAGAATATGGGTATCATCTAGTAGGAATAACTCCAGCTTACAACCTCAAACACAAGCCCTAACAAAGTAAACGCTAAACACTTTAGACTCCCCTGCACTCCCTTATACTCTCCTGCACTCCCTTATACTCCCCTATACTCCACCCAAACCTCCCACAACCTCACCCCACCAGCAACCCCACCGCAATCCCTCCCGCAAACATCGACACCACCGACACCACACTCGCCACGCTCAGCATAGCCATCCCGCTAATCCCATGCCCGGACGGGCACCCGCCCGCCACCCGCGCCCCAAACACCAACACCCCGCCGCCCAGCAGTGCCCTCCCCGCCCCACCCCTCAGCGCGTCCCCTCCCGCGGTCTCCGCAAACCCCGGCGCCGCCCGCGCAAGCGCCCAGCTGCCCACCAGCATCCCCGCGGCGAATGTGAGCGCCCTTGTTGCGGGCGCGGGCGCTGGCGCTGGCGCTGGTGTGTGGTGGAGCGCGGCGAGGTGCCAGAACCAGCGGCCGGCCTCCTCGTATGCGCTGGAGACGCCGAGGGGCAGGCGGGTCAGGGCGGCGCTGGCGAGCTGGGCGGCGCCGATGAGGAGGCCGCTGGGGACGGGGCCGAGCGGGTGGGTGGTCGAGGGGGCGCAGAGCTGGGCGAGGGCGATGCAGACGGCGCAGAGGGCGTCGTAGGCGAGGAGGGTGAGGGTCGGGTCGGTGTGGAGTTTGGCGGGGAGGGTGAGGGCCGGGGGTGCGGTGGATTTGCGGGGTTGGTCTTGGGGAGGGGGACGGTGGAGGGAGGGCGAGAGGCGCGTGAAGATGATGCCGCCGAGGAGGCCGCCGAGGAGCACGTAGCGTGCGGAGGGGATGCCGGTGATGAGTTGGAGGAGGACGGTCCCGGGACAGGCGTCTGTTAGTGCCATGCCAGCCCCAACGAGGGCGCCGCCGATAATGTTGCCGTCGTAGGGGCTGAACCAGCCGTAGGATGCGGGGGGTTTGGCTTTGCAGGCAAGTAGGCCGTTCCGTTCGAAGAGGGCGAGTGCGACGCTTGGGGGAGTGGTTCAGCCATTGTGGACGCATGATGAAGTAAGAGCAGAGGCTACCCACGCGCTGCTAGCACTGGCTGTTAAGAAGACTTTTACCATATAGAAGTCTTGGAGCTTCAGCTGAGAGGTGATGACTTGAGGTGCCCATACACCAGAGGACATCAAGGCTGCACCGAATAGTGCACCTGCAGTGCCGGTTGACAAGGTATCCGCCAACATTTGGCAGGTGAAATAGTAGAAAAGTAGAGTAACACCGGGTCTAAATACGAAATGAGAGAGGGGTATTTTGGACAGCCTAGTTAGTGGACATTGGCATTGGAGGAGAACATGATTACGCAAAGAAAGGCTTGAAATAGAGTTTCTTCCAGCCCGTAAACGTTCCCGCATGAAGGTTTAAGGATGTATCTACTTTTGCCATACGCCGGGTTGCTTACCGGGCGATGGTGCTTCCGCTGCTGTCGGCGAGCTGAATAATTGATCGCATCGGCTATGTATGGTCGGCGATGTATAGTCGGCGATGTATAGTCGGCGATGTTTATGACCCACTGGACGCCGAACAGCAAGCCCGCACAGGTCGGCGTCTCAAAGTATGAAGACTGAAGCATCTCGAAATTAACAAAAATACGACTTAGACTTAGCAGGCGAAGGGGATGGAGGCGAAGCCACAAAGAACGACTTAGCTGAGAACGCGGGGGGGTGGGATGCCCAAATTCTTATCTGAACCATACAAGCTGTTTCTTCAAAGAGTATCCCGGCCATGAAAGATTTCAGCCCTTGGGAAATACCCCTCAGCTGATACTTCTTCTCGACGCCCCAAAAGCCGCTGCCAGAGCAAGGAAAGCAAATCAAGTCAAACCTGGTCTCACATTATTCTCGCATCGTTGTCGCCGACTTTCAAACCTTCACCCTTGGGGTTGACGGCGACCAACGGCGCGATTGGTAATTTCAGGCCTCTCGAATATGCACGCAAGAAGGTTGGAGACTATACCCCTTAACACGTTGAGGTCCTTAGAGAATTCGCCGCTGGATTTGATTGGGCACTTGCCTTCAACCGTGGTCCCCTATCGATAACCGTAGGACGTTGAAGCAGCCAGACCAAAAGCAAACGCTGCAAACAAGCCTCAACACCCGAAATCCAAACAATCTTCGAGCCCAAAACCACGACCTGGCAACGTGTGTCGCAGACCTCAAGACTAAAGAGGCTGATATTATCGACTCCGTCCTCGATTTTGGTCCAGCCTCCAGCACCTCCGCCGACAATGTTCTCGTAGAGATATCTGAACATGGCTGCATTATTACCCACATCCTCGACCTACACCCATGCCGGCCACCTCACCGCATCGCGGTACCTCTAACCGACGCTCCAAAAACAAGACCAGATACGGCCCTCCATAAGCATCGGCAAGCGCATCACGCAAACCCAAGCGCCCTTCGCGCCCCAATACGGCGTCGACGAGAAGCACCTCTCGAACGCCTTTGACATCCTCTTCGACGACAACGCAACCTTCGCAGTCGGCAGCCTCGGAGCCAAAGTGCTGCACCTACCCGGCCACACGCCCCGACCACGTCGGCTACCAGATCGGCACGGCCATGTTTACCGGCGACAGCATCTTCAACCCGGACGTGGACAGCGCGTGCTGCGACTTTCCCGTCGGCTCCGCGACCGCCCTGTTCCATTCCATGCGCACCCTGCTCTCCCTGCCCGCCCACTTCCGCCTCTACACCGGCCACGACTACCCACCCGGCGAGCGCGGCGTCCCGCTGCCGTGCACAACCGTCGCCGAGCAGAATGAGCGGAACAAGCATGTCAAGAGGGGCGTCGAGGAGGCGCAGTTCGTGCAGTGGAGGAGCGAGCGCGATGTCCGGCTTGCGATCCTAGGCTGATGTATTAGGCATTGCAGTGTAATACCCGCGGCGGGTCGCTGCCGGAGGTGACGGAGGGCGGGTTGAGACTTCTTAGAGTGCCGGTGAAGGTGCCGGCCGCGATGATGTGAAATGGGTTAGCGGGGTGTCATGTTTCAGTACTACGACTCTGGAATAACGATGCCTCTAATGCTGTATCGTCGGCTAGTTTGCTAGTAACGGAACAGTTTAACGATTTGCAAGTTTAATTGTACGAGAGGGTGGAGGACTAGAATTAAAGTCGCAACCGAAACTCGCCTGGTCCTGAAGCAAACCTGCGAATTTAAAAGCAAAGGAAGTTAGAACCAAGCAATCTTCAAAGCGGGCCTATAAATTAGTGTTATTAGGCAGGCTCAAGCCGTCCAAGTAAATCTTAGCTCAGACGAGATACACCGAGGCACATGAAAGGAAGCTGAACTCCATACCCAACCCACGAAAAGCTGAGAGACATACATTCCTGACCGAAAACCACAAATTTTATTCAAGTTCAATTGGAACAATGGTTACCTTTACTCCGAGTGCTTCCAATATCCAATTTAGCGGTATGTTGAAGACAGTAAACGCTAGCTTCACATCTCGATAAAATACACGAGTATTATGTGGAACCTCATTCCGCTTTGAAAGGGCTCGGAATATCCGAGGCTAGAGGAGCACGAGTCCGACAGTTTCCTTCGAATGTTGTTTCATTTTCGCTGAATTTTCGAATAATCGCCCCTGATTATCTCTTCCCCTAGTAGCGTCTACCATCTGGTGATCCGTTCACTGGCAAAATGATAATTGGGCATCTTAACTTCATTCGATTGGTTCTATTGGTTTTGCTCTTATCGATAACCGTATGACAGTTGTGCACTTGCGGAGAAACTAAATTGAACCATGTTGAAAATACTTGGAGGGTGGAAAGTGATCAAGGCGATCAATGAAATGTGTTGGTAGGGGGGGGGGTACGTGGACATCCACAGGAGCTTCCTGAGATCACGTGATTGCTTTCGCCTGTTGTATATATTCTCATCCTTCGTGACTGCTCCACCTTATGGAGTCCTCACACCACCATACACCTGCATTCCCGTGTGACAAAATGTATATTCTCTAGCTGTAGCTCTTGGTGTGAGTGCAATTCTTGAAACTAGAGCTAAAACCCGAATTTATCTTTGGGGGCGTCTGTGTCAATAGCGACAAGGATTTTAGATAGACCTAGGGAAGTTGTGATTGGTTAGGTGGCAAGACAAAACTATCTTCGGCGAGGTCTTCAAACAAAGTAAATCATGACTAGGTCGCTTATACACTAATATAGGCCGAGTGCCTGACACGCATGCTTAGGAGCCAATGAAAAACGCATCTCGTATTGTGGCGCAAATTAGATTGTCTGAGAATCCCAAAGCTCGGCGACCATAAACTTGGCTGCCTGCATCAATCGCCGAAAAATATTTTGCTGACAAAATATTGATAAATCTGACAGCGTTCCTCTCCTCGCGAAGCCAACTGAACTCAGCGAGACTTTAAGACGCTCTGAGTTGGCTTTGCCTATGATCAACGCCCACCTCCAGAGCAGAGCTTACGGTGTCAGCAAGGCACTGTATAACGCGGGATCTTCATGCGCTCCTTGGTCGATCAGGCCGCGTATGACATCATCGTTGGCAATTGAGCTCCATAGATGGATACTCATGGCCTTCTTCGATTTGAACATTACATGCGCAACGCCGCGGACCTGACGAAGAACGGTATTTGCGACAGGCCACAGGGCAGACAATGTCTGTAGTACACCAGTATCCAACCGAATTAGAGACTTTATCTTCTCGTCCTGACCGTCCGGCACCATGAACGACCAGTACGAAAGATGCACGACCGAAGCCATGACTACAACACAGGTAAAAAATGGTGTATGCTTTTGTAGAGATGTGGGAAGAGTAATAAGCTTCGATATGTCCTCAGCCGCTTGGAGTGATTTGGCTGTGTGAAACTCACGCGTGTGGGCCGGGAGAAGGCATTGCCCGGGAGTAACGCAAGTAGTGACCTCCTCAACTTCCCCAAATCCGAGGTTTGATCGAGGCCTATGTAGCAGAATGGTGGTTCTACATTGAGTCAGTACTGATTTAGCCTTTTAAAGATCATTAACCACCCACGCGCAGATAATCATATGTGCTTGGAAAAGCACCTCATCGATTTCCCCATCGTTTGCTACGATATCCCGTTTGCTTGGTGGTAAATGTAGTGTCCAGTTTACCAGGTATGTATCCGCGGAGTTAACGGATTGGTACTCTAAAGAGTCGGCTCGACTAACTTCGAGAACCTTTCCCATTATACGTACAGCGTCGACGAGATAAGTGAAGGATGAAAAAACGGTTTCCTCAGCAGCAAATGACGAATCATCATATTCTTGAATGGAGCGTGAGAAAGGGATTTGCTGCATTGCTTGTTAGCAAGGAAAAAAAAACCATCAGATAAAATTGGGAGTTCGACGTGGAAGAACTACTCGGTAAAAGATGAAAAATATCCCCAAAAAAATTTACGAAATTTATTTGCTTTTGTTATTCACTTACCCCTGATAGATATTCGCTTTCTTCACATGGTAATGGAACATCTGAGGCAACATCTCGGAGTCGAAATGTTATGGATGGATTCACACCGGCGAAAAGACCATTGATGACGAACAGAGACCACCAAGTGCGTTTCCAGCCTTCCACCATAACCCGGTCACCAGAGCCGTTGAGAATTGCAAACTCTGCTCGATTCAACCCAATTTCAAGTGCTAAATTTATGGCGAGTTGAAGAACTTGGCCGGCTTTGTCTGGCTCATTGTTCGCGTGCAGTCCAACGGCGAAAAGCATCATGGCCTGGACGGAGAAACCATCCTTCGGGGCATTTTGATGGAACAGCATCCTGTTGAGAGCCTCCTTGAACATTTGAGTAGGTGCTGATGGGATGAAGCACGAGCCGATGTATTGGATTGCCAGCTCTAGGTGTGGAGCACGCCTCTCTTTGAATAATCCTACCAATCGTTTGCGTGGCAGGATAAAAGAATGTGAGGGGTAAAAGAACGCAAAAAAAGCTCCAATTGGGTTCACCGAGCCTGGGGTAGTGGGATGGTTTTGGGCTGGAGCTACACCAAATGAGGGTAGATTTGAAATGTCAAAGTTAAGGCCATTCGACGCGCCTGTGGTGGCGTCCAGGAGCGCCACATCAGAGGCGAAATTAAAGGCCGGAGACGATACTTGCGATACATTCAACCCCAGGACACTCTCCAATGGACTCGGGAGAAGCGACCCGTTATTCTGCCCTACGATTATGTCATCATGGTGGTTCTCCTATGTTCTCGAACGAGCTGGACGTGCTTACCTGTTGCCGGGCGCTGCTCTGATTGTGGGGTTGAGGCAGTCTTATTCTTCCGCTTACCCTTCCAGCCGCGGCGAGATTTTATATAGGAGCACTCAACTCCATCAGCCTTGCATCTTGAACAGCGGTTACCACCATCGCATTTCAGGTGCCTACTCCTGCAAGCTACACATGCTACAGGAATAGACGCTCTAGATGCGGTTGCGCTTGGTGTGATACTGAGAGTCTGAGCCTGAGTGGGGCTTAAAATACCTCCCTGGCGTGTTGCGTCTCCATCAGTGGAAACGCTGAAGCTCGTCGTATTATTGTCAGATGGTTGATGAGGCCACCATGAAGCTTCCGCCGCTGCCGAAACAGGCATTTCGGAGGCCGAAGTGACACGAGGTTCCATTCCCCTGATTCTGTGTACGAAAGATTTGAGTTATATGTTAGGTGGCAGGACCACTTGAAGTTTGCAACAAAGAGGTTAGATGGAGTGATGGTCTTGCAAATGAGGATCAGAGTCGATCACGTGACGATAAGAATTTCTTACCAAGCGTCCCTTATCTCATACATCAGACCCTTTGTGGAATCGTTGGTGTGCACGGACAAATTGCTCTCCTTACTCTACGAAAATAAGCGAGCCACCTGTAAGGCTCTGCGCCCATGCGCCGCAACACCAGGCGCAGCCGTGCTGCCTGCTGCAGCATTTCGCCGGACGCTCTTACGGTGAAGCCAGTTCAAGTAAGTCGCGTTTCCAAGCGGGCCACAATTGATTCTTCATCAACTATTTAGCCCATGCATCCCATATTAACACCGATATCATGCCGATTCCTGTGGGTTCTCAAGTACCTTTTCCGGAGTCATTCGCTCTGAATACCGAACGTTTAGTTCCTCGACCTGATTCGAGCGGTCAAAACTTCTCGTCTCCCACAGAGCTTACCCCCCATGTTCCAGGAGATCCCATCGTCAGCCTTGATCCTGCCGATGTCAGTGCCCATCTTTCAGCTCAGTTGGAAACCCGGCTTTTAGACGAACTTTATGATCGGCTCTGGCTTGTCGCAAGGAAATCCGGTCACAGCATCGACGCACTCCATGTGCAGAGGATCAAAGGTCGAAATATAGTCCCCTCCGAAGATCCTAGACTTCACCTTGTCTGGCAGCACGACAAGATCTACATAAAGCCTCTCCCCGTGAGCTTGCTGAATTACGATTTTTGGGCAACATATTTGCGTCTTCCGGAGAAAAAGAAAGCAGATGCGACTAGTTCCAGTTCCGGCTCTGTTATACCGAACTTCGACCGCTCCGTTGCGGTAGGATTCTTGCGATCCTACGCATTTCTCATAAATCATCAGCTCGACTTTATCCTGGCAAAGGACTCTCGCCTGATCCCTGAGGACGTTGACTGGGTCAAGTGGTCGAAATTTATCAACAACTTCCGCAAACTCGAAGACAACCACGTCGCCAAACGCTACCATTACGGACAGCTACGCCTCTCGCGATTAAACTGGGTCGTTCGACTGTTCCGCCCTCAGCACGCCAGCACCGGGTGGTTTTACGAAATTCCTCACTGGTCCATCACGGAGTACGTGACATGGGCGACCCTTCCCTTCTTGTTCATGTTTGCAAGCATATCTCTTGCTCTTTCGTCGATGCAGGTTGCACTCTCGGTTCCAGCAGATGGGCTGTGGTTTCAGCGTCCTGATGGATCTGGGCTACGTTATATGAGCCGGGCATTTTGGGTTTTCTCCATTGGTGTGCTGCTATTGTCGGGAGTGATCTGGATGCTGCTATTAGGAATCCCGCTTCTTGTGTTGGTATGGCAAATCTCGTGGGGTTTCCAGAAGCGGGAAAAAGAGACACGGGCCACAGGTAATTCTAATGTCTAACAAGTATCGAACGTAAAATATTTCCAGAGTCAATGAACCGGGCAATTCAATGTGTTAAATCGAGCTAGAATAAAAAACCAAATGCATGCTATGGTCTGTGTTCAGAGGAAGAGCTGAAGCACGTAGTACAGCACGGGTGCGCCGGCGGGCTGTGGCGCAGAGGCTGGAGGCTGGAGGCTGGAGGCAGCTGTCGCGCCGCCAGCCTTACCGCTCACGCGGGTGACAAAAAAACTGGCACTGCAAAATAGTCATCTTCTTTACAGCTTAATAATATAACAACCGTAGGAAGATATAAAATAATAAAAATATGGGTTTAATATTTTAAGGTACCTTAACACCTTTATCTATTTAAAAATTGAAAAACCTATGTTATTGTGGCTTAATAAATCCGTAGAGTTGATCGACTTTTGACGTTCCCCGTGATTTGTATCGTCTGCAGTGCCAGTTTTTTTTGTCACCCGCGTGCCGCTGTGCTATCACGACCTCAGCAAGCAATGATTATGGTAATCTTGCATTGCATTCCTGAACGCGCTACGCAATGATCTAAGAGCCTGTCGGCCCTCCGCCCGACCTTCGCCCGGCCAGCTAGCCCACCAAAGGGGATTGATACACCCTGCCCTGGTCCGACCGGAGCGACACACACCGACGACTATGGACCAGATCGCGGCCGTCTACCTCTGCATCTTTCTGCTCTCGCTCGCAGTGCTCTACGACCAGATTACGAAGAGGATTCCGACACGGCTCCGCGCCGATCAGGCGCCCAAGTCTGGATTTGGGCTCATTCCAACGGCCGAATATAATTTACCTCCATGCGCACATGGAGTCGAGTAAGCTCGTCTGTCGCGCTACGATTGGATAGTACCGCTGACATACCCAGCATCGTCTTTGTCCATGGCCTCGGATCCAATCCCGACACGACGTGGCGAGCGGAAAAGCCAACTACGACGCCGGATCAGGTCGCAGACTCCGTACCGGACGGAGATCGATACGTGACCTGGATCATCGATTTTCTCCCCGACGACCTCCCTCCAACGATCCGCAAAGACGCGCGTATATTCTTCTACAACTACGACTCATACTGGAAGAAAGACGCGGTGCACACACGGCTCTGGAATCTCGGGAATGGGCTTCTCGAGCACATCAAGACGGGAATACGCCGATCCGAGGAGGTAAAGATTGAATGCAATAGCTTCGATCTAGTGGGTTTGCTGATACACTAGTTGCAGGAGCAAAGCCGGGACCTGATTTTCGTGGGATATAGCTATGGGGGTCTAGTGGTCAAGCAGGTACGTGGATGAATGGTTCTTTAGTGTGGCGCAGCTTCGACGTGAAGTGGGACCGTGTTTCGCAAACTCGACGCTGACAGTAGCAGGCACTTGTTCAGGCCCATGCAAGTCAAAACCTCTGTAATGTCGCCAAACATACAAAAGCGATATTCTTCTTGGGTACGCCGCATCGTGGATCAAGCTTCAGTGCTTGGGGCCGGCTAGCCGCACGAGCACTCCAGCCACTTGGTTCAAACCCGTCGATACTGGCCGAGGTGGAGTATGATTCGACCTTACTACTAGACTTGCATAGGACGTTTTCGAAGATCGCTCATGATGATTTGCGGGTGATAAACTTTTTCGAGGAGCGTCCAACACAGGTTCTTCGACTATGGTTTCTCCAGTGGCAGGAATTTGTGAGTCGGCTTTAGTATACCGAAACCAGCATGTTAACGATGGATACAGTGTGTTCGTGAGCAGTCGGCAACGTACGACGGGCCGGGAATTCGAAACGTCGGCCTACCCGTCGATCACTTCAGATTGAACAAGTTCGGGTCAAGAAACGAGAGCTACCAGATCATACTCTCGAAGCTCGTTGAAATTACGACATCGCTGTCTCGGGCAGTCAGACACCACTATGCCATCGCGCTCGAGACTGCACAGAGCCACACGCAGCGGCACGATATGCAGCAAATGAGTATATCAGATCAGTTGGAGGTATCTGATCTTCAATTCGAATTGGACCAGCTGGATTACGACCGTTGTCCGGATACCGGAATTTGGTTACTCGAGAACCAAGCCTTTATTGACTTCGTCCAATGCGAATATTCGGCTTCTTTCCATCTTTGCGGGAATCCCGGATCCGGAAAGACTTTCCTTTCGTCAAAAGTCATTGATGAGCTACGGGAATATTTCGCTGAGATGACTAGCACGTCTCTGATATATTTCCTCTGCGACGGAAAAACAGACGCGTCTAACAGACGCACATCACTTGCCGTCCTCAAATCTCTGACTGCGCAACTACTGGAAAGGATTACGGCGGTAGACACTGCGTTTGTTCGCACAAATGTCGAAGCCCTCGGGATGGTAAAACGAAAAGCAAAGGACATCCCGGAAGGCCAACTCTTCAAAATTTTGGAAAAATGTTTGCGATATTTTAAGAAGTGCTATCTCGTGGTTGATGCAGTGGATGAATGCGACGACTGGGGGAATCTGGTTCAGATTTTCACCCGCTTGCTTGATGCGAACGTCTGCACATTGAAGTTCTTTCTGTCTTCGCAGAAAGGGATGGGTATCCCTTATATTATCTCCCAGCTTCCAGTAGCGAAGAACTACCAGGTCGACGTTACAACGCATGCTGCTGAGTCAGACATCACACGATACGTCAACTGGAGGGTCAGGACACTGGATCTCCGCAGCCTGGGATCACCTGAGGAGGCAAGAGATTCCCTGATTCATGGATGCGACGGACTCTTTCTCCTCGTCAGACTACGACTCGACATTCTCACAAAAGAGATTCTCCCACTCGGCACTGACGTAAAAGCAGCGATCAGCGACCTGCCCAGCGAAATTTTCCCACTTTACGAGCGGCTGTTGGACCGCCTTAATGATGCGCACAAATCTCTTGCGCAGATTCTCTTTATTTGGGTAATCCATGCTCAAACGGTTTTAACGGTCCAAGAATTGATGGAGGCATACCGCATAGAGCTTGAGGATGTCAGGGACTTCGCAGCGCCAAGTCTCAGCGAATCGGAAATTGAAGGTTTGAGCGGAGGATTGATCGAAGTTCACGAAGGCCGCGTTCGTCTTGCGCACTCTACCGTGAGAAATTTTGCGACATGGTACAACTGGGGCACACTGGCCAAGGTCAGTGAGATGGATCAGCACACCCTTAATCGGCGGCTGTTCTCCAAATGCCTTGATTATATCGCCACCCCGACTCTTGTTTCTCAGGTTATGTCAGCACTCCAATTGCCGAGCGACCTCCAAACTTCATGGCCTTTGGCAGATTATGCCGGTCGCCACTGGCTCGCCCATCTCAGGCTCTGCTCCACTAGTACCGCGGAGTTGAGCAAGAAGATCATTAAGTTCATCCAATCTGATGCCGGATTGGCTTGGTGGATATGTTATACAAATCACATCGAGCTTCACAACTGGTGGACTCTCCCGGAGATTTCAGCGGACATCAATGCTTGGCTTCATGGTAACCGCGAAGCGTATCGCTCTGACCCAAACATCGCGGACGTCGTTCCCGCCCTATGTCAACGCCATGTTTCAGCACTGGAAGGCCACAAATCTCTGATCAGGCCGGACTTTTACATTCCAGCTCTTCTCCGACTTGCAGGGCAAAAACTGGATCATGGATACACTAACGAAGCCGAGACAATCGTGAATCTGGCAATTGGCCAGTCCGACCGCATATCTTCAATACACGGGCGATCGATGAAATATCAAGCCGTCCTGGATTTGACTGTACTGCTCCGTTACGAAGGCCGATACCATGAAGCCCTGCAACTCTGTGAAGGTCTGCAGTCAGATTTTCAGAAGGTCGGGGACAATTCCAGTCGACAACTGATATCAGCTTCTCAAAGTATTGGGCTGATAGCTGGAGAGTCCGGTCAGCTAGCAAAGTCAGAGTTACACCTCCGGAATTTGCTCGATACCACCATGCGCAAGTTCGGTGCCAATGATCCTGACAGTCTCGCAATCGTGCATGCGCTTGCTTTAACTTGCTTCAACCAAAGCAAATACAGGGAAGCGGAGAGGCTTTGGGATATTAAGTACTTCAAAACGGTGCTCGGGAAGAACCACCCAAGCACACTGACTATAACGGAATGCCTTGCGGACCTGAAAAGAGCACAGGGAAAATTTGGTTACTCCCGTCAAATTCGCATGGAAGTCCTTTCGCTACGTCAAGCAAGACAGGGCGCACAATCAGTGGACACAATCCGATCGGAAATCGGCCTTGCATATTGTATGCGTGATCAAGGAGAAGCTGCAGAGGCTATCGCAAACCTTCGCCGTCTGCTGGATACGACCTGCAAGCGATTTTCCGATGATCATTTTCTGGTTTTGGAACTCAAAGTCGCACTGGCCGAACTTTGCAGCGCTGCAGGAGACCTTACGACGGCCGAAACGTTTCAGCTGGAAGTCGTTGAGAAGAGGAGTCAACGGCTGGGAGGAAGACACATATGGACGGTAAGCGAAAAGACTCGTTTGGCAGCAATACACCTGGAACAGAGAAAGTACCAAATGGCTGCAGTCCTACTCAGTGAGATTCGCAATGTTCGGATGGAAGAATATGAAACTGATTACAGGGGGCTTTGCGGAGTGGTGGAACTCTTAGCAAGGTCGAAAAGGTCCACTGGAGCGCTGCAGGAAGCAGAGGAGCTCGGATGCCACGCGCTTAAGCTTGCTAGGAAGAATGGAGACGAGGATAATCCTGGCGTGCTTAATGCAATGGCCAATCTTGCGATTACAAAGGGCCAACGGGGCCAGTTCGACGAGGCACAGCAGCTGGAGGAACGGGTGCTCGAGCTTCGGCAGAAGACCATGGACGAGGATAATCCTGACGTGCTTACGGCTATGGCCAGCCTTGCAATCACAAAGCGCCAACGGGCCAGCACGAGAAGGCACAGCAACTGGAGGAACGGGTGCTCGAGCTTCGGCAGAAGACCATGGACGAGGATAATCCTGACGTGCTTACGGCTATGGCCAACCTTGCAATCACAAAGCGCCAACGGGGCCAGCACGAGAAGGCACAGCAGCTGGAGAACGGGTGCTCGAGCTTCGGCAGAAGACCATGGACGAGGATAATCCTAGCGTGCTTAATGCAATGGCCAACCTTGCGATTACAAAGGGCCAACGGGGCCAGCACGAGAAGGCACAGCAGCTAGAGGAACGGGTGCTCGAGCTTCGGCAGAAGACCATGGACGAGGACATCCTGACGTGCTTACGGCTATGGCCACCTTGCAATCACAAAGCGCCAACGAGGCAGCACGAGAAGGCACAGCAGCTGGAGGACGGGTGCTCGAGCTTCGGCAGAAGACCGTAGACGAGGACAATCCTGACGTGCTTACGGCTATGGCCAACCTTGCAATCACAAAGCGCCAACGGGGCCAGCACGAGAAGGCACAGCAGCTGGAGGAACGGGTGCTCGAGCTTCGGCAGAAGACCATGGACGAGGACAATCCTGACGTGCTTACGGCTATGGCCAACCTTGCAATCACAAAGGGCCAACGTGGCCAGCACGAGGGGGCACAGCAGCTGGAGGAACGGGTGCTCGAACTTCGGCAGAAGACCATGGACGAGGACAATCCTGACGTGCTTACGGCTATGGCAACCTTGCAATCACAAAGGGCCAACGTGGCCAGCACGAGGGGGCACAGCAGCTAGAGGGAACGGGTGCTCGAGCTTCGGCAGAAGACCATGGAACGAGGACAATCCTGACGTGCTTACGGCTATGGCCAACCTTGCAATCACCAAAGCGCCAACGTGGCCAGCACGAGGGGCACAACAGCTGGAGGAACGGGGTGCTCGAGCTTCGGCAGAAGACCATGGACGAGGACAATCCTGGCGTGCTTAATGCAATAGCCAACCTTGCGATTACAAAGGGCCAACGGGACCAGCTCGACGAGGCACAGCAGCTGGAGGAACGGGTGCTTGAGCTTCGGCGGAAGACTATGGACGAGGACAATCCTGACGTGCTTACGGCTATGGCCAACCCTTGCAATCACAAAGCGCAAACGAGGCCAGCACGAGAAGCACAACAGCTGGAGGAACGGGTGCTCGAGCTTCGGCAGAAGACCATGGACGAGGATAATCCTAGCGTGCTTAGTGCGGGGCCAGCACGAGAAGGCACAGCAGCTGGAGGAACGGGTGCTCGAGCTTCGGCAGAAGACCATGGACGAGGACAATCCTGACGTGCTTACGGCCATGGCCAACCTTGCAATCACAAAACGCGACCGCGGAAAACTCAACGAAGCCTTGCTGATCCAGGAGAACGTCCTTACTCGTAGGAAAGAGACTCTTGGACGTGACCACCAGGACACATTAAGTATTATGGTCCAAATCGCTTTCACATACCAGGTAATGGAGAGATATTCGGACGCCGAGGCCCTCAGCCTTGAAGTACTTGGGGTTGGAGAAATGTCACTCGGTCAAGAACATCCACAAATTCTGGCTGCAATGTCCTGCTTAGCTGCGACGTACAGCTTTCAACTTCGTTGCCATGAAGCCTCTCATCTAAGTCGAAAAGTACTAGATCTCCATCGCAAGATCTTCGGTCCATACCATTCCTATACGATAGATGCTATGGAATCATTCGCGGACAATCATTCGCTACCAGAATTTCTCGACGAATCAGAATCTTTTTTAAGGGAAATTCTGGAATGGCGAACACAGAATTTTGGAGACAAACATCTGGACACAGCTCGTACTAAACACCTGCTGGCATTGAATCTGATGCTCCAATCCCGATGGGAGGACGCAAGGGCCTTACAGTTTCAAGCGCTTGCTGTCAGGGCGGAGTGCTTAGGGCCTGATAATACTGACACCTTGACTACGAAAGAAATGCTTGGGCTATGTTTCAGCTTCGACGGCTTCCAGGAAAGAGGATTGTTAATAATGGCGGAAACACTGGAAGTGATGGAACGAGTACTAGGCCCCGATCATCCTCGTAGTGCTAGTCTGCGAGACACGATTCACACTGCTGGAAATTAGTGAAGATGGGTCCTGTTGAAGGCGAAATTATGAGATCACAAAGACAGAGGGAGGCAGTTTGAGTAATAATACCTCAATGGATGCAATGATTACCCAAAATCGAAGCCAGAGGAAAAATAACCACTGTGGTAGCTCTCAGCAACCGATTGTAGCTGACAAATTTATCGCCTTGATACATTTCTTATCGACTAACGCTTCACTATCGTGCCATTGCCGACCGTGGATGAAGGTGTTGTCAATGCTGATTGCTTTCGCCACTTTCAAAACGGCGGAGAATTGGTTCGTCGGACGGCAAGTCCCTGGCGTCTGCATCATGGATATTGCCTTCATCTGCCTTCTTCCCAGGGTTTCCAGTTCCGATGGAGACGAAACACTTCACCAAAGGCTTCAACTCACTTCGGTCCGAGCACCAAATCTTAGATGCCTCTGCCTCGACCTCCCCGATAGGATTGTTCGCACCTAGGGCGCCATCGACGAACTGGCGAGCGCCGATAGTGACGGGATCGAAAAAGCCTGTCGCCGCCGAAGTTGCAAGGGCGGCGTCGCATATGGTGACCTTAACATCGAGTCCGCCGGGTAAGCTGTAGCTGCGGATACGTTTGATACCGGTAGTTTCCGTGCAAGTTGCACAAACGAACCTGACCGTCTTTAGCAGCCGCCCTTCGACATCAGAAATTTACGTACACCTTGCATCCTCGAGAACTGCCGTCATTGAAGAGATCGGTGGTTGATGCGCCAGAGTCTGTAATGACTTTATCGATTACTTCTTTCAGCTTCTTCGGCCAGACAAGCCGACTGGGAGCTAACTCGACTCCTCCTAGAACACGGCTTCCATCAGCGTGCCGTAGGCTGTGATGCAGTCATCTACGCTCATTCCGAGTCGGCCTAGCATTGTAGCGATCAACCTGATTGAATCAGCACAGCCAAATTAGTCGCCAGAACCTCGACATACCCACCAGTGCTCTTTCCACCGATGGCAAAACATGTGCAACCTAGTACCTGGAGCTCTGAAAAGCGAGATTGATGAAGGGACAATAGCTAGCTGTCTGCCACCTGGATTATAATATGCTTGCTGTTATTGGGTGCACTTTCTGGAGCAGAGTAAATGCCACATTTATGACGGGAGCCCAATCCATCTTTTCCTCTAGAAGCATTTCCTTCACTGGCTAGAAGTTATAAGCCTTATTAGAGAAACATTTAAATGCATTCATATAATTAATAGCCTACAGGCGCTCACAGACGTAAGACTGATTTAATTATTTTATTATAATTGCTGTACTTACCTCTGACGTAGTTAGACAAGAGTGCTAGCTTAAGCTTTCTTCGCGATGCGAAGCGATTAGGCATGTTTCGCAAATTTCCTTACACTAGTTGGAGCTAATTTAGGAGGCCTACAGGGAGTTCGAATACGGCTTAGAGGATGCCGATTTGGGCAAGAGACTCTGCAAGGGAGCCATGCTTAGTTTCCTGCACAAGCTGGCGCTGAGCCTTGTATTTTTTGAGGTTTCAAAATCGTATAATAAGCCTATCTTACGTCGAACTTCTTGTGGTAACAAAACGACGATCGTGACGTCGTGAGGAAAATGAGGTAATAAGAAGGAGCTGCTAAGACGTCAAGTCTCCACAACTACATCATCGATCACGACGATCACTAAGTAACTTTACCTGATATAGGTGTGTAAGCGAAGTAACGTAGGCTTAAAATACTACCTTATTTTACGAAGTATTTTAAGCCTGCGTTATGCATGTGTAGGGGTCCCTTGTAGGGAGGCTTTTTATGAACGATTTTATGCGGATCTACAAGCCAGGGTGTATGCGACGGCGTCAAGCCACTTGGTGTTGATCAAGGCTCAATCGACGGCTTCAACTTCTAGATTGGGCGACTTTGCGGAGTTTACAAGGATTGCGAAATCCGTGTATTTGCGCTGCGGTTCCAATCTCTATTACAAAATGCACCTTTACAGATCTATTCTTCGGCCCTTATTTTAGCTCTAGAGATGAGTATAATACGGAAGACATTCACCGACCACATTCCGGAGTGGATTAACAGGCTATCAAAGGTGGAAGGTGACTGGGATTCTTGCCGCAGCACACTCGAGGGCCATTCCGACTTTGTCCGCGCCGTAGGTAGTGGCTGCTGCCGAGGCATAGAGGGCAACACCAAGAATTGTATATAATTGGCTTAATTGGGCAAGTTACTAACTTTAATTTCAGGCAGTTATAATTAAGACTCAGCGTGTTATAGTGGTAAAATTGAAATCATACTCCCTCCGCAAAATTTTGGTGAGGTACGATGCGATTTTTTCGGCTTGGCGAATTTTTACCGATATTTCGTAAACGACTGTACTTGACGTGGAGTTTGACGTGAAGTTTGACATGACATGAAGCTGTACAATTACCTTGCGGACCATGTATGCAGCCTAGGATCTTTCCTAGGGCTTAACGCCACCATTAGTCCCTATACCTACCGGCATGATCAAATCCATATTCTTTACGCGGTTTCATCCTGAAAAGGGTACGCCCGCTCTGAGCCGTGCAAATTAAGATACCTTCTCTCCAGCTTTGACTAACAAACCCGCTCTGCAGGCTCCCGCGTTCTCCACCAAGTCCCGGAGGGCTCTATCATACCTTCTTCCTCACCGTCGGCACTTCGACAACCGCTCTTCCACTTCCGCAGTATCTCCGACTACATAATTCCACGGCAGGAATTCTGCGATCGACTTGTAACGGCCTGCACAAACCGTTACCGCATCATTGGCTATCCGGTGTGCATCAAGGACGAAGTTCGATATGACCGCAACGAATTTATTTTCAATTTTGCTCTAGTTCTTGAGGAAGACGTCACGGATTGGGGAAGCTACGCGAGTGTTGTTAGGAAATTGGGGAGATTGCTAAGGGGCTTAGAGGAACAGGGAGGCTTTCTAAGTAAGGAGGAAGACCCAAGATGGTTTGAGAAAGAAGATGATGAGTGGGAGGGAAAGGTCGTGGGGGATGAAGGGAAGGTGAAACACCAAGATCACGGAATCGACGAACGAGATTTGGCTAAGGAAGAGCTTGATAACCAAATTGACGCGACGAATTCCGATGTCTGGGAAGTTGGGCCAGTGCCAGGTATCGGTGGTAAGGTATATGCACTTTGTGAGATGATATTAGAGGATCTCAATAATTATTGCGAGTGCATGATACCAATCGGTTTGTCTGTCTACAATAATTGATTCATGGACAACTCCAAGCTAACGTTCCTATTCCGCACAGATGATTCAAACACCATTAACCTGAAGCTCTTTCCTACACATGCTCCCCCAGCTCCAATATTTGCGTGGCATGTCCCTCTTCTTACAATCGATCTCTCCTCTTTCTCACCAACTATATCCTCCGATCTTACGCTTAACCGCATCTTACCATACATTGATGGCACACATTCGGTCTCACACATATCTCAGCTTGCAGATACAGACCTTGGATTAACAAGGAAAGCCGTGCAGCACCTTGTCTACTATGGCTGTGTAATCCTCCTGGACATATTCCAATTTAGCGCCATTTATGCCCCAACAGCAGAGATCGGTGATTTTATTGTCGACGAAAATCTGCAGGAAGAGTGTGCTAGATATGTCAGAACTCCTCGTACGACCCTGAAATTCCCAATCAGATCAGGATCCGAGGCCAGTGGAAATCGAGATGAGAGCGAAGAAACCTTTGCATTGGACGCATCGCAACATGAAGAGTTAGAAGCAGGGGCAGAAGACGAGAATTACTCAGATGACGAGGCAGACCCTCACCGAATTTCTAAAGAGACGCTTGTTACGCTTTATACCTCATTAAAGCAAGGTCTCACTCTACGCAACTGGTGTCTCGAGAACTTTGAGCTCCTCACCCGTATCGACATTAGGCGGCTCATCACGTTCGGTGTCATTAAAGGCTTTCTGTATCGTGTTCACAAGTACACAATTGCGACTTCCTCGAGTCTGCCTGGGTCGGATGAAGAAGCGAGAGGGAAAGAAGGTCGCTGGGGTGAAGGTCATGAAGATGGGAATGGAAATGGACATGGCACTCTACTGGGCTCAGACCTCAGTCGAGAGTTACCTCTCGCAAGGTATCTTGACGGAGTCCACAGCTTTGATCAAATATGTACCGAGCTAAGATTGAGTGAGAAAGAGGTTATGGATAAGATTAAAGGCTTCGGAGAGGTGCAGGTTATTCATCGATAGATTCAACACCTTAGGCGTCGGGTATCTATATCATCAAGGCGGCAAAGCTAGGCGGGATGATCGGCTGAAAGATATTGTGGCCGTACAACGATACGGAGATTTTCGATCTCAACGACATCGAAAGAATCAGTATATGGTTGGCAATGGCCCGGTAACTCTCATGAAACACATGAAGATATTTTCAAACGGCCACAGGACATATCAAAGAAGAATGCAACGTCGGCTCGCCACTTGATCCTGCCCCACCCCTTGGCGGCATTCTGGCCGTGGGACTCGGTAGATCCGTAGGATAATGCCTCTTGTAAATGGCCTACTTTCTCCCTCCATGGCTCCCATTTTGCAGATATCCCTATTTGCACACGTTTCCATGTGTTCTTCATAGTATTTTCTGGAGCATTAATGGGACTTGTTTCGATCCAGCAGAGATGTCGCGTTATGGTCGTAAAAGAGTAGTATATTTAAGTCTGCTATCAAACGAATCTAAATCTATGACTCTAGAACTAATGAAAACTTAGGAACTGTTTCCTCTTATGTTGGTGCCACCGCGTTTGTCAACCCTTCCAAGAAAGGTGCCTCCACAACAGAAAACCTTCATCCATGGATTTCGTTGCTATGTTTGCACTTCTCAGTGCGATATACAGCTGATAAAACTTAAGGAACCAGCAAAACATGACAAAAGGCCTCAAAGAATAACACAACCGCAACCTAGTTCATTTCTGCGACGTATTTGATTAGTTGATCCTGATCTTGTGCCTGATCTTTGATTATGATCGTAACCTCGCCGAGCTGCTGCAACTCGTGTCGTCCTATCCATCAACGCCATGTCTTCTAGTCTGATGCTAGTACGGGGTCTTGGTTGCGTATTTCCGTATGGGGAGGCAGTATCCTTAACTCCAGGCATTTTGATTGGTTACAAAATGCTCTAAACTAGCGTTGCTTCTATGTGCTATTTATTGAGATTTATGGAGAACATTGGTGTATCACAATGAGCGCTAGGAACTGGATTCTGTCCTGCATTATATTTATCTATGTGATATGCATGTAGCTTGCTCAAAGGTGCGGCATCGGACCGATAATCGGTACTTTTATTGGATGACAATTTTACGGACACGAGTTGTCTTTTTGCTGGCTTTATTATGCGTCGGTTCTCAAAGTCCAAACCAGTTACATGCACCTGGGTGAGGTTTGTGAGTTCGGTTAAGTCAGCAAGGCAGAAATTGCGAATTAGGCCTGTACCATTAAAACACAACCAAAATTAATTAAGGAAAGTCGTGAATATAATAGTAGTGACCTTACTTTAGCCCTCTATAATATAGATAACAATAAAAAAGGCCTTTATTGTGGATATATGGATGGCAATTCAGATTTAATGGGTGTAGCGAGACCGAACTCACAAACCCCACCCGGGTGCATGTTTGCTCTAGCTTGCGTCACTACTACGATCAATTTCTCGTCGTCTCTCTAACTGCTAAAAGCGCCTCAGAATGTGTATATACGTGCACACTTAGCTTTCTCCTCATTGTCACACTCTGCGCCGTCCACGCATTCCACCTCCGGCAAACGTTCATAGACACGATCACCTATAACTGGAAACATTCTAACTACAACGTTGTTCCGGCATTCCCTCTGAACCTGTATGTCTTCCCCACCAGGCTCCCAGATAGATTAAAAGTCTTACTCCCAAAGGATAATGTCCGATTCTACCACTCACACCATTGTGCCCACTGCAGCTCCTGTTCCTGCCGCTTCTTCGACAAGCTCCACTCGCCCATGTTCCTGCCTTCCGAACTTATCACGCGGAGCAAGCAGCGCCGCTGGCTCTCGTAGTAGCGATGGTGGTAGAGTTGCTACTGCTCTTTCTTGCTACAGTTTTTCTGCCCGCTGTAATTGCATATATCGTGGCTGGATCACGGTTGCGTAGGCCTGATACGGCGGATATTAGAGAAGCGAAACAGGAGTCTAGGTTAGGGAATTATGGAAAATCGGACAGAGAAGTTAGGCGAGTAATGTTGACATCTTTCGATTCTGAAAATATCCAGCTAAATCCATTGCTCTCCTTGTCCCTTCAATCCCGGTAGCGGAAATATCATAACCAAATAGGAATATCATCTTAATCCACCGTGTAAACCGGGGGGTATCATTGTTTCTGCGAGTTAATGTACAAGTGACATGTTTTGAATAGAAAAGAAAAAGAATGCTAATCAGTGACAACTAAATTTTACCAAAAAAATAAATATCTCCCATGTTCCGTTTGCTTAGGATGTCCGCACCAAGCAGTTAAGCAACAGCCCTTTCTTTCCCGAGCTCCTTCCGAAATCAAATTCCGTTGGCCCCAATATTATGCTACCAACTGATATCTGTTACTCCGTTGCGTTCATGCTGTGTCGTTACTGCGCTGCAATATTCCAAGAAAGTGTCTACTTTTGCTTTCTTTATAGATGGATGAAGGAAGTCGTTACCTCCATCTTGGAAACACTTTTCCGAAAACCTTCCGCCATCTGCTCCGTTGTCTTTCCTGTTCATCCCACTCAATCTCTTCTGGAGCCTGCCGGGTCCCGAGAAGGGCTAGCGCCCGCTGTCGTGCCCATTCTCTTCGGTTTGAGACACTAGGAGGAGGTGGTGGAGAAGAAGCCAGGTCACTTGCGGGCGTATCATCGGACGAGGGCACTGTGGAGGTTACCGTTGTGACATCATCCCTTGTCCCCGCCGCAGTGGGATTCAGAGCAGGATTTGAAGATGTCGTAGCCGTAGGCTGGGCCGCCGTGCCCATCTCAATGTCCGCCGGTCTCCTCTCTGTCCTTGCTGGTGCGCTGAAGACCCTTCTTCCAGCCATAGCCTGCGAAATCGTCCCACTTATGAGGAGGCCGTTTCGCATCCTCTCGCTCTGAGCTCCCCGTTGCTGCGTTGGGACTAGCACAGTCACTGACTGTCCAGACACATCCGGAAACCCGCCGGCTTGTCCTCGAGCCCGCCCACCTCCAATTAGTTGTCTGACTCCGTCTCCTATCATTCTTACACCACCGCCACCGTCATCCCGGACGCGTTCTCGTATCCTGCGGATCATTTGTTCACGCCGTACCATGGCATTTGTGACATTAGCAGGACAGTAGCCCTTCGGCAAAGTGGACTTTTTGCACATCGGACAGAGCGAAGAGTTACGTAGGAGGAAGGTGTCGACACAGCCCGGATGGAAGATATGACGACATGGCAGCTCGCGTACAGGGGTAATATTAGGTATGAAATCGTCAAGGCAGATAGGACAGGTAGGCTGAGAAAATGTTGAATGAGATGCCGTAGTTGTGGTGTTAATTGAGGGGGCAGAAGAGCGGCGGGCAGGTGTTGAGATGGGATTAGGCTCTGAATCGGACGAAAGTGGAGACGGAGTCATTGGCGGATTCGTAGGAGGCTGCAAATTTGGCTCCATTTCTTTTTGTGGCAGGAGACTCGGCTCGGGTATATAGTTGAAGAGTGGCATTTTATCGAGGTACTCCTGAGGAACAGTAAGACGCTTTATTCCAAGAGCCTCGAGGTCAACTTCTCCATTTATGACTCGTTGACGTAACCGATCTCGACGTTTACGTTGGAGGAGACGCATAATGAATGAAGTGGAACCTATTATGAGAATCAGGAGGCCAAGAACGATAACAAGGAAGATCCAGAGACTTGGAAGTTGGTTTCCATGACCTGGTGTTCGTTAGTAGTCTTACTCAGAATGATATATGTTATGGCGGAAGATAATACCAGTGTCAATTGTTGCCCAAAGCCGAATATAGTCAGTTGGAGAGTACATTGACGCAAGATCATGCCCATGTGGTACAGCAGTGACATTCCCGGAATATAGCGCCAGCTGATTCATGATGATACTCCCAGTCAATCCCGGAATTGCATATACAGGAAAATGATTATTCATTTTCCAACTCCCTCCATCCCCAAGGCCCCAGGTTGGATCGCTGGTTAGCGGAGGGGTGTCTGTGCCATTTCCCGGTAAATAGAAGATGAATGCTTTAATGGGTGCACCTCTAGTGGAGGCAAAGTATTCTAAAACGCACTGTGGAGAAAGCCACGGTGCCATGGCTACGAGGGAGTAGTCGGTGTTAGGAAGATTGTGCCGACGGGTGGCATTGGGCGACACAAGGTCTTTTTCGGCATTGATGCAATCATCTGAGGAGAGGTTCGGAACGTAGAGGATACCATATGGATCCGTTCCCGAAGAGGCGCCATTGGTCGAAAGAGTTCGAATATCATCTTCAATGAGGTACTGGAAGGATATATTGCTCTAGAGGCGTACACAGCATTTGTCAGCTAGTGTTGAGGAGAATAGCATGCACATGTTTGAGAGATTGAAGGCTATATTTACACTTATCGTAGTAAATTTGTCGTTATAATATGGGAGACTGTATGGATCGGGAAACTCAATCGTAAAGATGCCGATACTTTGAGCGGCTACTAGGCGGGTCTCTCATCAGCCGGGGCACTTGGACGCGCGTCGAGGAAGAGGTCGATCAATGACTTACTCATGATGGCGACCGGCGACTGCGAAATTCACGTCCATGAAAACGCATTGGCGACCATAATCTGTAGTGCTTTGCTTGCAAAAATGCGAGTGGAAGCCAAAAGGGGTATTTAGTGATGGTGGTGGTGGTGGTGTCGTCGCTGGCGGCCCTCCAGCCATGTGCTTTACTTGAGCGGCGGGAGAGAGTCTGCATATCTAAGCAGGCGCACGGGCCATAATGCTTGTCGCAAAGCTTGAATTATTGCTCGCTAACCCATTTGCACCCCGGCTGCAGCTGGCGCCCACACCCCGACACCGAGGGGACCAACACCGCTCGTCAGGTTCCTCCATCGTCAACAGCCAGCCACCACCGCCTTAACCACCGCCCGCTTCCTTACGCGCATACTGCTTGATAGCATCTTGAGCGCGTAGCGACACTTTCCGCACATCATACCGAAGAAGCGCCTCTACAGCGTTCTTCCTCCATGCCTTTACTGCCCTTATAATCACCCGCATTCTTTGCCATAGAATCTCCACCTGGGCCAAGAAGGCACGGACCACCACTACATTTTGCCTCATGCCTCCTGTCAGCAGCAAAGGCAAAGGCAAAAGCCAACCTCAAAACATTCGGAGATCGCGCAGTCGGAACACCACCCCAGTCCCCTCCGGCGCCAGCGTCCAAGTAACTGTCGAACCCATGTCCTCCACCACATACCTCAGGACACCAATGGCTCACCTCTCAACACCGCTAGACATGACGGTAGAGGAGATACTAGATCGTGGGGGAAGTGTCTCCAACATACCGTCCGTACGCAGTCTAAGTGATATGCGAGAGACAATACAAAACAAATTCCTCTCGCACATACGCATACGAGGCGAAGTCTCCGATCGAGTACTACGAGAACTCTCCAAGAGGCGGAAAGAACGAGTAGAGCAGGAACGAGAGAAAAGGGAAAGGGCTGACAGAGAGGCTGAGGAAAGGAAGCACAAGCTGAAAAAAGTGAAGAAGAGAGATTCAGAGGAAGAGCGACCTCCGGCCGTTGGTGCTCACGGAGTAGCGAGGCAAGATGGCGTCGATATTCATAAGGGTAAGTTCTATTCGAACTTGTCGGTTCACACACTTTACGTTGCAATTCCGCCTTCACATCCAAACATTTTCTGGACGCCATGGGGAACGGTGGGAAGTTTGCGGCCGGGCCTAATATAGACCTATGAACATTCAGTTTGGCCGATGAATAAAATCAAGTGTTTGGTATTTATTCTTCTCTAACATATTTCTCTAGATAATTCCTCTACCATTTCTTCGCCAATATCTCAGGCACCGCCATCCGTAACTGGTACTGCACCCATGGACTCTGTACCATCTCCAAGCCTCTCAGACGCCTCTCACCAACCGGCTCCTATGCCGTCAGTACCCCAATACCAGACTTTTGGTCCTGATCCTTCTACATTCGATGATCCCACGATTTATCATATCCGCGAGGTTACACCCGGTATAATGGAAGAAGAGATCAAGGATATATACTGTGTGGCCGAATACCCTGAAAGCGACCTCCACGACCAAACACCTGGCACACCTCCAGACAAAGACTTCAGCAATGCGAAACCCGCTAGTCAGGTAAATGCGACAGTCTTTGCCAACTATGTCGAGCCATATATACGGCCGTTGACAGAAGAAGACGTTGCATTTTTGAAAGAACGAGTAAGTCTTACAATTTTATATTTAATTAACTACAAGTGCTGGTATGGTTTCTGAATGGACTGAAATGCTTTAAGAGCAATGATGCAAGCTGCATATGCTTTCGCTACTCTAGGACCTACCCCGTGCGTCCCATTTTCGAACTCTTTACTAATATCGTCTCTCAGGGTGATCGCGTAACACCATTCATTCTTCCCCGCCGTGGGCCCAGACACTATAAAGAAATATGGGCCGACGAGGATGGTGCCATGGCAATTGATACCAACAATGACCGATTGCCTCCTAATGAGCCCCGTGGTAGCATGGATATCATGACTGATGAGCTTGCCGAAACCGAGGAGATCTCCACTGGCCCAATGCTTGCCCGTCTGCTCTCAACGATGCGCCCAGAAAAGCGCAGTGATGCGACAACCAATGGAGAAATTAACGGCACTGCGAACGGCGATAGTATGGACCTGGACGATTCAACAATATTCGACTCACAACGGCAGCCTCCCGCAACGCAAATGCCAGAGTCCACTCAACCAGGATGGAAAGCACCTGCGACAGTCGGCAAGACCGACTACGCGACGCTCGAAGAGCGCATCATGCAGGAGTTCCGCCACATCGGCTTCCTCAGCGACGTCGACACGCCCGACTACAGCGGGCATTTTGACGACGAGGTCGCGGCGCGGCTGCGGTACCTGCAGTCCGAGCTGCGGAAGCAGTCGGTCATCAACGGCGCGCGCAAGGCGCGCATCCTCGAGCTCACGGAGGAGCGCATGGCGCAGCAGGAGTACAACACGATTGCCGACGACCTCGACAACCAACTTAATACCGCGTATCTCAAGCGTAACCGAAATATCGGCAAAGGCAAGAAGAACGCGAAGAGGCCTGGTGGCGCAGGCGGTGGGTCACACCCCGTCAACGCCGCGGCGGGGATCAGCAGGCCGAGTGTCGGCGAGCCCATTCGAACGCTTATGGAAAGGAAGAGTCAGTGGAACAATACTATTGGACCTGTCGTCAACTACGGGAAAACAGGGCTGCCAAAAGATAGCGTGTTTTCAGATGATGTTATGAAGAGGTTAATGGATAGAGAGCAGGAGAGCTGGAACGAGGTTGAAGAGTAGTCGCATTCCAACCGGAGTAGTATAGAGTCAGGGCTCATTTGTTAACCATGCATCGCTAGACGGGCTCGTAAACGTTGAGATTGGTGGGATGATTTTGGTATATGCTAGTATTGGTATCGGTGTTTGAGGTGTGCACGATAGATTCTGTGCCTGCATCAAGCCTGGGCCTCGAACGGCATGTCTACAGTAGGCATCGAGCTGTAAAACTGGTGGCATATACACTCACCTCATCTGTTCGCAATGATACCATATTCTATATATCGTCTCAGGTTAGAGTGTTGATGTATTTATTCAATGCAAACACAGGCTTCCTACGCTCCCATAACAAGGAACTTAAGACACTACTTAGCTTATAAAATTCATATATATTTTTTAACATCAGAGCTCAAAATTCTACTTTACCATATTTATTAACACATTCTTCATCATTACCAAACTATTTTCCATCACAACGGGGCCCCATTAGTGATTTTACCATACGGGACTGCAGAATAATTTCCGTTACAAGCGTAATCATAATTAGCCAGTTCAATCTGAGTCTGTTGTACCTTCAAGAAAGTTTCCATCTCGCACCACCCATCGTCCCTGGACCCACATTCTTCGAAGCTGCGGCCAAGTGGTATTGTTCGCTGATTGAGAATGAAGTGAACATAGCTCGTCGGCGGGCCAGAAACATACGGGTTCGATGCCGATCGATCGGCACGAACGGGCTGCGGAGTTTTGATAATCTCGATGTCTAACCGACCGGCGAACGGCTCTAGATAGCTAACAATAAGTTCGCGGTCAACGATTTGGGTTGGAGGCAGGTATTTGTTGAACTGGGTTAACCCAAAAGCTGTCAGAATGGCCATTATGTTTGCATCGTGGCTGAAGTCGAAGTTTAGAGTCTGATCCACAGGAAATGTGATGGTATTGTTATCCAGAGTTACGTTGATTTGGGCGGTGGGTGATGTGATTACATGGTGCTGCATTCGTGCCAAGACTTCTTCGACATAACCTGAAAGGTTTCGTTAGTAGATATAGGTATGATAACGTAAAAGGGATAAAGACGAACCTATTCCTATAGCCCTTCCAGTTGGAGACTGAAAGCCATAACCACCAGCAAAGGCGATATCTAGGCTGTACTCAAAGCCTTGCCATTCCTCGTAGGTGAAGAGACTACACCAATGCGAGAAGCCAAGGGAGACCGTTTCATAGGCGCACAACTGCTGCGCATTATCTACACTAGTGTTAGATACCTTCGTAAGTGTTAAGGAAGTATTTCTTACAGCTATCCAAAACCGTCCAGTTCAGATCCCCCGAGATCATTCCTTGGATGCGGTGCGTAGCATTTACTAGATATGTACTGACCCACAACCCAGTGGCTAAAATAGTTTAGCACCAGCAGAACGAAACATGATAAAATACTCGAATGACTTACCGTTAATGTCGCCAGCTGATACAGCAGTATTTGCATTAGTGCAGAGGTAATAGCCATCTAGGGTGTTATTGTAGCCAAGCTGCTCAATAGTTACTTCTAGGGTAGCATTCTGAGTCCAGCCAAGGCCGAAAAAACCGGCCAAAAAATATTCGGCGGATTGAAGCATACGGTTTTGAGTTGTGGTTCGAGCAATAATTTTACTGCCGTTGTTCGGATAAAGATGCCCATACTGATAGTAATGAAGCGTACCAGAATTAAACAGTCTAAAACACGTTAATACCAAAAGGCCTAGTTAAGCGTTGATTATGAGACGTAATCAAATCTTTTCGACTGAATAATTCTCCTAAGATGCATGAATATTAGGGAGGTAAAACGTACTCCTGTTTGCCGATAGGGACGAGGATTTCCGCACCCAATCCATACTTCCAAGTGTTCAAAAAGGAGAGCGCACCAGTTGCGTTGAAATTTCCAGTGGAATTGTATACTTTTTGCCCTAAGCTTTGGGGACCGCTGCTGACAGTAGGGTACCGGCTTCCATGACGAGAAATCATATTAACCCAGCTGACATTACTGCCAAGGGGAAGTGAATATTCACTGACACCGAAGCCACGCGGATTTGGAAAATAAGGGCTCAAGTTTCCTAGCAATTGGAAGATATTGGCATTATGGATGTTGCCAGCAATTGGCGCTTGGGTTTCTAGTGGCGAATTGGGTATATACGAAACGCCAGGAAACGGTGCTCCATTGGTTTGCGCAAGTAAAGGGGCATCTCCAGTTTGTGTTGGGCCTAGGAGTTGGTTAAATCTAACCTGTATAGAGCGGAATTCAGTATGCCTACCGGCGAACCATCCGATTGTGGTGTCAAAGTAATCTGGAACTTTAGAAGATTGGGTGGTTGTAGCGGTAGCTTGGCGTCTATCAACAACTGCTCCTCTAGTGTAGCCAATGGAAACTACAAGGATTAAGGCGTGGAGAATCATGATAGACAAACTCACGGTTCAAGATGGGTTATAACCGTTGCACCGGCCATTCGTAGGGGTTCCATCCTTTATACGTTAGAATGGACCCAGGACGACGGTGCCCTTCTGCGAACTATTGGTACTATCTGAGATCCGAGGCTTATTAACCGAACAAGCCATTGTATCATTGTAGATATCGAACTAGGATTACCGAATCGAAGGGACGATGCAGGAACGTGGAGAGCTTCAAGGGTTGAAGAGAATCCACATCACAGGCAGCTGAATGTCACCACGTGCCTCACACTAAAAAGAAATGATTGTAGGGGGGGATTTCTAGGAGGGGAAGTTGGAATCGCATCGTTTAAACCGGGATGCAGAATGCTGACGGAATGGCGCCGGAACCGGGAGACAACTCTTCCGAAGATGTCTTGCGTGGTTAAGCTGACCCTTTTCCATATCAACACTGGGCACTTAAGGTTATGTCATCTGGACCAAGAACGTTGGTTGAAACACTGGGGGCTTTGATGATAGGTATAGATACGAAGCAATGCTAAGCTGGGTATCCAAGCCCTTTCGCGCGATGTGCACATCTCTTTCATTAAATGGTTCAATCACTCACATCATGTTCTTTCGAACTTATTTAAAACTATTCATTTTCCTTTAGTATAATAATGCAATTATATTGTCTATTCTTATCACATCTTCTCTAATTCTAGTTCTTTGAATATGGATCGCAGCCCCTATCTATACAATAACCTTTGACCAGCACGTTGTCGCACCAACTCAACCAGTCTTCCCTTGATTTTTGCGTTACCTCTTCGCTATCGCGCTGAGTCTATCGACATCAACTGAGGTGAGATCCGTGAACGTTTATTTGCACTGCCACGGCACCAGACAAGAGATCTAGAGTCGTCCATTTCTGCCATAACGGAAGGTGGCCACAAAGTGATGTACCAGGTGCATATAGATACGCAACAACGGCTTAAATAACCCTTTTCAGAGTCATGATGCGTTGCCGGGCATCGCTTAGATGGTCTTCACCAACGAAAATGTTTCACCTACCGATAACCCCCTGTCATACCCAAATCCTCGTTAAAGTACTCGCTTTACATTTCTCAAAGCAGTCTTGATTTTGCGTCCGGATCGCCAAGCAACATCAATGCTCAAGGGAAATGCGCGGAAACTTATAACTATGGCGCAAAATGAAGTGGGTCCTTGTACAGTGTTTCTCCGGCGGCGCAGGGTTCAAGTTGTCGTCAACTCCGCGTTTTCGCTTTCCAATAGTTTTGCTCTGAATTTATTTGCTCCATTTTACATTACTTGGAAGGACACCGCAATACTTACCATGACAACTCAGTCACCAGTACAGGGCTACGTAGACCCCGACTTTCCCAATCCTAATGGTCCAGACGATGCCTCGATCATCATCTACGGTATCAGTTCTTTGGTGGCAGCTATTGTTAATTAGAAACCAGCTATGCACCTTCCTTAGTCGTTAGTGTCCTGAGGGATAGCACTGTTTGCAATAAGTAGAATATTCCACTCGTGGCAGCCATTGAAGTACAGAACGTGGTATTTCTCTACCATTCTAGTGGGAATATGCATGATGAGCCTATATTTTCAGATCCAGATTCGTTCTTTACATGTATGCACATAAAGTAACACAGTCACTGAGATGATTGCTTTAGGAAATTGTTAGTTACATCTTCAGGATCCTCTCAAACCGCATGTAATGTCATACCCTTCATCGGCGAATTTCTAACCCAAAGGTGCTGCAGGACAAGATCCATACAGAGTAACCTACTTCGTCGTACAATGCTTCCTCATCGTGGTTGCACCAGTCTTCTTCTCCGCGGCCATATACGCTATCATGAGCATTCTCATTTCCGTCAACGGCCGCTAGTATGCTCCCATCTCGCCGCGCCTTGTCCTTACCACCTTCACCACTTACGATGTTGTAGCCATTATCGTGTAAATTATCGGCGCAGCATCAATCGGGGTTGCTGAGCTGAAGCAAAAAGACCCTGCCACAGCAAACAATATCTTCCTATTGTTTCTCGACCTTCCTCGTCTTACTGGGTTCCTTCCTGCGTCGGGCGCGGAGAGTACTACACAAGAGCATGAGCTGGGGTTTCATCGCGGCGTTTATAGCGGTGGCATTGCTAATATATCTGCGTGTATGTTTCAGGCTGATGGGGACGGCCGAAAGACTCCTTAGTAACCTTAGCACTCACGAAGTGTATGTTGGACGTCTGGAGTTTCTTCCGGTTGTGCTCGCTATTTATTTACTACCCATCTAGCATCTAGGTAGGTGCATTCATCAGGGGCCGGTGGTACCTCTCGGTTTGGAATGATTGGTGTTATTCGGAGACTGCTATGCTGCCGTTATGGTGGATGGTTATTATATCGTCGATTATTGAGAAAGACAGCAGATGGCAAACTTTTGATGTGATGTTCAATAGAAGAAGTGCCTTCTCGAGTTGTGCCGGCCAATAACGGAGAGCTGTGACGAGAGAGGTTGTAAGGCGCCGCTTTATTTACGCTCGGCGACTCCTTTGCGGCGTATATTTGCTAAATATATCCGTATTCTTGAAATCAGCGGAAGCGCTTAGGGAGCTCGGGGACTTGCACAGCGAGATTGGTGCGGCACAGCTTCAACAAACATGCTACGACTGAACCTTTACCTCGCCCCAGGCACCACCATGTCTGAATGGGCTGCCAACGGTTTAGGCGCCGCAACTACAAGCCCTGCGAATCGTGGCCATGCTTTATTTGTCCATATCCTGGCTTTGATCGCGCTTCGTCTATGTTGTGTGCCTTGCGGAGCTTTAATCGATTGTCCCGGTGTACACCGCACCATCCTTTGTGCTGCGGCTATAGGCTTTGCTGGTAAATGATGGCAGAAATTGTTTTGACTTCCTGGGCGCCTGCTGCTGTTGCCAGGTTAGAGCGAGGATATAAGTACAGATTTCCTTTCATTATCATACCAGCAAACCTTTAATTTTCAACGCATATTCTTGTTCTTCGAAGCGTCATTTATTTTGATGCCGAGAATAATTTCTATTTCACTTTATTTAGATTTATTCTAAATTAACCCCTCTCGATTTTGGTGAATAGAGCTTCGGGATACTTACAACATGTCTTCCTTGAACAACACCGGTACGTTTTCACCCATTTCAAACCGCTCAAATATTTGTATCGAATATACTAAATATGGCGCTAGTGACTGACCCTAGTCAATTGTATGGGTATGAGCCAAGTATGCCGCTCGCAATCATCGGAATTATCTTATTCTTGGGCGTAACGCTCATCACCGTCATTCAATTTTTCCATAACAAAACATGGTGCTTCTGGCCCATGATAATCGGAGCTCTGAGTAAGGCGTATATCAAAGCTAGATTACAGGGATTTAGCTAAGAGCGGCTTGTATAGTCGAGTCATCCGGCTTGATCGCGCGAGGGGTATCAGTCGGAAATCCGAAGGGTTTAAATGTGTTCCTTCTTCAGTATCTTGCCATCATGTAAGCAATTCGTCCACAATCCTATATTGAAAACCTACTAACAAGAGAATCACTGTCGTAGATTAGCACCGTCGTGGATAGCTGCAGCATGTTACCTGATATTTGGTCGCCTGGTGTGGTGGGTGACGCCCAGTGAACGTCAAAACTTCCGTACCCTCTGGTGCTCGCCGCGCTTCATCACCCTATTCTTCATCTTGTTCAATCTAAGTTCTTTCCTTGTCCAGTTATGGGGCGTTTCAGCTATCGGCGCATCATACTCATCAAATGATACCAAGGGAGAAAAGGAAAGGGGGTTCAATCTAGGTCTTAAAATTCTCAAATTAGGTCTCATTCTTCAAGTAGTCTGTTTTGGCATATTTGCCTTCATAAGCGCACGATTCCTTGTGGTGAGCAGGTATTGGAATAAAAGCTCTTTCAGAGTTAGTGATGGAAGGTGGCGTCGACTAGGCTATATTATTCATATAGCAGCAGGGTTGATCATGGTAAGTTGGCCTAGATTTCTAGAGTTTCAGGATCCAGTATTAACGGCAGGAGCAGCTCCGAGCGATATATCGCATCCTCGAATTCACTGGATCACACGAGCATCCAAACTATCTCTATTCACATGAATGGTCCTTTTGGATATTCGACGCGCTGCCGATTTTTGGTAGGTGATATTTGTGATCCGAGATCGCGCTCAGCTGCTGACGTTAGTAGTTGTTTTTCTTCTCTTCAGTGCAGTGCACCCGGGGCACTACCTCCCTAGAGATTTTACTCGCTTAGTGCTGAATGGAAAGAGGCTTGCACAGTCTAAAATCGTTCCCTCCCGACGAATTCATATGGATCAGTGGGTTGGAAATCCCGCGCATGGAGAACCACAGCCATTCCCAATCGAACCGGCTCGGCAAAGCAATGTTTCTCGACAGGCGGAGTTCTCATTTTTTAGAGGTTGACAGGGCATAAAAGGCACTTCACTCTCCAGAGATGACAAACCCGCAATTCCATAAAAGAATTTACGTGTAGATGTCTTCCAGCTATGCTTCAGCGCCCTTCCAGTTCTTGCCGAGATCTAAAACGTCAACCCAACCCTTCGGTTTCTTCCTTCCTCCCTCAAGCCCTGAATTCAGCCAAGACTCCCCATCATATCCGAACTCAATAAGTGCATCTTCACTACCCCATTCCCCATTGCCCATAAGTCCGATAGGAATTTTGTCTTTACCTTCGACAGGATCTACGTATCCTACCGGAAATGATATGCACGGTACTCCAGTGAAATTAGCCATCCAAACATACTCCATACTCCTCACTGACATATTACCATCACTGACACCGTACTTGAGATCGCTTTTACCACCTTTGATATGCCAACCAGGATTCGGTGTCGTAGGCGTGACGATAATAAGCCCCGGATGTTTCCGGAAAAGGTATGCCAGATGCCGCATTATGAGATTACGGAGCTTTTGCGCGAGCAGGAAATCTACCGACGGAGTCTTGCCGCCGACCGTTATCAGGACTTTATTAGGTGCGGTTAAACCAGTCACGTCGGGGTGCGAAGCAGCAACTTCTGCCAGGATGGTCATGGCGTGTGCCATCTGGCCCTCGTGGATCATCGGAAGCGTGATATCGACAATCTCATAGCCAAGCTCCGTGGTGAAATGGTCCAGAGCTTTCTGGCATACCGCGCGAACTGGAGGGTCTGCACGATCGAACCACGTCTTGTATACACCTAGGACTTTTTTGCGCTCTCCCGTGTACGCCCGTGGCGGCGCGAAGAGTGCAGAGGCTGGATTGTGCGGATCTGGTGTAGCTAATACACGGTACGAGATCTCAAGATCTGCCATGTTGCTTGCCAATGGGCCAAGCACCACTGTAGTATTTGCGACGCTTAGAGATGGGCTTGTAGATACGCGCCCATGGGATGGTTTAAGCCCAAAAACACCACAGTAAGACGCAGGTATACGTATTGAACCGCCTCCATCTGTTCCAATAGCAAATGGAATGATTCCCATACCAACTGCGTACCCGGCTCCGCCAGAGGAACCTCCAGTATAATAGTGTTCATTATAAGGATTTAAGGGTGTGCCGTGAATAGGGTTGTTGTTCGTAGTATCTGTAGAAAATAATTAAGCGCTGCGCAATCACTATAAGAACACCGAGGGTCCAAAGGATCTCACGCCGACAGACGCCTAAGAACTCATGAATGAACACAATGGGACTGACTCACCCATTCCAAACTCATGCATGTTGAGCTTCCCAAGTATTATGGCTCCCTCCTCTTCCAATTTAGACACACACCAACTGGTCACATCCAACTTATTTGTGAAATCCAGCTTGGATCCATTGCACCTCTTATATCCCTTCAGATCCATTTCATCCTTGATGGCCATTGGCACTCCGTCCAGAATCCCTAGAGGTGCCCCATCTTTGTAGCGTTGCGTAGCCGTTTCAGCAGCTCGTCTGACAATGTCGACCTTAGTGTCAAGGAAGGCTACCGAGTGTTTCGTTGGCGATTTAACGTCTCTCCGTATTAGAGGCAGCAATGCCTCAACCACAGCGCTCGGAGTAAGCTTGCCAGTCTTAAAGGCGTCGTGGAAATCAGAGATAGAGTAGAAACGCCCAATGGCATCTAGCGGAGGTGCGCGTATGCTATTGATTCTCGTATGGCTTGCAGGAGCTCCAGCGTTCGGATCTCTTACTGGTGTTACGGTTGGGTCGTATCGATTCTCTACATCGTCGAGCTGTGTAAGCCCACGGAGAGCGTTGAAGTTCGCGTTATTCCAAAGGTACGTTTGTACAAAAGAGAGCGATGAGATACTAGACACATTAGCTGATAAATAATGAAGCGTATAGCTAGGCGTTGTACAGTGAAGCACCGTAATGGAGTGGGAGCCCTCGAACTACAGGATTAGCTGGTGGGGGTGGAGATTTGTATGGGATTTCGAAGGATTTGGGTAATGGATAATTTATAAACTCCAGTACTGCAGCTGAACTATTATCCTGGGTTTCTGTCATGTTTAAAATAAATATGCACAATATGTATGCACAATATGAGTTTCTAAGTGAGAGCCTAGGATTTAGGTTAGACGTAAGCTTGTCGTTATCAGAATACGACATTCAGCCACATTTTTGATACTTGACGCCACAATCACATCGATACAACTGGAGACTATACTGCTCCTTTCGATGAAGAAAAACAATTTCCAAACATCAAGATCATCCAGTTTCCAGAAACATGTCACTCCCATTGCTACGGTACAGTTGTAAACTAATAACCATAACCATAATCGGTATTCTTCATCCGCCAACTCTCCTCTCTTCAACACACTATTGCTCCCACCAAGTCATGTTTAAGCACTGGGGACATGGCGAACACTTTTGCGGAAATTCTAGGGCAAACTAGGAATATGGTTTCCATTACTGCCATTGCTGTGGGTTGAGCCATCACCATGTCTCCTCAGTTGATGTCAGTTGATTCATCGCTCCTTCTTGGGAGTGGAGTCGCTCGGGGTGATTTGGTCGGCCATGCGATTGTACTCCCGGGAAACGCCTTCAACCTGCTTCTTCAAGTTCGCCAAGTCACGATCCCTCGCAGCAAGTTCTTGCTTTAGTCGGCCGATTTCGCCAGCGTTGCCAGCATTTTGCAGAGAAGAGCCTTTGCCTTTGCCTTTGACAGCAGGGTCGCCCCTGAGCGTCTTCACCTCCTCCTCAAGACGGAGGACGTCGAGAATCATGACGTAGGTCCGGTTGAGGATCAGAGACAGGAAGAGGGTGAAGCCGCAGAGGTACATATTACGTTGGGAGTAGAATTTGCGGGCTTGGACTTCCATACGTTCTGATCCACCTAGAACTGCAGCCCTATATCAGAAAATCAGTATGTGTTGTATGCAGATATGCACTTTGTTGTTGTACATACCCTCCACGGTTCTGACTTTTGTGCGCAGCGGCCAGTTCTATTTGTACGCGGTAGACTCGGTTGACGCTATCAATGAAAAGAATGAGGATAAAGATAAAAGTTATCTAACGAATTTGTCAATAACGGCTTCCGAAAAAAAGGATATGGACCGAACTACTGACCTTCATGCCATATTGTAATTTTGCTATGATCGGACTCTCGGATATGAAGGTGAACAACTTGCGGCGCCATGTAAAGGGCAATGGAATGATCAACGCCATGAAGATGACCATCTCCGTTACTAGGAGGAGGAATACCTGAAGCGAGATAGCTGTTAGCTTTGCTTTAGGCCATTTATTTTAATGTTTGCGTGAGGCCAGATGGGATAATGACGCAAGTTGTGATCATGGTTGATAGAGCTCAAAGTAACAAAGAACGGAGTATGGCTATAGAAACCACCGTTACAAATGCAGCAAATAACCCGAAGGTGTTAATGTAGACTTACGAGACTATAGTAGAGCGTCATGGCTGCTACGTCGGTTGAAGCTGGAATAAGGGCTTTTGTTGTAGTATGAGCGGTCGAAAGCACAGGGTTCTGGTGGTAAACACTTAGAATCAGCTTTGTTGTTAAAGAACTTCAGAGCGAGCTCAGCAACAGAGGATGAAGAAACGGTGGTGTGCTGAGCAAGAACTGGCTGGCTGCCTTGGTGACGTAAATTGACGGGCTAACCCGGACAGTGCTAGTGGCCTAAGCTCGGCTTCCACCATCACGAGAATTTCCTCAGCGCAAATTCTGACCATCAGCGAACAGACAGCTTTCTGCAGTCACAATTATGGACAATAAAGCTCAGGCCACTCCTAAGCCAAAGGAAGAAGATAATCCAACCCAACCAAATTTGCCTGGAGACTCGGCAGTTACTAGAGCAGAAAAGGCTGAGCATCATGGCCTAATCAACAATCCCGAAGTCAACGATTTCGAACAATCTCCTTCTAAGCGTTTAAAGATGGAGGAAAAAGAGACTACCACATCTACACCTCGTGAAAGGCAGAAGGGCGTAGCTCATATAAAAGCCGAGTGAGCTGACTCCCTGGTACTTTCAGTAAGTGACTTCATGTTCATATCAACTAACTGAGCAAGGTATCTCCTCTATCCACCTGGCAGTAAATTAATCGAACGCTCAAGTGGCGTAGATCGTGATGATGCGGCAGAAGCATCAGGTCAGAGATACCAAGATACTAGATCACAAGACAACCGCCAATCTGGCAGAAACGGCAAGAAAAAGCCGAAAGGACAGAACACGAGCCGCAGTTTCGGCAGTTCTAGGGATGCCCTCCAATTATGCTCCTCTCGTGCACTAAGCCCTGAGTTCTCACCAGAGGAGTGCCGATTTGGGGATAAATGCAAATTCGAACATGATCTACGTAAATACCTAAAAGACGGTAAACGAGAAGATCTCAAGACTCTCGGTGGTATCTGCCCCACTTGGGATTCGAAGGGTGTCTGCAGTGCAGGTTGGAAATGCCGTTTCGTTAGCTGTCACTCTGAGGAAAGGGACAGAAATGGCGGTAAGAAAGAGCTAGTCCTCACCGAGGATCCAGTGCGGAAAGCGAAGGCGGAGGGATTGGTCAGTGCAGAAGATGAAGTTGGTGTTGTCAATGCTGTCACCGCGCAGCAGAAGATTAATCTTTCGAAACGCATCACAAAGACACCCAAAGCGGATGCATATCTTGAGTGGATGCATAGAATTTTCGAAGACGACCAAACTTCTAAGGAACACAATGGATCTAGTAAAAAACCTAAAGAAGAGAGTGAAGAGCACAGAGACGCAGTGGAGGAAAATCGTGCTCAATATGTCGAACCCCCATTCCTTCCCTCAGAAAAACGCCGGATTTACTATGGACCAGAAACTCCAGTTCTTGCTCCACTAACAACACAAGGTAATCTGCCATTCAGGCGACTCTGTGTTGAACTCGGGGCACAGGTCACATGGTCCGAAATGGCAATGGGTCTTCCCTTGATCCAAGGTGAAAAGAGTGAATGGGCATTGATGAAGGCTCATGAGTCTGAAATACGGCCACCAAAAATTTCTGGACTCAATGATGTCGCCACAGGATACGACAATTCCAAGGATCTCAAATTCGGTGCGCAAGTGGCTGCTAATAAACCATGGCTTGCTCTAAAGACCACTGAAATTCTTACTTCGCTATGTCCGAATATCCGTGCTATTGACCTAAACTGTGGGTGCCCTATTGATCTCGTTTTTCGACAAGGCGCAGGGTCAGCTCTTTTGGACAGCCCCAGCAAGCTCGAGAGTATTATACGTGGTATGAATGCCGTGTCGGAAGAGGTTCCAATCACAGCAAAGATTCGTATGGGTACCAAAGACAATAATCCAACTGCCGAAAAGCTTGTAAAGAGGCTTGTGCTTGGTGGATATGAAGCAATCGAGGCAGGCCGAGGAACCTCGGGTGTTGCAGCGATCACGCTCCATGGTCGAACTAGGCAGCAGCGATATACTAGAAACGCGGACTGGGAGTATATTTCAAGATGCGCTGCTCTGATCAACAGGTTGAAGAAGACAAAACATGAGCAAACGGATACTTCAAAGGATGCTGATTCCAGGCACCTTGCAAATGACGGGAAAATATACTTTGTCGGGAATGGAGACTGCTATTCCCATGTGGACTACTACAAACATATCAAGGAAGCCAAAGTTGACTCGGTAATGGTAGCTCGGGGTGCACTGATCAAACCTTGGATCTTCGAAGAGATCGAGAAGGGCCAGTACTTGGATAAATCTGCCTCTGAGCGCTTGGCATATGTCGAGAAATTTGCAAAGTATGGATTGCAGACTTGGGGCTCCGATGAGGTTGGAGTTGGCACTGCACGACGGTTTCTGCTAGAATGGCTCAGCTTCTCTTGTCGATATGTTCCTATCGGCTTGCTTGAATATTTGCCACCTAGCATTCAAGATCGGCCACCAGCCTTCAAAGGACGAGACGATCTCGAGACTCTGATGAGCAGTGACCATTACAAAGACTGGATCAAAATCAGGCGAGTCACCTCTCCCTATCTAGACAGCCACTGTTTCTTCTGCTAACACTTTATAAGTGAAATGTTTCTTGGTCCTGCACATCCAAACTTTAGGTTCGAGCCGAAGCACAAATCTAACAGTTATGAGATAGAGGCGGAAGGGTAGCTAGGGATCTGAATTCGTAGTAATTTGGCTTGTGATCTCAAGCCCATTATGGCTCTTGGTTTCATCGGTGGCATTTCCAGCTTGTAGGCAGATCCGGATATCGGAACTGGATAAGCAGCTACAAAACCTGTAGACTTTGGATTAAAATCATAGTGCGAATCAATCTACGGAAATAGAAGATAGGATTATCAAGCCACCAATATCTTGACATGTTGATGCCTCCACAGCGCGGATGCGGACTTTGCCGTAGGATTCTGGAAACAAGTAAACAGTGACATGCCGCTGTTTCGATCTGAGATGCGGGGAAGATCCCGTGTTGGCTTGGCGCAAACTCTTTTGTAGATTTAGTATTATAGTAAAGTCGCTATACTATAGTAGGTACTTACCTTTAATTACGAATCTATCTAGTATATTACTTATAGATAGACGGTTAAATAGAGAGACTAAACTAAACGTTAAAACAGTACCTATAATACTATATTAATTATACGCAAAATAATTAGGTAGTATTATTACGTATATTATATATAGAAGGATTTATTAGGAGTATAGTTATATATTTAAAGGACTATAGTCCCTACCTAGATAGTTTTCTCTTTATAGTAAAATCTTAGAATATAATCGGAGTTAATCTATTAGGCGCACACTCTATAAGTTTAGATCTTATTACCTCGTTCTACCTATATACCCAGCCTATTAACAAGTCTATTATAGCATTTACTATAAGGCTTTGTTATATACGAGCCTACGTAGATATAGTCTAAGGTAGGCTTAATATCGCTAGTTATTGGCGGCTTAGTTAATTGAGGCACGAGCATAGTAGAAAGGACGTATGCAAGCCTATACGATTGGATTGTTTATTAAAGAAGATCTAAAGCTAGAGAAAGAAAAGGAGAAGAAGGATAGCGCCGCTTAAAGTAGGGTTTATATACGGTCTTTTAGTTACGTAACTATAGTAATCTACTAAGTTTTACTAGTAATCTGCCGCGATCTACCGTTTTTTAATAGTACCGTAATACTAATAAATCTAACTCGATTATTAAAGACATATATAGTAGTTCCTAAATTAAGAAGAATACTATTATTAACTAAATAAGAACGTATTTAAATTATATTATAATTTACTTACCTTAACTTAATCCTAAAGTAGTATTCTACTCTCTTTAAATATATTACTTTTTTAAGTTAAGGATACTATTATTATTAGAAAAATCTAGTGGCTAATAATTATTAAAGAGATCTAGTGATATTAGAATATAATTAAAATATATTATAAATATATTGTTACCTACTTACCTATTACGGTTACTTTTCTTAGTTACTATAAGGTAGATTGTATTGTAGAATGAGCGTTAGGGGTCGATTGACTATGTAATCTTATATTTTAAGCTGAGGTTACCCGGTGCAGGGGTTATGCATTAGTGCTTATGGTGGGCCAAACTTTTAGCGTGGTCGGACCGACCTGCGTCCTCTCCCACTGGTCAGTTCTCGCCAAGTTTATTTTTGCAGCGAGTAACAAACCAACGCGCGTATCTCCCACGGCTGTATTAAGGAACTCCAATATCGGCGTCTGCCGTTCTCACGTGTACTTTATTTACAATACTTAGCTCAACAGAATCCGTTATTTACTACTCTATTGAGTTCTCCACTTGGTCTTGGGTTGCCTCTTCGAAATCCCAACGATGACCCCTAGCTGCTCATTTTATTAATTAGATCCATGCATTAGAGGCTGTTGGCTAGATCGACCGCTAATGACGACATGTTTTGTCTCGCTCACCCGGGAGACGGAAATGGTGTTGTTCCTCTCTACAACTACTCCAAAGATAGCACATTGGGCACAAACATTCGGGAATCACCCCATGCAACTATGTTGGCGCCCTGGAAACCACTGCAGCATTTAGTGCACCTCGGATGTGATTGCTGCTAGCCAGATTGACCTCCAAGTTGACTTAGAGTCTGTGTCGTGAGATGGTCGCCGCTTCTAGAGTCAGGCCGAGCGTATTTCTCCCCTCTGTTCAGGAATACATGAAGCTGAGGTTCCACGTCGCACCTTGGAACAGGCCGTTCCGTTAGAGCACTAGAAATCTTCTGGAAATCCTGATATTGTTTCTAATTCATGCAGGGTCCAAAACGGCCGTGTACCGCTCGGATCGCACCAATGGCGAGTCGCGAATTGGCTCGAAGCTTGCGGTGTGGTTGGTGGAAGGGTCACCATGCCGAAGGATTGACCCATAGCGCATTGTTGGGTGCACCACACTATCAACATCAAGTAACTTCGCTATGCGTGAGCCAGTGGTCGAAATTAATTGTGATACAAGAACGTCCACGCAATCGCAGATCTGGACTGTTGGACACCACGAATGCTACGCTTACCTTGTAAGCCGGGACCCAGAAGAGGTTGTCTCATCCGGGACATGTGACCTGCCGATCTTCGCCGTTCCCTACCAGAGATGGGCGAGCTTGGCGATTGAACGAAAATGACGCGCAGTGCTTGCGTTGTAAATTACGTGACAATAATATACAGCTATTCCACTTTTATGCCGGGAGCAGGCCGAGCGGTGTCAATATGTCCAACTAATGAACCAGGTAAGCCGGAATTATACGACATCTCGATCCGAGGCATGTCCGAAGGCGAATCCAGGAAACCGAATAAGCGGGTGAACGCATCCGGCGGGACAACGTCAGATGCGTGGAAATATCTCGAGGTTCAAGACATACTACGAAATAAGCAACCTGGGACCTGAGTTGGGATGCTAATAGTAGTGATGGGTGGAGGACACAATGCATCTAAACATCAGGCTCCTCATCATTAGTAACGGGCGGCAGACGAGTTAGGATGAGTTAGGTAGTTAAAAGCAATTATTATTTCCGCTCCCTGCAGGGATTAGCGTGGAGTGGGTCTCATGCATCGCGTTGTTGTACTTTAGAAACAACGAGTTTTGATGCATGGGGGGTTAAGGGGTTTGTGTTCACCGAGTCTACGAGTTTGCGTACTTCGGGGGCCATGGGGGTACCAGGACTGAGGGTCAATTACACCAGCGCCACGTGTGGGCGCCTCTTTCTGGTGGGCTGCCATGTGGAGTGACCTTCTGGAAGGCAGTGAAGTTCGTAACAAACCCTCCAGCCGAGCTGCAATGGCTAAAACGTTCGAGTCAACCCGCCCCAAGGCCATGGGTCGAGGCTCTCTTGATACTTGACCCATGCCGTGCTCTCCAATAGCCAGCGCAGAGCCCACGTCCTGCAAGAGCCCACGCCGTCAGGGAAGCCGACCGAAGAAGCATCCAAGCACCCACGCATCGTCAACACCTAAAATACGAGAGCGCGGCTACCCTTTGTTCGCTCTGCAAACACGACAACCACGACAACCACGACAACCTTGAAAGTTCCTCGGTACCCATCAGCCACCCTGCAGCGTTCGGCGTTCAGCTTCAGCGTCCAGCGCCCAGCGGTCTCTCTCTCGTGCGACGGCTAAGTTGCTCGGGCTTTCTAGGGAGGCCCGTCCTAGTGAATCGAGTAGCGCCATCCGAACCTCTCGCACCGTGATTCGGCAGCCTCTCAGGGTTCACAGTACCACACCTTCTAGTCGCCCGCCCAGACAAACCTTTCGTCACCGCCGCCCTCCGAGGATTCATCCATTTATCCTCAAGTCTTCAAACCGCGGCGTCCTTCACTAAAGGGCACGCTGCCATCGCGAATAATTATATTACTTGCTCCAACCCTCTCGCATTGCTCGTTATCTCCGCCGCAGACGCTTGCCTTGAGTCATCGACGATACACTTTGAAGCCGTGAAACTGGATTCACAGGAGACGCCACCACCCCTCTACTACTCCCCCATCACTGGCGATCGAGGGCGCGAGTCGACCGCAGACACCACTCCGGTCAGCACTCCAGTCGAGTCCGCTACATCTCCGCAGTTTGGCAAGCCTAAGAAGGAGAAAGAGCTCTACTTCTCGTGGCACCGAAAGCCGCACGAGCTAGGCTCTGGCCACAAGACTCTGCTGCCGGACTCCGATCTTCTCTTCGAAGACACGGGCGATTGCAGCTTTCCCTTGTTCCCAGAGTCTCCGCCGAGGCCCGTTTCACACGACATGGCCACAGCAGCCTCTCCGATTGACATCACCACTCCTCCACGATTCAACTCCACCTCACCCCGCAATCAAGCCTCGAATCTCACATTCGCACTGCAAGAGGCAGGCGCGAGTGACTACCAGAACTCTGCTATAACCTTTAGCAATAGCAATGGCGGCAATGAGGGGCGTGAGGGGCGGCTGAGCGTTGGAGGTCGTCATGACTCTATTGGAAATGGTTACGGATCCTCATACTATGGAACAGGTGCTAGGCCTATATCAATGAAAGATAGGCCTCGGAGGGAAAGCAACACAGGGAGCTATGTTAACGGCATGAGCTGGGGAGGAGTATCAGTAGGAAGCTGGATCCGAGACGAGTGAGTTGAACTTTGAAAGACAAGACGCTGGAGCATATCCTTCGTGGCCGAATTTAAAGTTCGGCATGGGTGTCTTAACTTCCCCAACTTTTCCCCGCTTTGCTAACATTTCGTCCCTTGTAGCATCATGATGGCAGGAACATCTCCTGCATTCAATCAATCACCCTCATATCACTCATCCTCCTACCTGCCGAAGATGGAGGCGAATTTCATGAAGGACTTCACATGCTGCGGTCTCACTCTCGACTCCTTACACGACCTTCTCCAGCATTTCGAAGAGAGACATGCTCAAGCATCAGCCATGCGGACTTCTCAATCTACACAGGGAGGACTACCTGGTAGCACTACTGCTGGGATACCCTCTGGAAATCCAACCTCAGGCCAAATCCAGGCCCTGCCAGAACCTGCCACGCACACGCAACACGGCTTTAGGCCAACTCAATCTCCGATGAACACATCCAGATCCCAACGGCTGGGCTCGGATGGATTCAGCAGGACTAATCTATCCACAGTGCAAGACATGGATTCACTAGAGGATATGGAGATGGACGATGCAGAACCAATGCCTGCGATCGAGGAGCAGACACCATTCAAATCTCAGCAACAACAATTCGGCCAAAACCAGAATAAACTCCCTCAACTGAACGTGAATGTGGCGAATGCGCTGCAAGCCCACCAAGGGCTCCGCACTTCAACACCAACCACACCATCCGCAGGGCATCAAGGATTTGGGCTACAAAACAACCCAACTGTTTCGTCTGTAAATACTCCAACTCTTGGGACACAATCAATGCAGCAACAACAGAACAGGAATTCTCCCGACTCGTCAGCCCCTGGAACGCCGGCGGAACTCGACATGGACTTTTCCAACTTCAATGGACTTAGCATGCCACTGGGCTCACAGACGATGCAGGGAGGCGACAGCGATTGGGGCATAGGTTTCGGCAACGGAGTAGCTGGATACGACGGAACAATAGATCAGCCAGCCAAACGTCTCTTCAGCAAGCAAGGAGGTCTCAACCAGCAACAATTACAGGCGGCTTTCAAGAACTACCAGCTCGGGAACGACAGCAGCGAGTTGGCGAAACGGTTCCGCGAACAGCAAATCTTGGCCGGTGCTAACATCCCTCCTGTGCCGTTCCCCGAAGAGGTCAAGCCGTTCAAGTGTCCTGTTATTGGCTGCGAAAAAGCGTACAAGAACCAGAATGGGCTGAAATACCACAAACAGGCTCGTTACCCATTATTTCAAGTTTAAATAATGATAGATGGCTAACCTATCTACAGCACGGTCACCAGAATCAGCAGCTCAAAGAGAACGCGGATGGGACATTCTCAATCGTCGATCCTGTAACCTCGATCCCCTATCCAGGCACGGTCGGAATGGAGAAGGAGAAACCATATCGCTGTGAAGTGTGCGGGAAGCGCTACAAGAATCTGAATGGGCTGAAATACCACCGGCAACATGCACCTCACTGCAACCCGGAATTGAAGCTGAACCAGCTAAATCTGGGAGGCGTGCCAAACAATCTACAAGGCATGAATGTCAATGTGGCTGGGGCAGGCATGGTGGGTATGGATACTGGGATGTTTTAAGTTGTGTCGGGTGTTTCTTGGCCAATCTTCATATGCATCCCAGCAATTCCTTTGTTCGGCCCCCTTGCAGCTCGGCTAATGGCATATTCGGTTTCACGCGGTGTTCTATATTCATTCAGACGGCGTTGCTTTCATCCTAGAGGTGTGGTTTGTGTGATCTCCTGGAACGGCGTCCTGGACGGAAAGCATTGGGCGTCTCTACTGGCATCGTATCCTGGTCTCGGCGCTTCCCATAGGATTTTGGAATCCCCGATTTTAGTTACTGATGCCGTACAGATATCCCCGATTCCTTCCGTATACATGCATTAGCAAACGCGATGGCAGTAGATGCCGTCGAAGCTGCGTGACGACGCCATGTTCATATGGGAGGTGTTTTAAGTGGCTCTATTGCCTATTGTCTATTTCTGTTTTTTTGTTCTTTTGTTCAAGACATCCGCGGCGGAGTACTGGAAAAGTTCTACGATCCTTAGCCAGGCAAGCAGACCTGCACTCAACTCAGAAGTGCTATTTTATAGAATGGGATCGGTACGGGCCGTTTTACTGTTGATTGGACAGCGAATTCAGCGTTTCGTCTAATACTAGATTGCGTTCTTGCCATTGGTTGTTTCCGCGTTGCTCACTCCGCTTCTTTTACTATACTTTCTTCGGTAAACCACGGTTTCCATGTTTCGTTGTGTCTACTTGGGAGGTCACGGGAGCTGGGAATAAGCCAGGCTGGGCCAGAAAGCAAATGGTACACTAAAATGTATACGCCATAATCACACGTGTTACGTACAAAGTTCTCGTCTCACTTTCATGGGTGGATTGATCTCGTGCTCACTTTCTTCACTTGGGTATGCGCTTACGCCAGCAGCTGTTAGTGCTGTTTTGAGTGCTCTTTTTAGTACGGATTTTAGTACGGATCCTGGTATGTCTTTATTACACTTGCTTCGGATCGCCAATTCGCCGATGTCAATTCGCTGACTTATAACCACGGTTCCCCTTCTCACTGCCTGTATTAATCATCTACATGGCAGCCTAATGGTTATCGACAGACGACAAGCCTAGGCATCGGTCCTCACCTGCTAGTTTTGGCGTATTATAACATTTGCCTTGCAACACGTTGCCATACATTTCCTATTCGGGCTACAAAGTACGTTATCCTACCCACTTCCCACTGTTCGAACTTTCTAGCTTAACGTCGAAGTATCCTTTACTCTACCAAAGCTGCTCCTTACTTCTGTCCTCTTCTATGTCATCTCACTAATCCAAAACCGTCCAAACTCGACCCCAAACCCTCCCCTCCATCCCCCTCCTTCCGCCGCTCCCACCACCTCCACCCTAAACCCCACCCTAGCCCAGCCCCTCCGCCCGCGATACCCCCGGGCACGCTCCCCGCACTCACACCCACACCCTACAGCTTCCACTCGACCGGCGCCGGGATCTCGATCTCCGCGCCGTCCATCCACACGCCCACAGGCCACGGCCGCACCGCCACGGGCCACCACCGCGTCGCCTCCGCGACCGCCTCCGCCGTCCCCGCCTCCGATGGCCGTGCGCCGTTCGGCTTGCCTGCCCCCGCGGCACAGGGCCCGGTTCCCGGAGCGTGCACCGTCACCCACATCCCGCGCGTTGCGGGCGAGTACGCGTTGATGGGCATGCTGCGCCAGTGCTGCGTGCCGCACAGCAGGGCTGGGTCGGTGGCGGGGGCGTCACCACCCCCATCCCCATCCGGACCACTCGGGCCCGCAGCCGGCAGCGGCGCGGCGGCAGGCACGGGCGGCTGGGCGAGCGTCGTGCTGAGCGGGAGGAAGCGCGTGCTGATGGGGATTGCGGGCAGCCAGCGGAACGGGGTCAGGGTGGCGCTGAAGAAAGGGGTCTTGGCGCTCGGGTCCGGGGCGTAGACGGCGAGGGTGAGGGGGCCCGGCGTCCCGGCGGGCGAGGAGAAGGTGAAGCGGGCGAGGTGCTTCGGGATGTTCCAGTTGTGGCGGCCGTTGTAGCAGGTTTCGCGCTGCGAGACGTAGATCCGGGTGATGCGTTTGCGGGACGTGGGCTTTGTGGGGACGCGGAAGACGCCGGGGATTAGGAGGAGTTCGTCGTAAGGGCCTGGTTGAGGGTTTGGGGGGTCAGCTTTAGGGGTAGGTCGAAGGGGAGGGAGCGGGGATGGAAGAGGTGGGTTGGATAAGAGATGTTGGAAATTTGGTTGAGAATATGGGAGTGTCTTTGGTAAATTGCCATTGAGAAAGAACGAAAACTCCTTCTACTTTCCACTGCTAGCAATATCACTACTTTTGCAATATACTTATTCTGAAAAGTACAGGTAAATTCTTAAGCCTTGACTGGTTTGTCTTCGTGCTATTCTCTGCCACTGACGCCCTTTCTCACTCTACCAAAGGGAAAAAAAAAGGAAGAAACAAAAGTTGTACTTACCCGTCGGCGTGTCCTCATATCTCACAACCATAATCATGCCCAGCCCGCCCTTAAACTCGCCCGCAAGCTGCGGATCCGCGAACTCGGGCGACGACGCCTCTAGCGGGTCATAGACATCCTCGGGTAGCTTCCGCAGGTTCAGCAACAGCCAATACGATGCGCATTTCGTCGTCCATGGGGCGGGTTTAATGGGAACCGGGGGCTCCGGAGTGGGCATTTTTATTTCGTTGTTTATTTGATATTTAGGCAATGGAGTGGGTGGATTGTATATTTCACTGGTAGTAAGTAGGGGGGAGAAGGTTCGAAGGGAATGTACGGGATTCAGTGCCTGATGGATATTGGTGGTGAGTGTATATCAAGGCTGAGGATCGGTGGTGCGCAAGCCTCGATTCACGTGTAACGCAGTGTGCCTATGCATGGTGCTTTGTGATGCGTTGGAGACTAATCGGAGGCTTCTCGTAAAAGATGTGCTGCCTAGGTATTATTAGAAAGAGCCATGGTGATTTATGTAAGCCAGATGTGGCGACAGTAATCAAAGCTGAAAAAGGTGGTGGGGAGGGGAAAACCAATGCGAAGGAGGCAGGACGTGACAGGGCAATGAAATTATCTTCTCTGCAAGGGAATTTCAGAGTTAGCTTTGTTAGATTGTAAAAAGGAAGTTGAGTATGATTATAGAATGTTGTATTCGTATAGAGTTGCACTGCTGAGGGTTTCTTTCGTTGTACTACTGATGGTTTCTAATCACCATTTAAGCTTTGATGTTTCATAAAATACCTGTCACATGGGAACGCAGGTGTATGGTGGTGTGTGTGGAGACTCCATAAAGTGACCGAGCTGCAAAGATTTCTCCCCGCATCGCGCAGCTGCTTTGTAAGCTCGGTTGGTGCGGGGGTTTGTTGGCATTATAAGTGCCCCCCCTTCTAGCGCGCCCGGAGCTTTCCATAACCAGGACTTTGAAAACTGCCTCGCGACATTTAGCCCAGTCAACGAGTATCTCTCGAAGCCCGGCGCTGCTCCTGTTACGTGAGTGACATTATAAGGTGATGAGCATCTGTCCTAACGGTCATTAGCCATCAGCTTACGTGCGGTACCGCCCAGAAAGCACAGCAGCACAAGCAGCACATCATTGAGGACTCTCTGCGGAGTTCGGCCACTGTCACGATGAGTCGTCCCAATCCAGGAGACGGAGGAATGGACATAGGAGGAGGGAGTAGCGGCCCAGGAGGAGGGAGTAGCGGCACAAATGAGGACAAGTAATATCAGCCTTGTGTATCAACGTTTCTCAGACGCTTGGTAGCGACCAGAACGAAGATGTCTCGTATTTGGGCGGCGCTGGATGATTTAATCTAATGGAATTGTGAGGCTAGCGGGGCATAACTTCTTAACGCCATAAATTGAGATACGTTAACTCTGAGCTTTCGCATTCGCCTTATACCTAATAGAATAAATCACTATCGTGTTTCATCCGGCCACCCCACCAGCACCAGGACGTGTCTTCGTACCAAAACAATAATGTCATCGATTCATAACTCTAAATCACCCCAGAAAGAGGGTAGACTACTTATTGGCGTGTAGTGGATTATGACTGGGGTGGCCGGATGAGTGGTGGAACACGTTAATGGCGAATGTTATGCTGAGTAACAGGGTATTAGGAAGGTCTCAGTCGTCACGGAGAACGGATCTATATACTAGCGGGTCTATCACGTGATCACAGGAAGCCCTACCCTACCAATTGTCTTAGCATGCTTAGACCACACAGGGAGGCCGGATAAATCCGGCCCGATAGCACTAAACCAGTTTAGGTCATCTGTCCCTGTATGGTCTGAGACACTTTAGCCGACATTTATAACGCACGTCGTAATATCCGTATAGCTAATATTACGGATATTCACTTCTTATTCTTATAACAAGTTTAGGCAGCTGTAAGAGTATATATATTAGGTCCCGCCGCGCTTGCGACAAGTTCGCAAGCACTCTCTGTCTTTTTGGCCGTATGGCGACGTGCGGGCGGGACACGTTACAGCAGCTTAAAAAATCTATTAATTATATACTAAGCTCCAGCGAATTAAATGGTCTACGTAAGAAGTCTCCCTACCTTCCCGTTCCTAACATTAATTTTAAAATAGCCGTAACGCGGTTTACTAAAGTAAATAATTAGCAATATTCGCACTAATAACGCGTTAATCTTAACTACCTACTCTCTATCTATTATATCTATAATCTAATAATTAAAACCCATTAAGATCTATCTATTATAACGTATTTAAGTCCTCCCTACCTTTATCTAACCCTCTACTCTCCCTCTGCTGCTTTTAAGCGCTATTTACTAATACCTCCATTAAAGCGAATAAGGTAAAGAGGTTATAAACCATAAGCTAGTTAAGCAGATTAATAAGCTAGCAGGACGTAATAGGCTAGGGATTATATTAAAATAGATCCCTAGCGGTCTCTACGGCTATATAGCCTGCAGAGGGAGCTACCCTAGCTTATAAGCAGCTCTTATAAGCTTTAAATAAATAAGCTAGATAAAGCTATTGCGGAGATATATTTGTACCGCGGTCATACGGAGCAGCTCGAGGCCCTAAGGGTGCTGATATTTAAGCGGCGAGATCTTATACTTATAGCAAAGACATCTTTTAGTAAGAGTATAATAATGCAAGCACTACTATATCTCGTACCTAATGCGGTTATTATTATTATTCTTTTACTTAACGTAATTAGGTTAGAGTAAGTAAAAAAGATTATAAAGCTACTTTATATTTAACCTATTTATATATAGGGGAAGACAATATCCGCTAAGCTAATTAAGGATATTTATATAGGCAGCTATATATATATTCTTATCTCCCTAAAGCTTTTAGTTAGTAATAAGCTGTATAAGGTTCTAGTAGACCTGACGTTTTATTCTTATATTACCCTTATAGTAGTTAACAAAGTATACCTACTTACTAATTAGGGAGAGACCTTCCGTATAGCGTACGCATAACTCTTTAAAGTACGTTCGGTCTTAGTTAATAAGCCTTAGTTTGTATATACCGTAACGCTAGACCTATCTATATTTTAGACTATATATAAGCTAGCTGGGTTTAAACCTAATATATAAGTTATTAAAACCCTAATTAATTGGCTAGAGCTAAAGATTATATAGAGGGTTATAACTGCGCTAGAAAAGAAGAACTTTTGAGCTCTTTACTTTACTATTACTGCTGCTCTAGTGTATTTATATACTGCTAGTAATAGTAACTAAAAAGAGGGCGAGTAATTAAGAAGCCGCTTAATATCTACACAGCGGATATACCGCTAATAGTTTAATTAACTTTAGCTGATTCTAAAGACGATTATCTTCTTTAATTCTAAGGAGTGGATAGCTGCCTGTTATAATACTATTTACAGCTAGTTAATCTATCGCGGCTATAATACTGCTATTATTAGAGAAGCGGTGCAGAGCTACTATATAACGCTTACGGATATTAATAAAGACCGCTTATACGCCGAATACGCGCGCCCAACGTCTTAAATTTGAATTTTAGTTATATTAGATATAGTAGCACATAATATAGATATCCTAGATATTTACCGTTTAATCTAATATAGAATGCCTTGCTATAAATCCTATAATATGCTAATATAGCAGTTTGGCCAGGCAGGCTAAGAAGAAGGCCTTTTAGGTAAAGTAATCTTTATAGTTAAGAGCCGCTAATAGGGTCCTTGCGATAAATTAGGTAGTTCTAAGTATACACAACCTTAGTATATAGGCGATCTTCGCGTAAGCGCGCTGCGTAATAATATCCGCGGGCGATAAAATATAGAGACTACGGATATTGCGGGTAATGCTTTATCTATAGTATTAGTTAATACTAAGCAGTTAGTAAATATAAGAAGCGGGCGTAGGTTAAGCCCTAGTAGTTTTATAGTACGCCTACCTAAAAAGCTTATTATACTAACCCTACGCCCAAAGAAGCGGTTAACTAATGCGCAGTTATATAGTAAACTACCGTTTACCCTATAGCGGCTAGTTAATAAGGATTAGGTATACTTATAAGTAATATAACTTATATACTATAGAGACCTACAGTCTACTATTAGTAAAGACTTGTGTTTATAATAGCTTACATAAATACCTCTAAACCGAAGCTTGTAGATTGTAACGGCGCTATCGCACGTTACCTGCCAAATTCTGCCATATTCTGCCGATCTGCGATTGGCCCGCCTAAAGCTAGCGCCTTAGCGGCTCACCCTATATATTTGTTTACATCGGTCCTAGCGACCCCTTTTCCTTCTCTTTAGCTTAGTATCTTTGTAATACAGCATTCGTTTAAGCTTCGGTTTAGAGGCATTTATTTAAGCTGTGACATTATACTAAGCTCTCCCTACCTTACCTGGGAAGGCCTTAATAATATCCTACCCTAAAGAAACTTCGTCTGTAATAACGCATTAACGCGCTATACTTAGACACTAAAACAACTCTATATTGCCTGAGAAGGCCTAGATAATATCCTACCTTATAAGCTAGATAGGACTAGACCTATACCCCCGGAATTAAAACTAAAGCGTATAATATTAACAAATCTTAGGAAGCTAACGATAGTATCTAAAGCAAGCTTATTTAAGAGAGCTACCTTTACCTGAGAGGAACCTAAGATCTAATTAGGATCAGAAATCGAAGATAATAATAATGTTATAGATATACGCGAGCAGATTCGCGCCCTTATAGCTAGCTAGGAAGCCAATTGTCTTAAAGTAAGAAATATATAAGAGACCCTATAAGAGATCCTAGAAAGCCTTACGGCCCTATAAAATAGCCTAGCTTCCCCTTCTTAAAGCCCTAGCTAACCTATTTACTCTACTAAATACGATATACTAGGGAGTATAGATATAATAACGAAGTAATTAAAGTCCGTTAAGCTCCCTAACCCCCTACTACTATCTAACGGGATAGACCCTACCTTTAAGAATTGGAGGATTTAAGTATAAGGAAAGCTCCGCGTTAACTATAACCATTTCCTTTCTAAAGAAGCTAAAATACTCTACCTCTTTAGTTAAACTACTGGGGACGCCTAACGGCACCTTTAAGCTAAGTTTAAGGATAACTCCCCTATCTAATTTATATCTGTTAATGAGATAATATAGCACCTAGCGGCTATCTACGTTAACCCAAACAAAGTACGGGATGCCCGTTATAACTATAATCACCTAATAATAAAACTAAACTAACCCTTTGCCAAATTCTAGACTTAATTCCTATACCTTATAGGAGAAGGCCAGGTTCCCCTTAAGAACTATTAATTAGACCTATATAATAAGCTAATAATCCGGCTATAAGAAAAGATCGCTATAACCTTAGATAACCTGCCAACCTATAAAAGACTTGCAGCTTATTGCCTATTATTAAACTCAGAACTAAAGCGGATTAACGCCTACCCTAATCGGTAGAAGTAACTCCGTAATAATTGGAACTTGCTAGCTATACCTATAGAAGCTAGAGTAGGAAGATAAGTTACGACTGCTCTTATACCAAAGGCGGTTATAACTACGCACTAATAAGCCTTGCCCGACCAGCTACGTACCACACCATTAACTAGTATTCGCCGTAATACTCTAATTAACCCTACCTCGGCCACGTGCTTTAACTGTAAAAAGTAAGGTTACTTTACCTTATCCTACCCGGAGCTAAAGGATAATAATAATTCATTGCTTAATGTCTGATTTAGATCCCTATTGGGCCCACGCGGACTACTCCTTATTTACATATAGGGAGAAAACTCTATTTAAGAAAAATGAGAAAACCCCGTGATCCATCTCCCCGCCTTTTAGGACTCGCCTACTTAGCGCCTATAAGTCGCCTATAGTGCTCTACTACCTTACTATTTAACCTCTTTAGGAACCACTACTGCCGTAATAAGCCTACGGACGCGCTAGTATTATAAACCATTACTCTACTACTATAGAGTTACTAGGGGGCACCTACTGCTTGCCCCCTTGCCTTTTATTACTATTTCCCTTATAACCCGGAACTAATTTAGCATATTTTAACTAATAAGCCACTAGGTAACCGCCTTAAGGCCTTTTTATATTAAGAGTAGTATATTATAGTTCTCTATGCCAGCTATTAAGAGTATTGTTTCTTAATTAGTGCGTAGGGGGCATAGTAGTATTACGTGTTTTAGTATCTATCTTAGCTAGCCATATTTACATCTTAGGCTACCTATTGGGACACCCACCTAGTAAAGCCAATCTTTTAGTCCTATTATTCCTGTTCTTAAGAGTATTACTATTATATTTTCTGCCTTTATTAGGCCTTCTTAGAGCCCTTAGGTATTTACCCCCTATGGCGTTAACTATGCTATAGCTTAGGTTTATCTTACCTAAGTCAGCCTCTATACCTTTAACTCCTATTTACTTCTTTAGCGTTGGTCTAACTAGTATTATATTGCGGTAGATAGTTTCCTAGCGTTCTTACATATTTTACTTTGGCTCCTTTCTCTGTCTTACTGTTTTTACTAACCTCTTATACGTCTCCCTTCCTCCTCTATATGGGCCTGGGCCCTAAAGCGGTACTATTCTTCTTCTACTTTCTTTACCTGTTTCTCTAATATCTCTTTTCTACTTTAGAATTATTGGTTTATTCTCCTATAGGGCACCCTAGGGTCCCTCTATAGTTTACTTAGGCGTGTCTTAATATACTTTATAATATTGGAGTTACATTTATTTTGCGTCCTTTATATTGCAGCGGCTTTAATATATAACTGTAGGGGGGGAATATTAAATTCCTTCTTAAGTAGTGCTGTAGCCGTTCGCTTATACCCGCCTATAATACTCTAGAGGTAAGCTGTCTGGACCTTTTAAAGTGGTTTAAGGAGTAATTTAGGGGGGCCCTTTTTAGTTTCTCTAATGGCCTAAATACTAGATCTATATATTATAGTTGGCCGGATAACTGCTGTATATAGTAGGCGTGACCTCTAGAAGCATGGACCCTATGTAGAATTAACAATCCTAGATAAAGTAATAAACTGTGCTTGGCCTTTATAGGCCGCTTATGCTATATATGCGCTTTATTAGAGCTTACTGTCTACCTATACTCCTAATACCCTTAGGCCCTAAACTAGTTAACCCCTAAAGCCTTAGATGTGAATTATATACTAGAGATTTACAGATTAGTTACGTTTTCTTATAAAATAGATTAGCTGGTATTTCTTTAGTAAGAATTGGACTCTATAACGTTTTGCCTATTCTATATAAGTGTTATAGGCTTTCTTTAGTGTTCTGCAATTCTTTGCGGCTATTAGCCCGTATATAATTAGGTTTGTATTATTAATAAAGCCTATCCCCTAGGTTGCCCCTTCCTTAAAGGAGTTAAGTAGGTTGCTTATAAAGAAAAGGAAGAGTATAGGCAAGAGGGGTAATCCTTATGGTATTCCTATTGTAACTGCGATGGGGGGGCTCTAGTATCCGCTAAAGACTAGTAATGTTTCTTTCTAGCTTATAAACCCTTAGACAAATTATATAATTTATTTTAGGAAGCCCTTTACCCTAAGGATATATAGGAGACGCTTATAGGGTATATTGTTGTAGGCACTACTAATGTCTAGGCTAAGCATTAATACTATAAAGTCCTTTCGCATCGCCTATACAGATTTAATGGTGGTAGCGAGTAGTATAAGTGCTAATAGTGTTAAGCGGTTCTTTCTTGCCCCTATTTAGCTTTATAGTAGTAGGGCATATTCCTCTACTGTGTCTGCTATACGTTCCGTTATTACCCTTTCTAAGATCTTGCTAAGGGTGTTTTCTAAAGTAATAAGGCGGTAGCTTCCTAGGATTAAGTAATCTGCTTTACCTTCTTTTTATAGGATAACCGTTATTATAGATCTTTTAAGTCGTAAGTAGTAGCCTATAGCAAAGTATACTCTGGCTATATTTGTAAGCTAAGGTGCTATAAGTAGCCTATAGGTTTTTAGGGCCTTATTTAGAATCCTATTTGGTCCTAGTACTATATTGTTTAAAAGGCGGCTAATAGTTTTAGCTATTTTCTCTATTATTATATCGCTGTTAACCCGTAAGCGAGTTACTAGTATTTCGCCCGTGATATTACTAAGGTCTGCTAGAGCCGGTTAAGGGAAAAACCTTTCTATAAGGATCTTTACCTTCTTATCGTTGTTATTTATAGCCTATAATTCTCCTGCTCTTTATAAGGGTGGTAGGTATAGGTCTTCTACTAGGCGCCCTACCTTTTTCTTTACCTATTTTGCTATAGCCTAAAGGCCCTTATTATAGGGGAGGCTTGGGTTAAAAGTATGCTTATTTATAAACCGTCTCTAGTTATTCCTTACTTCTTTTTTTAGGGTATTCTTTAGCTAGTTTCTTATGTCTTTATATTATCTCTCGTCTTTAGGGTCGTGGCTACTTATATATTTCCTTCTTACTTGTCGTTGGCTGGCAATTAGAACTGCGCATTATGTGGACCATACGTATTACGCGTAAAGGCCCGGTTTTAAGATTGGGCAGTACTCTTTTAGCCTATTTTTAATCGCTGCCTAGATCCTTTCTAGTCTTCGGTTAATTTCCTTAGGGTGGCCAATAAGCCTCGCTTGTTTAGTATTAGGTGGATTTCTTCTAGGTTTTAGAGTTATTGTTTAACTATATTAAGGAAACTATTTATCTTAAGCTTCCTTATTATATATCTTTTTTTATTTAGTTATACTTTAGTATCTAGGTCTAGCTATATTTAGATAAGGATATAGTCTAGGGTAAGTGCCTATTCTTCTTTAGGGTTATACCTTTTAAGTCTCTGGTATAGGCTTTTGTTTATAAATGTAAGGTTAATTATACTTTTGGTGGTGCCTCGTTACTATATAATTGCTTTTAGAGGGGTAGCTAGCTTAAGGCCCTAGATATCTATAGCTCTTAGTAGGCACTCTAACTGTTAATCTATAGTAATATAGATACCCCCCTACTATGGGTAGTGGAGGTTTATATCTCTTAGTAGGATAGACTCTATACCTTTAGTTTTTAGTAAGCTTATTACTAATATAATATTCTCTATTTATGGGACCCCTTTAACCCTAGGGTTATACACATTAATAATTTATACCGGTCCCCTATATATTTAGATTGTTATAACTGTAATATCTAGGTTAACTACCTACTATAACTATAAGAATAGGCTAATAGCCTTACTAATTATAAAGCATATATATATAGCTGCTTTTGGTTTATATAGGAGCTAGAATCCTTAGGGGTAGTATGTTAATTGTATAAAGGTATTATAATACGGTTCTTATATAGTAAGGATATAGTATTTCTCTAGGTCTAGACTGTCTAGTAGGGGCCTTATAAGGCGGTGGTTTATATTGCCGTAGTTATACTATATAATGGATAGGTGGCGGACCCCTAGTGAGGGTTCTTTAATTCTTCTTTATTCTTCGCTTCTTCTATTTCTACTTTCTCTAGGATATTTAGAGCTTTTATCTCTTATGTTTATACCTTAGTTACTACTTATTTTATATAGAGCTTTTTATTCCTATATCTTATATTCCTATTAGCGCTTCTATATCTAAATCTATTATTATTACTGGTTCTTCCCCTGTTTTTACTGGTCGGCTATATACCCTTTATAGGTTGGCTATAAATGTTATATTTGCTGCATTAAGTCTAATTCTTAATTGTTTTGGTCTTAAGCCTACTATTGCTGTCTATAGGGGTCTTCCTATGGGGCGTTCTCTCCCTTATATCCCCTGTAACCCTTATATCCCTAATTAGTCTAATAATATCGCATAGCGTCGCTTCTAGCCTGTTAAGGCTTGGGATAGCTAGCCTAGCCCTTTAGTGTTAAAGGTAGGAAACGCTAGAAAGGCGCCTGCGTCCCCCTAGCTTATTGCCTATTATTTCTATTTATATAACCTAGCGTATAGTTATTCCCGTAGCTGTTAAGCCCTTACCTTTTGTCTCCTATATTTAATATAGTCTTCTTTCTCCTACGCCTTATATATACTTTAGTGGTAGTTTACGTATTTTATTTAGTCTTAATTTAAGCAATATCTTATATTATAGGGGCCTGTATAGTGGCCGCAGCACACCTATACTGCGCATATAGATTAGGTGTGTCCCTATTATATATATTAATAGCATTATTTTAGGCATAGTCTGCGGTTATAGAGCCTTGTGTTATATATAAGGCCATTTATAATTATTCCTTTTTGGATAAAGAGTTTTTGTATTTTTGGTGTATATATACTAACAATAAGGGAGCTATACGTTTATCCGGCGTCTTCCTAGCGAGTCTTTAGCGACCCTTATATCTTCTTATTATTCTTATTATATACTTAATTTATATTTTCCTATTAAAGCCACTAGATTTAGGTGATTTTAAGTCCTAGTATAAGGCGTTCCGTTTATCTTACTATCTTCTATATAATTGCTGTATTATCCGCCTAGTGTCCCTTTTCTACCCTAAGGCTTATAGAAACCACTAGGACTTTAACTAGGTAATCCTTATAGAGTACTTTTATGCTAATATATTCTCCTAGCCTATCCCCTACCCTTATGGCTCGTTCCTTTACCTATTAGTCCTTTAAAGTAACTCTAATATCTCCGCTCTTAAGGTATTGGACTATAACAGCGTTATAGACCTCTTTGTGTATTTTTATAAGGACTTTTATTTCTAATTATCCCCTAAGCCCCTCTACTTATTCTATGTTTGGTTATATTATAATTATATACCCGGTTATTAACTTAAGGGGGGTAGGTTCCCTATGCTATAAAAGCGCAGCTATGGCGGCCTAGGTGCGGTTTGCCGGTAAAGGGGGGTTATACTTATTTTTAATTTTGCTTAGCCGTTAAAGGATTTAATTAAGGGTTTGCTAGAGGGGCGCCTAAGGTTTACTAGACTAGCGGAGCTATTTTACTAGCTATATTAGTTTATTATAGCTAACGGTTACTCCCCTACAATTTTAGATACTAGACGCGTCTAATAGGCTTTATATTTTGTTAGATGCCTTCTTAATAGAGGTATTTCCGCTTTATAGTGTGGTATTCGCCTGTCTTTATTATAGAGGGCTATTGCTAGGCGTAGTTCTAGCGGTTACGCGCGAGTGCGAGCCACCGTCGTTTGACGTGTGCCTCCCCTGCAATGCATGCATCTTAGGGGGATTCTCTAGGTGTTTTTCAGGGTTCTTTTGGTTAGTTTTGGTCTTTTTAGGCCGGGTGCAGCAAGAGCTCCTTTTGTTAGATTATCTTAGCTAAAATATACTAAACTAGTTCTTGGAGCTAAAGGATATAGGTAATATTAAGGAGATAGAGGAAGGAGAAACGTCCGATAAGTCGGGAAAAGAAGAACCCTAGGGAAAGACTCCCCCCTAGGGTACCCTATCGATCTTAAAGAGATTAATCTTAGTCAGTTAATAGGTGGAAAGCATTTTACGGTTCTATATAATATCTTAAAATAGATATAGAGTTAATATAACCGCCCTTATTAACACTAGAGTAAATGGCTTTGCCTTTATAAATACTGCCTATATGAATAATATTGCTAAGTTTCTAAATATAGAAGCCATCTAACTAGAGAAGCCTGTTTAGGTAAAGGGCTATAACGGCTAAGCCGGTTAGCCCGTTACCTACGTTTTAAAGTTATATATCGCTCTTAATAGACGACGCTAATATAGTATTCCCTTTTGCATCCTAAACCTAGGGTCCTATAATATAATCCTTAGACGAAAATGGATGTCCTATTTTAATATTTAGTTAAATATATAAAAAAGACGGTTCGTCTAGCCGGAGGATAGACTGAGGTTACCCTCCTTTATTAGGGAGATCCAAACTAACCGCAAGACGCTAGCTATAAGGGGTAACCCTACCTACTAGTAGGATATCTATCACATATCGGGGGGGGTCATTTGGCTCGGTTACGGCCCAGGTTAATACGAGGTTAGGGCCACCCCTGCTGATAATTGGCGCGAACCCCGCACGAGGTCGCGCAGCGACCGCCCCCGAGTACCTTTGCACGCGATTTTGGGCGAAAAGGTACATAATTTAAGTTAGATCGGTACTTCTGGACGGTCGCGTAATGTTGCTCTAAATTTCAAACACCCAAACGCGTGCCATTCCTATATTAAGGCGTCTCAGTTACTGTAATGTAGTCCTATATTNAGACGTCTCGGTCGCTAGAGTATAGTCCTNCATCAAGGCGTCTTAGTCACTATAGTATAGTCTTATATTAAGGCGTCTCGGTNACTGCAGTGTAGTCTTANATNGAGGCGTCTCGGTCACTGCAGTAGTCCTATATNAAGACGTCTCGGTTGCTGCAGTGCAGTCCTACATCGAGGCGTCTCGGTCACTGTAGTAGTCCTATAATGAGATAGTATTACATATATATATATACTGTTTAATACAGAGCCTTTCCCTCCCTCCCCCGCCCCAAGAGCTAGCAGTTAGATATTCTTACAAAGCCAATCTAAAGAACGCCGGCCCCGTAGCTGCTCCAGCTGGTCAATAGCCTGTCTCTCATCTCTTGCTGTACCGTCTTCTACGCGCCGTCTTATATCCTTAATTATCCTACGGCGACGGCTATANAACATAGCCTCGCCGTNNACCCGCCAGCGCGCCCCCNAGCAGCGATNAAGAGCTTCGATTGACGGCCCACCCGCTAGCCCTAAAGTCCACTNAGCCCAGAGCTNGAATACCGAATTGCCGCCCNGAAGCATCTTATATTTTCTTNGCGGCGCCTGNGGGTNAAGGATAAATAGGAGAGGTGGTTNAGTATCTGCTTGCGCCTGCGCTAGCGGGGGCGGCGCGGATATAGTAGACAGCTGAGCGGGGGGTGCGGATATAGCAGACAGCTGAGCGGGGGGTGCGGATATAGCAGATAGCGGAGCGGGGGGTGCGGATATAGCAGACAGCTGAGCGGGGGGTGCGGATATAGCAGATAGCGGAGCGGGGGGTGCGGATATAGTAGACAGCTGAGCGGGCGGTGCGGATATGGTAGATAGCTGAGCAGGTGGCGCGGATATGGTAGACGTTATGGTAGACGTTATGGTAGACGGTGGATGTACGGACTCCGTAGGCCCTATCCAGATGCCCGTCTTTCCTTGCTGGATCNATATAGGTGCAGGTGCGAATGATGCTGATGACCTTTCCATCTCGCTAAGGCGTTCTAAGATCGTATGTACGTGNAACTGAACCCCCTTAATCTCTGAGATTGCGGCCTCGTGTCTTAGCTTAGCTACGGCCTCATNGGCGGGCCAGTATTTCCGNATTATTAGTTCATTCGGCGTAACTACGTTAGCTAGCGAGCTTTCTACCCGCGCGGCGAACCTCTGGTACTCCTCGCAGCNAAAGAGGGAGTCCTTCCATAGGGGGTGGAGCGGGAACTGCTTACGTAGGATTACNNAGTCCTGTAATAGGATTACCCTAAGCGCACGGAGGAGGCGTAGAAATCCTNAGCCCGCAAGGTCAAGCCGTACNACCTCATTATCGGCCCTGTCTGGGTGGTAGGTCTCCATGCGTTTTAGCCAGACGTCAGTCTCGGGCCATATCTTTGAGCAGAGGGCCTCCTCTGGCACCTCCCGCGCGCGGGGAAGAAAGTAGCCCTTTCCCTCCTTTGGGAAGCCGGCGATCGACCGCATAAACGCACGGGGTAGGTAGCTAAGGTAGGCTCCCGTCATCGCGTCCGTATTCCAGCGTCCGGCCCGTCTAATTTGGGTCTCCTTAACGCCGCTAAGCTCGGCGTGCCGGACGCTCTGCTTACGGGCGCTATGGGTNTTCTCNTTTGAGTNAATNCCTACCCCCTGGAACATCTTCTTATTCCATTCNAACTGCGTATGATAGCTTAGCGGCCGTTGCGGTACTTTAATGCTGCCAGGGAAGACGTATAGGTTGTAGTAGTCCTCTGGCTGCCGAAAGGATGGGAAGCTCTCAGCGCCGTCCTTACCCCAGCGGTTAAAGAAGTAGAAGGCTATTGCAGAGAGAGGGCAGAGGATGGGGTCAGTATTGCGCATACAGCCCATATACTCAACCTTGCCGTGCTGATTCTGCTTCCCCTGTGTCATCGACATAATCATACACGGCGCTGGCTCGTCCGGTTTAGGCCCTTCGTTCTCTAGTTCAATAAGGACGAGGTCAGCAAGCTGAACGTCCCGTCTACTTTCACCCCGGGTAACGGTAGTATGGCCTAAGGAAAGGAACAGGTTAGAAAACGGTAGCCGTACGGACCAGTAATATACGAACCTAATAAATGCTCGGCCGCAGTTCGAAGGTAAGACTCGACTGAACCCGGCATTTTAGAGCCCGTCTCCCAGCACCAAGTGATCGCCCTTTTAAGCCCTTTAACGTCGTAGCCGCCAGTAATTGTAAATAGGCCTCGGTCGATAAAGTTAACGCGTCGAATCCGGTCCTCGTCGCGGCGGACGCTGTCTAGTATCGCCGAGAGCTTCGCCCCCCGCAGCGGCTGCGAGGCCTTGCCTTCCGATTGCCATGNATAGAGCTNAGTAATAGCGGAGACGTAGCTATTTANAACTGAGTATNGGACTGTCTCGTTGAAAAGGGCGTCTAGGGCCTCCTCGTCCCATATCTCTCCTTCCTCGTCCTTTATGGCTTCTTCCCCTACAGCTGCGGCTGCCCCTGCGGCTGCCTTCCCCCCTAGCTGCCCTCCCGCCTTAGCCGTCTTCTGCCTCTTCTTCGCCCGCTCGCCATCTTTCCACATCTCTTTCCGTTTCGACTTGCGTTTTTGATAGCCAGCGGCCCGTGATTCTCGGTTGACGACTTGCTGCTCTAGAAATAGGCAAAGCTTATCTTCCGTTACCCGGGCGCCGTCCGTATTGCCTTCCAGTCTCGCGCACCAGTCTTCCCACTCTTTCTGCTTTGGCTCGTACGCCCTCGTAGTATTCTTCGAGCGCTGGGCCTTATAAATATCCTGTAGCCGCGCCGTCTGGGCCTTGAATTCGCTCTGGAGGCTATAGGGGGGGGAGGCTGGGGGGGCTTCCTTTGGCCGTAAAGTGGACCGTAGGGTAAGAAGATTCTTAAAAGACTCCATATCCGCAAGAGGTAAGGGGGAGACGCGTGAGCGCGGCGCGGGTAAATAAAGCCACCGAACGCGTAAATATCACAGGAGAAGAAGAAGAGAGCTCTATATTATAGAATTAGAATTGCGGTAGGCCTTTCTATATAAAATCAGAAGCCCCGCGCGAGCCATCGCGGGCACGAGAACAGTAGAGGGTTGGAAAATGGATTGTCGAGGCGACGATGAGGTCGAAGGCGCGCTGAGGCCCTCCATACTAACCCAGTACTAACCTAGGCCTCAAAAACGCGTCCGAAAAGTAGGGGCCACCACCTAGGGGGGGTGCGATATTTGGACGATATGTCAAGGACCTTGGGGGCTCGTGCGTAACCCGAGGTTATGCCAAGCCTAACCCGGACCTCCGATACCTGGTTGGAGATGCATGCCCCCAAGGGATGTTGCCACCATGAGGGCCATAATTATTTGTTCTTCTGTCGAGGTGCTCGTATTCGGCCCCCTCACGAAATAGGAAGGGTGCCAACAATCAGCCGCAGAATGGAACAATTGGAGCGTGCTCAGCCACGCTCTGCAATGTGGCTGCGACATGGCCTCCATCATCGTGCACGCCGCCCGCCGACATCACCAGACTTGTTGGGATAAGTACTAGATCCAGGCACCGAAGCGACCGAGACTCGTCTTCATCTTTCTCGAACTGGGCGTCGCAGCTGTCTCTCTGCTCTTTGCTTCTGAGGCCTTGTAGATGGCTGATCCCTCTAACTCAACCAGAAACCTCCTACCAAGCCATGGGCGTCCTTCACAAAGCTCCATTCGGCGACAGAATCCCGGAAAGATCCCATGGCCTGCTATTCTCTGTATCGTTTTGTTAATGGCATCTGTGGTTGTATCCATAGCCATAGTATCATTGTCACATCATCAGCCAGTCACATCATGGAAGATTTCACCTGCAGTATTACTCTCAGTCATGTCATCCATTTTCGTTCTCACACTCGAGGTTCTAGTTGCCGTTGGGCTCACCATATGCTGGTGGCGGAGCGCAGCAAATGGAACTACCCTAAAGCGTCTCCACTACATCTGGGATGGCTCAAACATTTTGAACTTGGTGCCCGCTGCTATGGCTGGCGTCGATACTAGGAAGGTTGCTCTAACAGCCGCTGTCATCACCCTAGCCAAATTTGCAACTGGCCCATTGTTACAACGCTCTACGCATTCCAGGAATCATCTTGTCGGGGAAGATGTCACAATCAAAATGCACATAGCACAACAGATCCCCGATGGATGGTTCGGAACCCAAGGCATCGCTGAGCTCCCTGATTTCGCTCCCCTGCAAGAGTGGTATCTGAACAGCACCATCAGTACCCCAACAGACGCCGGATTTTACTGCAAAAGCAACGGAACTTGCAGGGGCAGCGTAACAGGCGCAGGGATTAACTGGGGCTGTGACTCAACATCTCAGACTCTGAATCTGTTGAACCCAGTGAACGAAAACACGGTCGTTTTTAGTATCACCTCCGACATGAATTACGATTACGGCCAGCCCATGCTCTTCCTATCAGCGGTGTATCTCTCAAATGTTGATGATTCATGCATTGGGACTATCACTACCGATACTTGCAACATAATTGCAGCAACCGTGGAATATCCAGTTCTTATCCAAAATACGACAGTAACCCTAATTCACAACAACCTCCTAACAAACCGTTCCGTCGTATCCAACTACACCTCCAAAGGCGACCAAAATTCTACTACACCTAACAGCACTCTCGCCGGGCCCCTGATAGGTCTCAACTCGTTCATGGGGAAATATATCTTCACTTCGGCCAACCTCAACTACCCTCCTACAACATACGACAGCGTCGGCTCAATCGCAGATCTCTTCTACGACCGGAATCCCAGCCACTACACGTCCTACGCGTACGAGAACTGCGGCCTCAAATGGTCAAAGCCCACAGACTATGCCATAACCTCCTTCACCGAATTCATGTTCCGCGCCGCTCTGGGCGTGGCCAACAACGAATCGCTCTTCTCCAACAAAGACCTCCAAAACTTCACCCTGGGCTTTGAAGGCACGGAGCTGCGCTATAGCTCCGACTTCGGCTACCTCGCCGGCGCCGTCGTCCTCATGCTGCTCGGCCTGCTGGGCGTCTTCGTGCTCCTCTGGGGCTGGTGGGAACTCGGGCGGCCTGTGACGCTCAGTCCCCTTGAGACTGCCAAGGCGTTTGGGGCCCCGATGCTGCTAGGGGCCGGGTATACGAGAGATGTGAAAACAATTATAGAGGAGATTGGGGATGAGAAAGTGGCACATGATGGCGACGAGATGATTTGGAATGGGGTCATGAGCGCGTCGGCTAGGTGGGAGATGGGGCAGGTGCCGAGGGTGAGGAGTAGGAACGGGAGTGGTGGAAGTGGATACGATAGCCCGAGCGGCGGGAGTGTGCATGGGAATGACGAAGGGGGGAATCCATTTGGAAATGAGCATGCGATTATTAGCGGGGGAAGGCCTAGGAATCTTGGGGATGATGGGAGTGGTGGAGGTGGTAGAGGGAGAGGAAAAGGCAAGATGAGAGCTAGTACGCGGTTGAGGACGATTGATGAGATTTCGGTATAAAAGTTCTTTTCACTTGAGAATGATCTAGTTTGAGCGAATTTGTTTTCTTGTTGCTGGTTTCGGATCGAGCATAGCTTGCTCTTCGTCAAAGTTGGAACGCGGAGAAATACCCTTGGATAGAATGAATTCAGCCTTGCAAAGGCCGCCTGAGATACCAGTTAGCCAGAATACTGAGAGAAAGAAGTTTGTTTAGCAGTATATTTGCGGGTCCTTTCATAGGCTTCAATATCACTAAGCAAGATTGCTTAAGCGTTATAAAACGATATGTGGCTCGCACTCCATCCAACCCATGAATACGCGAAAGCCGTAACTTATTGCCACAAGTTTCCAGTCCAACGTTCATGCATTTCGAAAATGTCCGATCTAGACATACAGAATGTCAAAGCCAGCAATTGTTAACAATACTGGGGTTTCTGAGGGTATTCACGTGAGATCCACATGACAAGGTATATGCATGAATGGCAAGTGATGTGAGCGAAGCTGATCTAATCCCGGACTATACAAAATCTGTTGAGAAAGTTTATATCGACGTTGTTAAATTTTACCTCCAATGCCTCGAAAGCCAGTCCACTAGGTTCCGGATTTGTGACTGTGGGGCATGCTCTTGAATTCCTGGCACACGTCGTCTGACGTCCTGAAGGACCAGAATGGATACAAGGGGGTAACCTGAGCGGCTGCCGCCCTCCCTGCTAGTGCTTCCTGCTAGTGCTTATATTGCCACATCGCCACATTGAAACGATTGCTTATTCAGTATTAATACTTTGTTGGACCCCCATCTGCAGCAATTACAGCGAGGTATACTAAGGGAGGTAGTAATCTTATGGTGTTGCCAGCCAGCGTATTAAGAGAGGGAGTAAGTAATATTACGCTTACGGTAGGAGAGTCGGGTGCCTGGATCTTGAAGAATAGGATATTAAATAGGGTGGTGGCTACGCTGCCGGCGAACAAGAATTGGCATTTTAGGATACAAAATATAAGGCTCTCTTGCTTTCCCCTTATTGTTTTAATTATCTTTCTATTCTGGTGGCTTTTATTTGCATTTATAATACGAAGACCTATATTTTGTTTGGCCTAAACCCACGCCAGCGCTAGCGGCAGCCCGCTCAGGTTACCCCCTTGTAGGTAGGTTATCCCTTGGACTACAATTCGTCCTACTGTTATCGATAAGAACTAGCCAATAGGATCAATAGGATCAAGGCTCCGTGATGAAAATTATAAGGTCGTAGAATCTGCTGATTTCCATATACAATTGCTATATACCCAATTTTTGGAGTTAAGTCGCTGAAGATAAGGTAACCAATATTTATCGTTTCTGTGGGACGGAACTTTGCAAACAGCGAGGTTTAGAGGAAGATTTAGGGTGCCATGGTTGTTAAAATTCGCGATATATAAAGGCTCGAAGGAGGGCAACGGCCACGGCTGCGGGGGGTTCTTTGGCCTTTCGAGTCGGTGGAATTGAATATTGAGTTAGTGGAACAAAGTCTATATCATTAGAAGTACGATTAGAAGGCATGTATAATATCTGAATCTATGTAGGTAATACGCGTACTTTTGATTCTAGTGTTTTGGTGTTCTGCGCACGGTCCAATTATCGTAGGACGCTACCAGCCCAACGGATATTGTAGGCGACTTAACACCTTGGATGCTGGACTGGAGGACTCCTATCCTTCCACGCCCTTTCCTAGATTTTACAGAAAGCTCTGTGGTTGCTGAAGAAAGAGTATACAATGTATCCGGTCTCAGAAAAGCGAATGCAGCTATCAAAGGCAGCATTCTTGGGCTTTGGGGACTCATTTTGGATACGATTATCGAGGTCAGCTCCCTATTATCGACCTTCCTACGAAACTCTCATTAAACGCTGGGACCTTCACGCCCTCATGAGGAGTATTTTATCAGAGAGACTCGTCAGGAAGCTTTCGACCACATTGTGGTAGCGGACGTAACGTACGGGGATAATCACCCCCAGCGCGGCTTCGCTGTTGATTGGAGGCTGATTAACACTCCATTCTCTACACCCAGCGCTTAATATGCAATTTTAAAATTGCAAATGCAAATGCAAGGACTACTTGACGTCACCCAGGGCTCTCACAGGTTGTTGGATACCACAAAAGGCTATCTGGGTATAGCCCCAGCTGCCGCGGAGGTCGGTGATCGTGTTTGTATTTTTTTGGGAGGGCGGGTTCTGTATGTCATAATATCTAGAGAGAATGGGCACTATGAATTCACAGGCGAATGCTATGTTCATGGTGTGATGGACGGCGAAGCAGTCAAAAACTGCGACTCAGGGAGGACCAAAGAATGAAATTTTAGGATTGTCTGATTTACGCGCCATTTCCATTGTTGTGGTTTCTTGCGGGTCTGCTTTTGAGCAAAACTGCTCTCTTACATACCTCCTATCCTTTCTTTCGCGTACGTTGTCACGTTGGCAACATCGCGCCGGCGCTTAATGTTTGGTCAAATCAAATCTTGCGAGAGACTCTCATTGGAAACGCGAATTTATAGGCTTGATCCCGCCCTTCTGCCTTGTTCTCCATCACTGGTACAAATACCCACTCATACACGTAAACATTAACATCACGTCGCATCGTCGACGATCCAAAGCACGCGCAATTAAGGCAAGAAAGCAGCAAACGCCCTTCAAACGCTCGATGAATAAACAGAAAAAGGATGGGATATATTCAATACAGAAGAATAAACCAGGAGCGAGACAAGAGACGCCCCAGTTAACCTCCCACTATACAGCCTCCCATAAAGGCCAGTTTTTGCGGATATACACAATGGACTGACCGCAACGGCTCTATTAATTCCTGATTAAACGCCTACAGAATCCAACACTACAATATCCAGAGCACCAACCATGCCTCTTTCCTTCTCCGCACTCCTTTCTAATTCACTAGCGCCTCCATTTTTTTCTCTGCTTATGCTGCAAAGCCGGGCCTCCATGCTGGATGCACGTCGCTCATACCCGTCATTGACGGAGCCACAGAACGGGGTACAGCGGAGACAGCGTACGACACACCATCATCAGAGATGTATGACGGTGGCCTGGGCTCATGGCTAGTGGACTCCTCTTCAACATGCGGCCGTTGCGGCAAAGAAATGGAGCCAGAGCGCGAATTGGGGTGAGCAACAGGGAAGGCAGAAGGAGGACGAGTACCGCCAATGCCTGTAGCCCGGTCGGCACGCTGCCAATGCAGGAGATTAGGGTCGACGCGCTGAGAGTGTTGTTAGCAGAGGCTCTTCGTCTGGGGGGGTTATGCACGTACCACACTACATCTCCAGAGCCCAT